>NW_026057586.1:56772423-57111583 GCF_023721935.1 Panthera uncia | reverse complement strand
AAAGAAAGAAAGAAAGAAAGAAAGAAAGAAAGAAAGAAAGAAAGAAAAAACAAAATGATAGGGTATCTGCAGGAACCATCTAGGGGAGAAGACGGTCAAATCTAGACCAGTATTTATCATCTTTGGAGTTGCATGGGTCCTGAGTCCCACACTGGAGCAATGGTTCTCAGAGTGGCCCCTGGACCAGCAGTACCACCCAGGATCCTGTTAGAAATGCAGATTCTTAGGCCCTGCCCCCAACCTACTAAATGAGAAACTTTGGGGTGGAGTCCTGTGATTTTTTGTTTTTAAGTGTATTTATTTATTTCGAAAGAGACAGCATGAGTGTGGGAGGGGAAGAGAGAGAGGGAGGGAGAGAGAGGGAGAGGAAGAAGGAGAGGGAGAGGAAGAAAGAGAGGGAGGGAGAGAGAGAGAGAGGGAGAGAGACAGACAGAGAATCCCAAGCAGGCTCCACACTGCCAGCACAGAGCTCTGGGGCTTAAACCCATGAAACCGCGAGTTCCTGACCTGAGCTGAAACCAAGAGTCTGATGCTTAACCAACTGAGCCACCCAGGTGCCCCTGGAGTCTTGTGTTTTAACAAGCCAGACCTCCAGGTGATTCTGGTGCCTACTAATGTCTGATAACCACTGTTCCAGACCGACCTATTTAACCAGACTCTTCTGGGAGCAGCCCTGGGAATCGGCACTTTTAAAAAAAGTCCCAGAATAATCTAATCATTGGCCCATTTTTAGAAAACTGCTTCAGATCAGTGGCTTCAAACATTTTTAAGAAGGTATTATCAGTTTTTTAAAAAGGCACAACCATCCTATGTTTTCCTATTTCTAAATTATATAATGTAGATTATTATGGACACACACAGAACTGGCCTTTTCAAGTGCAAACTACAAAGTAAATATAAATTGAAGTTCAAATATTTTCTTCCATGCACCAAGGGATTGTACTATACACCTCAAAGGGTGGAGAGAAAGCCTTTTGGAGATCACTGCTCTAAATAACTCCTTTTAGTCATAAATATCTCTCAGGTGAATAAGGGCAACAGAATAACACTGCTTGATCAAAGTGCTGAATTCCATGCTCTAATTTCATGCTAAGAAACCCCCGATCTGTAATTTTTCTCCTAAGTGTAACTGCTCAACAGAAGCAGATATCCTAAGTAGAAAATGATCCTGGTTGTTGGTCAGAGAAACCCAGGAAATTAATAAAAAAACAGCATTTCATTTTATGCCCAGTAGCGCTCCTGCCAGTTTAGTATGATTTATAAATCCATCTCTTGATGATTTTATTAGCACAAAATCATTATCTGGGAAAGCCGATAAAATAAATTCCTGAATTCACCCAAATGCACTAGAGCCAAGCCATATTATTCAGCTTAAAACAGGCAACCAATTGTTTATTTTCACTGGACGCTGATTAACCTAAACTCAACTCAACGTATTTCCCTCAATGAACATTTTTTTCTACATATCACGCTCATTGGGTAGAATCAAATTATAAGGAAAAAGTAAATATAATTTCCTATATCCTCTTGGCAAAACATTCATTCCAATTTCCTATCATTAGGAGTAATTATCCTAAAACAAAAATTGGTAACTTGTAAGACTGACTCTATTTAATTGGAATCTGAGACTCAGGATACGCTAAGCCCTGGATCTGTCAACTACTTGTTCTAGCTTCAGACAAGTCACAGACTGTGTGTCATACTCTATGTATGAAAAAGGGAGATGCAAATCTCACATCGTGGGAGCAATTAATGTGTATGATGTCAATGATGAAAATGGGGGGATTTAAATAGAGAAGTTTTCTATTTAGTTCAAGGGCCTAACACTCATATGCCAATGAGTGTGAAGAAAGAACTAGGAACTGGCACCCCCCACCCCACCTGTCAGCCACTGTTCCTTCATTCCTCATGTCTTTCTTAGAGGGCACATCACAATGGGCTTGGCATAATTCTCCTGTCCAAAGGTTTGCATTTTTTGATACAACAGGAGTCCAAATTCCAAGTCTCCTCCAATTTGGTGCTCAAGCGAGGAAATAGCATCTATTCCCGTGGCAAAGGTTGGGGACTGGCTCTGTTAGGCTTACTGAGAAAGAGTACAACAGTCTTCAACTCAGAAGTTCCCTATAGGATTTTCGAGGGTAAATTCTGACCTTAGGCAACTCCCTGGGGATTTATGTCCTACAGAAGATATGACTCTTTTGAACAATTTATTACTTATCTCCTAGGGAAACGGTGCAGGTTGAACTCGGTGGGGCACTTGAAAGCGTAGTCACTGTTACAAGATGATGAACCTCAAAGAAAGCCATGGCCAAGTTTGGTATGTGCTGGCTGAAACAGGAAATTAAGGTGCCAGACATCTTTTTGTGGATACTGCCTATGGGGGCTGATGTCACCACAAATCAGAGGTTCAAGCCAAGAATGTGACTCAACCACCTCTCTGCCCAATACCTTACCCCCCCCCCAACACCTTCTCAGATCTTTTTCTTGCCAATTCCACTACTCCCATCATACTGCAACCTTAGTTTCAGCTCATGTCCTCACTGACCTTGACTCATTCCCTCACATTTAGACTCTAACCTGTCCCGGTATATCCCACACATGACCAGCAAGCTGACCTTTTATAAAACACACAGCCAAAAAATGGTCTCTCCCTACTTAGAATTATTCATGGGCCCCTGACTGCCCATGGGATACTATTCAAATGTTATCAGGTGACATATGAGATTTCCTGGATTTGAACTGTGTGTGTGTGTGTACTTCTTTATCTTCATTTTTTGCCACCATTTCCCTGTAATAGTATGCTCCAGTAATTCCTGACCATCTGTAGATTCACTCTAAGGACCGTGTTGCCCACATGTTTCATGTCTGGGACACCATCTCTGCACCTATTCCAGAGTCTGGCTGGCACACTCCTCTTCACTTTTCAAATGCCAGCTCAGACGCTACCTCTCCCGGGTACCTGTTTCGGATTCCTTTTCACAGATAAAATCAAGCACTCCTTCCAATGTACCACGACTGCAAAATATGTAAGTCTTCTAGGTATCTTTATTACCCTACATGGCAACACGACTGTGGGCAAGTTTGTTGTCTCTGCTGTGTTCTGAGCTCCGTGGGTCTGGGCAACGTTCTCTTCACCTCTGTATCCTCAGTCCTAGAGAGATGCCTGATACTCATTAAATACCTGCTGGATTTAATGGAATTTTTGTGGAGTTTTCTATAACAAAGGTAAGCACAAAAACCAATTACTGCTGTATTTTTATTGGAAAGGAACACTGAAGAAAAAAAAAATACTAATGGATTCTATTCACTCAACATTCTCACTGCACCAGGGGAAGAAGAAATTCTGATTCTAGAGCTCTTTCTTGACTCTTTGATCTTACTCATGGCATCTCCTTCTCTCTCTCCTCCCTCCCTCCCTCCCTCCCTGTCAGCCCAATTCCTCTCAACAGACGACTCATGTGCCAGGCAGAGGAAGAGAGGAAGGGAGAGGGTGTTAAAAACAAGTACAAAGTGGATGAAAAAGAAGCTCTTGTCCTCAGGGAAGGCAACTTGGGGGACAGGAAGTTGTTAAAAAGGAGAAATATGAAAAATGCTATAGGAGCCAAGAGAAAGACCAAAAACTCATCCTGAAGGCCTCCTGTCCCTAAATGGTCCAGATAAAAAGAAAACCAGAGAGTCAGCAACTAGATGTGAGAATCTAAAATATCCATGGCCTGTTATTCTGAGAATCTGCATAATAAGGCTGTTATTTGGCAGACCTCAGCATAAGTCAACAAAAAGCATACGGATTTTCTGTGTATCATACTGGAACTCTGGTTTAATGCCTCAGTCGGTTGTTTTTGATTTTATGTTTCAAACATAAAAAGAATGCTAATGATTACATGCCATATATCTTTCACACTTATGAAATGTAACAGTAGTGAGTAAGGACTCAATATCAAACTTCAATTCGCAGGCCATGATGAAAGTAAACTTTGAAGAATAGTTCATTGTATCATTTTTTAAAGTAGGAAGCTGCATTCTCTAAGCTAAGAGCAACACTTATATAATGCAAAAATGGCTATGAATCAGCTTTCCTTCCAGTCATTTTACGTGACCAATTAGTTGCTAAAATATAGGGAACTAAGAATATTAACCCTTCTGAAGGACAAAACAATTGAAGCGCCTTTCTTTCTAACATTTTTTATTTACTCAATATTCTATTTCCCTTTTTAGCAGGTATTATTTTGCCACTGACTAAAGACAACAAGTGGTCTGAGGAAATAACCCTGGACCAGGAAGCAAAATGTCTGGGTCCCAGTCCTGCCCTGGCCTGTGTGTGGTTTTGAGCGAGGCAACCAGCTGGCAATGTGGGGATACAATGGGCAGAATGTAGATTAACCACCAAGAAGACCTGAGGTAAGTAACAACCCTATCCATTTAGAAGCTTTCCTTCTCAGTTCATATGTAAAACCATCTACTTTCTGGAATATTATAAGAATTAAGCTTTGTATATATGTGCGTGTTTATACATATACAATCTATACCATCTATTTGCCTACCTACCAACCTATCGAGTTATGTATCCTACTTATTATCTGTCCAGTAAATCAGTAAATATTGGTTCCCTTTCCTTTCTGGTCCTCACTTCTGATCTATATAAAATAGCACAGATAAACCAGATCATTGGTTCTTCAGTGTGCCTCTCAGAACCCTTAGACTCCCTTAGATTGCAAAGGTGAGTCTACAGCCGGCCTTCCTAAAACCCTGCTTCAACCTGATATATTCAACATTCCTTTACTTTAAATGTTGGTGTTCCATGGGCAATAAGAGAATTGTACCATAAAAAGTTAATATTTAACAGTATTTGACAACTTCAGATTTAGATGATCTCTAAGGTAAGATTTTCAAATTCTAAGATTATTACATTCTATTATTTTTTTCTCTCTTCTCCTAAATCTAATACTTCTTTATCAGGAACATGATGGAGGTTAAAATCTGTTGGTGTGTATCTAGGTATGTGGTTGGGAAGGGGTCTGATTATAATATAAAACCTAAGAAAAATAATGTTACATAATACAAGCAAAAAGGATAGCAGAGGTCAACTTTAAAGAGAGAAGAGAAGGTTCAAGGTAGAGGTGGTGAAGAACTAAAAAGGTATGAACATCTGCATGATGACTGGCCAGGTTCCTGGCCTAGGAAAAGCAGAGAACACAAATTCACAGGACCAGGCACCTGCTCTTCTCAAATCTGTGTGAGCTGGAACTGATGTGGGGGAGGGGGGGGGGATCACGGACATCCGAATCAACCCCAAAAAGATCTACATCCCATCTGTCAGGAGGATATTAGAATATCTAACAGAAGTTCTTCTCAACCTGCCCCACTCCTCAGCAGCTGCTTACTCATGTCTAAAAGTATCTGAATCAAGGAGCACCTGGGTGGCTCAGGTCATGATCTCGCGGCTCATGAGTTCGAGCCCCACGTAAGGCTCTGTGCTGACAGCTCAGAGCCTAGAGCCTTCTTCGGATTCTGTGTCTCCCCCTCTCTCTTCCCCTCCCCCACTCACACTCTGTCTCTCTCCCTCAAGAATAAGTAAACATTAAAAAAAATATTTTTTAAAGTATCTGAATCAGTTTATGTTTTTTTCAAAGTCTACAAGAAAGAGGCTCAAAATCTAAAACTCAAACAAAAGCTATACGGGAATGGATTCACACCACCAGTCCTGTAACCACATCTACTCCAATAAAAATATTTATTTAGACCATGTTCGGGCCCATGCAAACAATCCACACATACAAATAACTAGATGTTAAATATTTCCAATTTGGTAGAAATCACTTAAGGGCATTAAACACAGGAAAAGTCGAAGGGGAACAGGTTCAAAAAAAGCTAATATCAAATTCAGTGACTCCATAATATGGAGAAACTATTCATTGGCCTAACTGTAATATAAAGCCAAGAAACTAGAGAACTCTGCTTCTCAGGAAGATTTTTTTTAATTTTTTTTAGTGTTTATTTATTTTTGAGACAGAGCACAAGCGGGGAAAGGAACAGAGAGAGGAGGCGGGACACAGAATATCAAGCAGGCTCCAGGCTCTGAGCTGTCAGCACAGAGCCCGATGCAGGGCTTGAACTCACGGACCGTGAGATCATGACCAGAGCTGAAGTCACTCAACGAACTGAGCCACCCAGGTGCCCCTCAGGAAGGTCTTTTTAATTTATTATTATTTTTTATAAGACGCTTGTTATAAGAAGCCATGGTTGCTGGGATTAATCAAAGTGTCAGTATATAGTTGGTTTTAAGCATCTGAGTGTGTAATTTTACACTTGGTTAAACCTAGCCTGGATCTTTCTTAGGGGACTCTCCTTCAGTAAGCTTATTGTTGTTGGCCTTTGGCCATATTGGACACAGACGTTTAACAACATCTAACCTAGCACTGGGTACCCCGTAAATTGAGAAAAAACCTTTGTGGATCAATATAATATTGATTAGCCTTAAGAATTAGTAACCCTTCATAGGGGCAGAAATTTGCCTAGAAGAAAGTTCACAGTTTATCTCTTCCAACTTTATCTCTGTAATATTTAAGCCAATGATCAAATGTGGGCTCTGGGACCCAAACCACACTGCTAAGAACAAGCTGTAGTTACCAGCGCCTTGCCCAGCCTCAGCCCTCGCTGGGAAGCATATCTCTGATCAGAGCCCCCCCGCCAGAGTCATTGCGTCCCTTTGCAGTACTGATCTTGGCAGAATAAACAATATTCCCAACCCACCACTGGTTTAGGAGGAAATGAGGGAGAGGGCAACATTTTTAGCAGCACGCCTTACTGACACAAAGCTTGGGTGAACAGTAAAATCCAAGTGCATCAGTATCCATTTTTTCTCATATGCTCCATAAATTTCAAAAAGATGTTTATCTTAGAAATGCAGATAGGACTTTAACCACAGGAGAGCAAAGTTGGCACCATTACTAATAATTCTCAATAAAGACCTTCATTATACTGAACTTTATATACTGCTAACTTCAAAATTAAAAAATAAAACCCAGGGGAAACCAGAAGATTTAATTAGGTCAGGAAAAAAAAAGTCTTTTGAAAAAAAACCCTATTACAGATAAACTGTTAAATCTCTGGATCGACCAAACACTATCTTCTTGAGACACTGAGATATTAATCCAAACATAAGTCCCAATTTGCAAATTGGGCAAGTCTGCACTTTTCCCCATGTGTTTACAGTAGGGCTCCTGAAAATACCAACTATCCCTGTATCACAAAACATTTTTTAAGGGGTACCAATCTCTAGTATCTCTGCCATAGCATTGTTCTCATTTTGTACCAGGTTAAGAAAAGCACATAAGCTTTCCTCCTAGCTCAGTGATTCTTAAACGTTTGGGAGTTTATGGATCCTTTTGAGAATCTGAACAAAGCTATTCATGATTTGTCCTCCAGAACAAGTGTGCGTGTGTGTGTGTGTGTGTGTGTGTGTGTGCGCGCGCGCGCACAAATGTTATAATTCCTTGAGTTTACAAAGTTCTTAAGAACAATTCATTTACTCGAAGGGCAGTTCGATGACTACCTATATCAGAATCACCAGATTATTTCTTAAAACACAGGTCTTGAGCCCTGCCCTAGACCTATGGAAGCAATTGCTGAGGGAGAGTCTGGGGCTCTATTTAGGTGCTTCCCGGTAATTCTGTTGCTGGTTGAAGGCAAGTCCCATCCTCTACTCTGGTCACTTCCCTTTCCTCTCATGTTATCAACTGGTTCTGAAACAGATCCTCTCCAGCACTCGCTTACCTGTCTCCTGAGGAGCCCAGCCTCTGTCATCTCCCCCTGACCAAAGGGCATCTCCACCAGCATCCACACCCTCTCTGCACGCTCCGCTCACAGCCACCCCTGCTTCCATGCACACCAGGCTCCTGGGCTCTTGTGTACATCTGCAATTCACTTCCTGGCCAACTGCCCAGAAAACTCTTGTTCACCTGTCCATAAGACCCATTGCCACAGAATGGACTAGGTGTCCTCTCTGTTCCTGTGTTATCAGCTCATAATTCTCCCATGAATGAGATCATCCCTCTTCTCACTCAGTATGGGGTTCAGTGGTCTCACAGACTACATGGTGAGCACCCTGGGCTTAATGCAGAAGCAGTGCCTGGCCATCCAGGATGGCTGCTCCTTAGCTACTTGTAGTATGTAACTTACACTGCTATACCTGACCCATGTCCAAGGGCAATGCCGAAAAGAAACTGGAGATCCTCCAAAGCGTTATACAATGAGGAGAATGAGGCAGACAATGGTGGGGGCTGTCTGATTTATCAAAAGCACTCCGGTCACCATCCAGTAAGTCAGGACCCATACACTGTTCAGTGTAGTAACAGATGGATGGAAGAAAAGAGAAAGAAAGAAAGAAAGAAAGAAAGAAAGAAAGAAAGAAAGAAAGAGAAGGAAAGAAAGAAGGAAAGAAAGAAGGAAAGAAAGAAAGAAAGAAAGAAAGAAAGAAAGAAAAGGAAAGAAAGGAAAAAAGAAAGAAAAGAAAAAAAGAAAAGAAAAAGAAAAGAAAAGAAAAGAAACAAGAAGAAGGAACAGAGGGTCCCAATCCTCAATTTTAGTATACTTAGCAACACATATGTAACCAACTCTAGTTCAGCCCTGTGATGAGGACACGTGGTACCAGAGATTACTAAGAGACTATTTCAGATTAGGAAGAAAAAGGGTGAATTCACAGGGGAGAAGGCATTTCAGGTGTGGCTAGGAGGACTGGTCAAGTTTTGAGGGTGCAGACAGACAGAGATTCGAGAAAGCATCAACCCAAAGGGGAGAAGGGGAGAAACACACACCATAAGAAGGCATGCAATCAAAGCTCATTTCAGCATGAATAATATGAAGAAGGGCTGAATTAGGCTGCAAAGGCAAACCAGAGCAGGATAGTGCCAGGAATGAGATTATCACATTGCGACATTCATGCTCCCATATGGTCACCCACAGCGTGGTGACGAAGGAGGGCAAAAAAGGCATCCCATGTTACAGACAAGGGAAGAGGTCAGAATACTGATCTGACTTGCTTACGGTGAAGAAGTAGATAATGGCAAGACGCAGGCTTTCCTTACAGTAAAATTGTTGTACACAATTACAGTAAAGTGACTATTCCATGGATGCTCCTTCCGCATTTACTACATAAGTAAATTGCATCTTGACTACAACGGACACGTTGGATGTCATCCTTGAATTTTATCCCCAAACAGCGTTGACATCTTAACACCACCGAAGATCCTTTACATACCTATTAAATAAAGATTTCATGGCAACAATATGGAGTTAATGAAGGGAAGGCAAAAGAGAAGTGAGATTTATTTCCTCAAGTAGATACCAGAGAAAATTCACTCCCACCATCAACTACCAATAATTCTGTCGAACAAATCGATCCTTTACAAACTGAAGCATGTTATTAAGCAGGAGCGCTTAGAGAAGCAATACACTGAGGTAGGCATGTTTACGGCAAAATACAGGGACATGCAAAATTAACTGCTTGTTTGCTTTTCCATTTACATCAGAAACCTGACCTTACAAGTAAAGCAGCCACAATGAACCATCACTAAAGCGTAGACACCGAAGCAGGGTGCTGAGAGATCAAATCTCCCTTCAAAATTGAAAAGAAATGCTAATGCACTCCAGCTCAGAAGTACCATACCAGAAAGGAAATTAATACTGAAACTGGTACAGCATCTACTGTTCCACCCAGCAGGAAGAAAACAATGGTGTTTGGTCAAGAAGTTCAAGGAAACGTAGGGATCTGATAGGAACAGAGGAAATGAAGACGGACCTTACGAAGAATCCAAACTGGAACAAAGTTGTCCACATGAAACTCCAGAGGGAGGGCAAGGCTTGTGTTGAAAAGGCTATGATCAGAGCAAAACTCCATGTTCTTGGAACTCCTACCTTGGCTCTTACTCTTGCCTCCCACATAGAGAGCAGCAGACAATTGAAAAGGGACCACAAAATACAAAAATAAATATGTAGAAGAGCGCAAACATAATTAATTGTATCGCATCACTTTTTGAAGGCAGGACTTTCTATATAAAAGGTCTGGTCACAAACTGGACCAACAGTATTTAAGAAAACGAAGAAATGAGGGCAGACTGTTCTCATCTCATTTTATTTCGCCTCAGTTTAAAAGCCAAGTGACATACAGGGCACAAAACTCTTGCACTGTCTTCACATCCTATTTTTGCTTTGGACCCAAATTCAATCAGCTACTAAGCATTCCAATTACTCCTCCGTGTCACATTCCCCTTGCTGCAGGGGGCAGACGATCCTTGTCCGTGCCCTAAAAGGGTGTGTTGCCATTTCTTTATTCCTCTCATTTCTGGTCCTTCTCACTATGAAAAGAACCATGTGGACTGAACAGACTACCACATCCAGCTCCTCGAAGGACCTAGGAGATGAAAACCATACTTGTTTGTTTCTTTGCTAACTTCTCTGATGTTCAGCCACAACTTTCCATTCTCACCACTAATAGATCCACCTTGGCTCCTTCTGGCTGGTCCTTTTATTGTCAGTCCAATTTTCACTGATCATTCTTCTTTTGTTGTTTTTAATGTTTGTTTCCTTATTTACTTAGTTTTGAGAGAGAGAGAGAGAGAGAGAGAGAGAGAGAGAGAGAGAGAGAGAACACAAGCAGGGGCAGACGGGCAGAGAGAGAAGGAGACACAGAATCTGAAGCAGGCTCCAGGCTTTGAGCTGTCAGCACAGAGCCCGACGCAGGGCTCAAATTGACGAACCGTAAGATCACGACCTCAGCCGAAGTCAGACGCTCAATGGACTGAGCCACCCAGATGCCCCTGATCATTCTACCCCCTCCTGTAGTGGGGACATGTCCCTCTACTACACTAGTTGTTTGATTTGTCTGATGATTATGTTCAGATTCTTGGCTCCAAATATCATGAGGCCTGGGTAATCTAAATAGAAGAGCAATTCATCAGAAGGGTAAATAATAAATGGTAGATTGGAGAAACATGCTTTGCAGGGATCTAGGGAGGAGAGAAAGAGAAAGACAGAGAGACAGAGAGAGAGAGACAGAGAGAGAGTCAGTCTGCTCAGGAATACTGGACTCTCATGTTACTCTGCTCTGCAAAAGCCACACATCACTCACTGGTCCCACTGGTCATTGCCTTAAAGTTCACATTTCCTGCATTTAAGCTCCTCGTTGGCTGCATGTGGTCACTGAACCACATTCCAGCTACTAGAGAGAAGACAGAGGGACTCCCCATCTCCCTTTGGCCCCTTCACAGGGAGGTGGGTCCTGTATCCGACTTGTCCGGAGATCCCCCCAACCCTTGTTATCTACCCCCTGCTGCTTATCTCTCAAGAGAACAGATCATGAAGAGAATAAAGCAGCAGTGCTAGAAAGATGCCATCACAAGTAGTGCAACTGCCAGTCCAATTAAAGGACCTGTTACCTCATTTCCAAGTGGCACAACTGCCTAGCAATTATTCGAGGTGATGTGGAAGGGAGCCTGACATCTCAACAGTGAGAGAAAATGAAGACAGTGAAGGCAGGTAACGTCTTGGGAGCCAGAAGTCTGGTCTACAGCAAATGACGCTCGTATCTACTTGTTTACTGTTTACACATACCTTCATTCAAATATTTGCTTGGACTACGCGTCCATGTTTGTTTTAGAGTCAAGCACCTCGAAGATGACAATTCGTATTCTCTGAAATTCTTCATAAAATAAGAACACACGGAATGGAGGGTGACTGTACAGGGTCTCTTTACACTTGCTCCATGCAAGATCCAGCACAGGGCTACAAACTCGAGGATTCTCAATAACCCTTTGTTGATGACAGAAACTAGGAGGTACATGACGCAAAGGGCAGAGAAGAAACAGAAAACTAAAACCCAACCCTACAACAGTGGTTAACATTTAAAATGTCAACTAATCTATATTCAACAAGAAGTTCTAGAGCATTTTCACACACTTGAAATACAAGCTTGTCATTTTGAAAAATAAAAAAGAATAAAAAGGAATACTGCACCATCAAAGATGTGTTGGGCAGAATTACAGCATACGCGTGAACGGTTATGTCAGCGATGCCAAAATGAAATAGGAGGAGATGGGCCAAAAAGGAGAAAGGGGGAAAAAGGTGAGTGAAGCCAAAAATCCAACAGTGTAATGGGTCCCGAAATGAAATAGTATGCATACAGCCAAAAAGAAAATAGAGTTATAAATTAAGCCAGCAGAAAATGGTATGATTCCACCAAAAACATTAGCAAAGAGGGCCAAAACCAAATGATAGGAACAAGAATAAAAAACGGCATTTTAAAAAGAAGCAAATTTAACCATTTGAAACTTCTCAAAGGTAGTATGGCAAAGCTACTCTGCAGTCATTTATGAAATGGCTCATTTTGTTGATCCAAACCCTGGTTACATTACATATACGGAATGACAAGAAAATCTGATACTTAACTGATCACCTACTATGTAGCCCTTACTTATCCTACCATACTTAGTATTCATACTCAACAACCTTACCAGGAATTATTGTGCTCATGTAACTGATGAGCAAACTACAGCTCGCAGAGATAAGCTTCTTGAGATTAGATAAGCAAGTTAACAGTAACTAGCATCAAAACAAGATGTGCCTGCCTTCAAAACTTAACCACCTCAAATTTTTTTCCCCTCACAAATACAGGTGGGATACAGAGATCACTGGTTACCTCTCAACACATGTTTTACAAAATTATTAATTTTTCCAAACGGTTTCAATCAAATTTATATGGCTAGAAAAATATCTGTATCCCCTTCCAAACTGGCTTAGGTACTCTACTCACCCAAAGATTTGTAATCTATTCTTCTATGTCTCGGTCATTTACTTATTTATGGAGAGAGAGAGAGAACACAAGCAGGGCAGAGGATATAGGGAGAGCGAGAGCAAGAGAGACAGAGAGACAGAGAGACAGAGAGACAGAGAGAGAGAGAGAGAGAGAGAGAGAGAGACCCAAGCAGGCTCCACGCTCAGTGTGGAGCCCAACGTAGGGCTTGATCCCAGTCCCTGGGATCATGACCGGAGCCAAAATCAAGAGTCGGATGCTCAACTGACTGAGCCACCCAAGTGCCCCATGGCTTTTTCCTTTAAATAGCAGTTAGAAATTTAAGAATATTTACTCCCCCCCACAAAAAAATAATAAGCAAAATAGATTTTAAGCCAAGAGCATCCATCAGAGTAACTAATGAACTGAGAAAACACATTCTTTGCCAAGTGGCCACAACTAAGAAACCAAAAGAAATCTGAGCTGAGAAGGTAGTTTTCTAGAGTGCTGTTTCCATGGCTCATAAGTTCACGTCCAACATTAATAAATCCTAAAATCAACCATTACCTTCATGTTTCCCACTTGTAGAAATCACAGAAATATTTTTTCTAAAGAAGTATTCATGGCCTATCATATGTACTTTCCTAGAATGTCTCATAGTCCAAGCATAAGTGGCATCAAAGTCACACCACAAATCTTACAAGATCCAGAAAATACAAAAATGCATTCAGCAGAATTCAACTGCGTTTACTAACTTAGGCAGGAAACTTGGCTAATCCTTACAAGATGAGATTTTCAATAGGAGTCGAAACCAAAAACATTGAATTCATTTGAGTGTGTGTGTGTGTGTGTGTGTGTGTGTGTGTGTGTGTGTGTTGGAGGGGGAACTGGAGGGAGGAAAATAATCCAAAAAAAGATGCTATTAGGCTTGGTAAATACCAGATGGAAAAGTCATTCATTCTACAAATATGCACGGGCCCCTGGTATGTGCTGGGCTATGTACTCTGCGATATGGTGGTAAACACAATGGAAGCAGTATCTGCCCTCATGGAGCTCAATGGTTAATAGCGAGAACCTACCGCCTAGTGAACAAGACTTGCCTTTTCTTTAAAGGTCTCTGTTTGAGAGATTCATGATCCTGTGAAGAAACAAAATAAAACAGAGGTGATGCTCTGGGCAAAGGATAATCCACACCAAAGGAGTTCAAAGAAGGGAGAGAACACCACCTCCCTCCTGATTCTTCCCCTCTGGAGGCAGCCATAGTGGCTATGATGGTTTATCTTGTGTCAACTTGTCTGGATCACGAGGCACCCAGATATTTGGCTACACATTCCATCTGGGTACATCTGTGATGGTGTTTCCAGTAGAAACTAGCATTTGAATCAGTCGACTGAGTAATGCAGATGGCTTTCCCCAGAATGGATGGGCATCATCCAATCCATTGAGGGCCTGAATAGAACAAGAAGGTGAAGAATGGAAAACTTGCTCTCTCTGGCTCACTGCATGAGCTGAAATATCAGCCTTCTCCTGCCCTTGGACTGAGACTTACATCATTAGCCTCTGGTACTCAGGACTACACCAATTCTCCTGTGTCTCCAGCTTATTGGTGACAAATCATGGGATGTGTCAGCCTCCATAATCATGTGAGCCAATTCCATATAATAAATTGCCATATAGTCAGAGTTCTCCAGAGAAACAGAACCAACAGGATACATACATACAGGCTCAGTAGGTTAGCTGGGGACAGACTGATATTGGTCTTGACTGCAGGCACCCTGTCTTCCTCATGTCACAGCACATACAGAAAACAAGTATGTATACATCTCACTCTCTGTCCTTCTGCAGGGAAAGTTACACCCCGGGCCCATTTGGGGTACACGGGATGGCAAACTCTGCTCCGCCCTAAGAACCAAGAAGAAACTATCTTTGTTTCTATCCCAAGGGGACTTGCTTCTATCTTGATCACTTCTGGCCTTGCATGCTCAACCCTGGACACCGAAAGGCTCAGTTATGCTGGGAGTTCAGCTGGAGTTCAGTTTTATTGCGAGCAGAGACTGCGAAGGAGGTAATTCTAGGTGGACATGTACTTGTCCAAAAATGAGGAAATCGGATTGAAATAAACTGGTCATGGCACACATTTTATCCGGATTTGTGGAGAAAAGAACTGTTCCAGAAGTGACCAAGAGGTGGGTAGGATAAAATGAGGGTGTGGCACAGTTGAGGTAAGAATGTCAGGTGTTAGGATACTGGCGGGGGGGGGGGTGTCCTACATGTCAAACAGAAAAGTTGTATTTACTGTAATGGCCAGGAACAAGCCATTTTGGACACCTGAGCAGAGACTGATGTGACAAATAGTACTCCATCAGGAGCTGCACAGTATGAACCAGAACAAAAGAGAGAGGAGCCATCACCAATGAGCACACGGGCGGCTTCAAAATGAAGAAATGCTTAAATCCACCAAATATTTTGGAGTTAGATTTGGCATGTAAAAGATGGTCTGTTAAAAAATAGACTGTAACAAGCTCATTTCACTAAGAGGCTTAGAAATCATTTGAATTTTTTTTTAGAAGTTGGGGGGCAAAACAACAGGGGCACCTGGGTGGTTCAGTCAGTTAAGGGTCCAATTCTGGATTTCAGGTCAGGTCATGAACTCATGGTTCCTGAGTTTGAGCCCTGCATCGGTGCAGAGCCTGCTTGGGATTCTCTCTCTCTCTCTCAGTCTCTATCAAAATAAAAACTAAACATTTTTTAAAAATTAAAAAAATAAAACAACAGAATTTAAAAGCAAACAAAAGATATAAATTTAAATTTAGCCTATCAGAACTAAACGCATCCCCATGGTATTTCCTTTTACCGTTATTAAAATGATAACAGAGAAAAAATATCCTTTGGTCACAAAACTATCCTGTAATTCCAATTTTCTTGGCAAAACCTCGAAAGAGATTATGTATTGGGGGATTTATGTGGAAACCCTTATCAAGTCGAATACCAGGTCTTAAAAGCTAAAGGGAACACTAACCTTGCTTAAGAAGTCAAAAAAGCAGCAGTTAACCGACATTAATTGACATTATAACACTAGATACCAGCCTTCTTAAGCCATCTGCAAACAGAGGCTCTTATCCGACTTGCTTTAAATGAAATTTTTCAGTGCTTGACCAAGCACAGACAGATCTGGCCTCACCAGACAAACAGCTTCACTTAAAAACAGGATCATTTAACCTTAGGGATTTCTGCAAAGGTTTTCATGGTGGTGGTGGTGGTGGTGGTGGTTGTTGTTGTTGTTGTTGTTGTTGTCGTCGTCATCATCACTGTTGTTAATATCCCTAACATGGAGACTGAGACTATATATCTATGCTTTATAAACCACAAAGCACGAGCTTCAGGTAAATCATCGTTAAAGTAAGTGACTCTCCCAGCAAGCCCCATCTTCCTGCCTGTGACCCTGTAAGCACAAACCATATGCCAGCCCATTACGACAGCTCAGGCTATTAGGAGCAAATGGGGTCAGACTGTAATTACACTTAAATAGGGCTCCAAGTCCTACCGCAGGCAAGACATGCATTTCCCACGTGGTCCCAAGGAATTTTCTTCAAACACACCCAGAATCTCAGTTAAAATAAAAATATTATTGGCTTACATCTCTGGATATGCCAAAGTATACAAGGAGACCGGGCAGGTTGTGGATTGTAGGGGGAAATGCAATTAATGAGCAATTACTATTTAAAGACCGAATCCCTGTCAAAACAGCTTGACAAAAAAAATGGTGGTTTTTAGCACACACAGCTTGCAGTAGTGCTGTCAACAAAAACAGTGGGTGGTGATCCTGCCAGCTAAAATGGTGCTTTAATGGGGGTAAGGGAGAAAAGAACCGTTCTGCCCCCTCCCGTGGACCCCCTTCAAACAGTGGTTCACTTGGCCATATCCCAGTCCTGTTCCTGAAGAGCTCCCTGGTTCTTAACAAGGCCATCTGGGCAGGTAACCCCAAAGGCAAACCTGACAGCAGCTAGTAGACCTTCAAAGCATGTCACACGAAGTAAGACTGCTCCTCAGATGCAAGCGGTCTCACCCTGAGCAAACTTAGACCACTTAGGCTATAATCAGGAAATATCAACGGAGGAATTCTAAAACTATCCTAGAGTGAAACACGGGCAAATTGCTTTAAACTTTTCACTGAACAGAAGTTTCCAAGATGTCTCATCAATGTTGGAGGTGAATTCTGACAGGGGAGGGAAGAAAGGGACATCCTTAATGGCACCCTCTCCAATCATGGGAACAGAAGGCTAAGGGTCTTGAGGTCAAGAACTCTGCCTCCTGTTTGGAAGGGGGTTCATTTTAATGATGACAGCAAGGATTTCAGGTGGCATAAAATATTAAGCTATCACCATCACTAATGAGGCTGGGAAGCTATACTTGGCTTTTGCCTCCTTGTATCAATTAGGATTTGATTCATCAAAAAGGGCAGGAAATCCAAATGGCAGTGGGTTAAACAAGACCCCAGAATATTTCCTTCCCAAACAGACGAAGTCTGTGTGAGTAGTCTAGGGTTGATATGGGAACTGTGCTCTATGATGTCCCCAGAGACGCTGAATTCCCTCCAGCCTGTGATTTCACAGTCTGAAGGGATAGTCTAGATCTGTACTGTTGGGATGGGGCCCCACCCAGCACATTCACAGTCCATGAAGGAGGATGTTGGGGAGATAAGGGCACTTCCCTCCCCTAAAGACAACTAAGGGGAATTTGTGCACAGCATTTCCACACATAGCCACTGTGTGGAGTGGGGCCATTCAATTCAGAACTACTAGCCACATGTGACTATTTCAACTGAGGGTTCATGCCTGTAAGAGACCCTGGAGTCACAGAGGTCTTCATGATCTTCTCTCTGTCCCTTGAAGACGCATATACAGCCCCTAATGCCTTTCTGCCCCCCTTCTCACTCCCTTGCTAGAACAAGCTCTCCATGGAAATAGTCATTAGACATGTACCAGAAATGTGGGGAGGGAGCCTCGCCTTACTGTCAAGGCTATAATGGGGTGAAAAGGCAGAGGGAAGAGGTGTTCTAGGTATCCCAAGTTGGAACTCGGCACACTGTTTTACGCAAAGACCACCACTATGTGGTGGTGAGGTTCTATGATTTAAAATACTGCTCTGTGGACCCATTTTAGGGTCTAAAGAATGTAGTGAGCTGATAAAAATTTATGTCTGAAAATATCTGAATTATGCCCTCACTTTTGAAGCCTGTCATCACTGAATACAGAACTCTAGATCAGCAGAATTATTTCAGGATTTCAAAAATATCATGTCACCGTCTTCTGGATGCCACTGTTTCTGTTGAGAAATCAACTCAAATTCTTATTGTTGCTTCTTTGAAGATCTTATGTCTTTCTTCCTCTGGCTGCTTCTAGCATTTTCTCTTTGTCTTTGATTTTCAGCAATTTGACCTTGATGCCCCTAGATATAGTGTCCCTTGTGTTTACCTTGTTGAGGTCTGTAATTTCCCCCAATCTTTACAAGATATCTTTTACCAATTTTGGAAATTCCCAAACATCATCTCTTCAGACGTTGCTTCTATTCCATTCTTCTTTCCGCTTTTTCTGGGCCTCTAGTTCCATCTAAGTCATATGTATCCACCACGTCCATATATCTCTTAGGTTCTTTTCTGTATCTTTTATCTTTTGTCTCTCTTTTCATCAGTCTGGCTATTTTATTCTGTCTTTTAACTACTTTTTCATTCATGTACTTAATCTACTGGGTTTTTAATTTTAGCTATTACCCTTTTCAACTTTAGAATCTTATGTAACTGATGTCAGTTCTGAAACTTGTCTTTTAATTCTTCTAACATATAAAATCGTAGTTCTTTTAAAACACATACCTCAACTCCTGTTTTGATTTGAGATACCCTGTAGATCTGTTTCTACTGTCTTTATTTGCTCTTGGTTTTCGGTCATCGGTTTGCCATCTCTTCATATGCCTGCTTACTTCTGATGGGCTTCTGACGGAAGATAGGTTTGGGGTACTAGCCATTCCAGACCACCTGGATTAAGATTAAGATGACTTGAGCTGGGGCGCCTGGGTGGCTCAGTCGGTTAAGTGTCTGACTTTGGCTCAGGTCATGATCTTGCAGTTTGTGAGTTTGAGCCCTGCGTCCAGCACTGTGCTGACAGCTCAGAGCCTGGAGCCTGCTTCAGATTCTGGGTCTCCCTCTCTCTCTGCCCGTCCTCAGCTCGCACTCTTTCTCAAAAATAAATAAGCATTAAAAAACATTTAAAACAAAAAGATTTTGAGCTGGTCTACTTCCTACTCACCCTAACACCTAGGATGTAGCTTTTGGGATCTCAAAGCCTGGTGTATTTACCTTTTCTTTGGCAGGCCCTAAGTTTCAATCTAGTTGCCCTATCCCAACTGTCAGTCTCCTGTAAGCTATACTCTTTAATATCTATTGTCAATTATGAAAGCACAGTCTGAGAGGCTGTGACACTCAGTCTTGAGGAGAAAAGTGGCCCTAAATGCTGGGCTCACAGATCTAGGCCTCCTGGATCATACAACTACTCTTTAGCAGACCTTTGCTAATGCCAAAAAGATAGCTGTATATATATGTGTATATATATATATATATATATAGTCCAGTTCTCTAATTGTTCTTAGCAAAAGGGTTGGCCTAAAACAATTTAGTTCTATTGCCACTAACTTATGGGGTGATAAACTTTTATTTCCATCCTTACAACAACTATAGAAAGTACTACTTGTTACTGACATTTTCTATCAGAGAAGATGAATGTTTAAACAGTTTTGATAATTTACCCAGGCTCACCAGCTACCAAAAGACTAAGTCAGGATTTGAGAACAGTTTAGTAGAACTTTAGAGCTGAGTCTCTCTCTCTTTTTTTTTTTATGAGTTTATTTATAAACTTATAAACAAACAGAGACCGCGCACGAACAAGGAAGGGGCAGAAAGAGAGACACGGAATCTGAAGCAGGCTCCAGGCTCTGAGCTGTCAGCACAGAGCCTGACACCGGGATTGAACCCACCAACTGTGAGATCGGAACCAGAGCCAAAGCTGGATGCTCAACTGACTGAGCCACCCAGCTGCCCCATATAGCTGGGTCTCTTAACGACTACTTATTGTACTTTCTCTGATTTGATCCTTAATATGACTTAAGCAATAAAGAAACTCAGAAAATGGCATGGTGGGGTTCTGAGCTAGTCTTCTGACTTCAAAATCCCACCCTCCTGATGGTCTTTCTACTGGAGTTCAGAATCTAAATACATTGGGTTTTGTTTTTTTCCTATGGCAAAATAAATTCGAACTTCAAGAAATGACATTTTGAGATACCATCACATTTCAGTTGAAACTAAGGTACTGTCTATGATCAGAGCTATCCTCATAGTTTCTCTGGGAAAATGTCTGGAGGTGGCCAATATTGTTCTCATTTTTTAGACAGATAAACTGAGGACTGCGAAGATAAAGACCCTAGCGATTGGTTCATTTATTCATTCAAAAAATATTGAATTAGGGGCGCCTGGGTGGCTCAGTCTGTTAAGCAGCCGACTTCAGCTCAGGTCCTGATCTAATGCTCCGTGAGTTCGAGCCCTGCACTGGGCTCTGTGCTGACAGCTCAGAGCCTAGCCTGCTTCGGATTCTGTGTCTCCTCTCTCTGCCTGTCCCCCACTTACTCTCTCTCTCTCTCTCTCTCTCTCTCTCTCTCTCTCTCTCTCAAAAATGAATGAAGATTTAAAAAAATTAGAAATTAAGTTGCACAGATTTATATAGGAGAAGATGTGCTTACTATCTGGATACGAGTCACAATGCTATATGTGATTTTTCTGATATAATTCTGATGACAATGCGGTGAAACCAGTGATCATATTCCCATTTGACTGATGAGAAAAGAGAGGGGCAAAAATGTTAACCGACATATTCCTTAACTGTAATCATTAAAATCTAGGTTGGAATGATTAGAGTCCATTGCTTAGTTCTTAAGTTGTTCAGAGTAGAAAGGAAAAGAGTACAAATATCCAATTCAGTGTTACCTCCTGTGTGACCACTAACTGTCACTTAAGTATTCCTTGCCCAATTTTTATCACCAACAACAATGGGAATTGTAATACCTGTCTTATCAAACATACTACACCATTGTGAAGATATCATGGAATAATGCATGTGAAAAATGGTTTGGTGCAATGCATCATACTACATAAATGACTGTTAATATTCTTATATTTAGCTCCATTGCATTTTTATTTATCTCTTTTTTATTATTTTATTTTAGAGACAGCAAGCGAGTTGGGGGAGAGGGGCAGGAAGAGAGCGAGAGTGAGAGTGACACAGGACTCAGTCCCACGACCCTGGGATCATGACCTGAGCCAAAATCAAGAGTCAGAAGCTCAACTGACTGAGCCACCCAGGTGCCCCTCCACTGCATTTTTAAATGGAATCTTTGACATCAGTCTAAGAAATTCTTCTGTCCTAACTAATGTCATTGAGTTGTCAATTTGTTCCTAAATATTTACTGAGTGATTGCTGTGAGTACCAGAGTGGTAGAAATAGAGACAATTACATGATGAATTTTGAATAATATTATATTCATAAAATAAAAAGGGAAAGGCTGGCTAAAATCCAGTATTTAAACTAACTAGACAAACAGAACTCCTGCCTTATTTAGGAGGTGGACAGGGCTTTCCCTCTATAGGATTAAATGTGCAGCTGGCTAATGTCAGTGAATTTTCCCTTAAATATTTTGGACATCAAGCAAAAAAGGGGCATTTATATGTACTATAAATTATTACATACGTTTTGGTTTGTAAACTCGTTTATATAGAAATGTAGGTTCCTCTTTTAAGTTGTAGATTAAGAATATCCATAGAAGCTATCAAAATTAATATACTTTTGTTTACATGAAAGCAGGAATACATTATTCAATAGCTCTTATTCTGGGCTTAGTGTGTTCTTATCTGAGAGGCTTCGTGGGTATTCTGAAATAACTGTAAAATTCATCAAACAAATGGCAATGATTACCATGAAATCAGGCTTCTGACTTAGATTTTTCTGCAATTAGGGAGAAAGCATCACACTTGGATTTATGTTATTTAGACTGACTGGGGAAATCCTTTTTAAAGCCTAAGCTAGACTATATATTTTCAAGAATTACTCAGTAGAGCTTCTTTAAAAGGCTTTGTTTAAAAAAATAAGTTAAATCAGGTTTGAAAAATCGGACCATATTTCTCTGCAGCTTTTGGGCTCATAAAGGCCACAGTGTGGAGGATACCGGATTCTGTTGCAAAGGAATAATTAGTCTATTTGTTTTCCTGTACATTGTAATCCTGAGTGCTGAGGTTTTGGTTTGAAGCATTTAAAGGTGTCAGGAAACTGAATTTGCGGGTGAAAAAAAGGCTCGATTAGTCTGTAAAGCATGTCCTTATGATGAATAGAGGGGGAGTGAGGTGGAGTAATTATCAATTGCACTTTGGATAGTCTTACGTAAAAGTGAAGCCCTGTAGTCTGCTCCCTATTTCTCGTCCTGTTCCCTCAGTCCTTTCACACAGGTCTGTTTCCTCCCATAGAACTTAGATCTATATAGTTGGCTTATTTGTGATGTTTATGTTTCTACTTTGTTTCCCCTATTAAAATATATCCCAAAGGCCTAGAACATTGCCTGGTATGTAGTAGGTAATAATTCAATATTTTTTTAATGTTTTTTTAATTTATTATTGAGAGAGACAGAGATAGAGCATGAGCATGGGAGGGGCAAAGAGAGGGAGAGACACTGAACCTAAAGCAGGCTCCAGGCTCTGAGCTGTCAGCACAGAGCACAACGCAGGGCTTGAACTCATGAACCGTGAGATCATGACCTGAGCCGAGTCAGACACCTGACTGGAGTCACCCAGGCACCCCATATACAAATTAATTTCTAATTTTCAGGTTAAAATTTGTACTTTCAGCAGAAATTATTAACAGTTTTATAATTTTAAGCTTACCATAATCTATCTCTATCTATTTTTTACACTCCCATCTTATAGAATTCTACTTGGCAATGAGAAAGAATAAAATCATGCCATTTGCAGCCACATGGATGGAACTGGAGGGTATTGTGCTAAGTGAAATAAGTCAGTCAGAGAAAGATATCATGTTTTCACTCATATGTGGATCTTGAGAAACTTAACAGAAGACCGTGGGGGAAGCGAAAGGAAAAAAAAATAGTTACAAATAGAGAGGGAGGGAGGCAAACCACAAGAGATTCTTAAATACAGAGAACAAACTGAGGGTTGATGGGGGTGGGGGAGAGGGGAAAGTGGGTGATGGGCATTGAGGAGGGCACCTGTTGGGATGAGCACTGCGTGTTGTATATAGGCCAATTTGACAATAAATTATATTTCAAAAAAATTCAATTATGCCTCAGAGTCTTGTTCAGTGCTTAAACTCAGATCTGCTACACAGAATCCCAGGGTCTCCTTCAAACCAAAGCAGCTCTTTATTTTTTTAATAGTTGTTTTTTAATTCAAGTATAATTAACATGCAGTGTTATATTAGTTTCAGGTGTACAATAAAATGATTCAACAATTCTATACATCACTCGGTGCTCATCATGATACATGTACTCTTTTTTTTTTAATCTTTATTTATTTTTGAGAGAAAGACAGAGTGTGAGCAGGGGAGGGGCAGAGAGAGGGAGACACAGAATCCAAAGCAGGCTCCAGGCCCTTGAGCTGTTAGCACAGAGCCCTATGCGGGGCTTGAACTCAGGAACCGTGAGATCATGACCTGAGCTGAAGTCAGATGCTCAACTGACTGAGCCACCCAGGCGCCCCGACACATGTATTCTTCTTAATCCCCATCCTACCCCCTCCCCTCCAGTAACCATCTGTTTGTTCTCTATATTTGAGTCTGTTTTCCAAAGCAGTTCTTTAAAAAAGATTAAACTTTGTTTCCCAAATATGCATCTTTTTATCCAACTAATCTCCTAATATAGCGTCTTAAACACAAATGATGAGCAGAGAGTTGGGTGAATGGATGTGAAAGAGGTCTTCCAGTACCTCCATCTGGACCTCAGTCTGTACTTTCTAACTGATAAAGTTCTTCCGTCCAGATTATCTCTTAACTCAGCAAAAGACCCTGCGGGCAAACATCCCCTGAAGGGAACCTATACTAACCCCTCCTGTAATAGGGGCTGCTGAGCCAGCAGACCACGTGTAATTGATCTTAAGACAATGACCGATTTGACAGACCTTCACTCCCTACCTGCCTGTGCCCACCCACCTCTGTCCACATTTCACTTACATAAATCTGGAAGTACTTTCGGCACTTTGGAGACAGCCTTTGAGACGCTAGTCTGCTGCCTTCCTGATGTTGGCCTCACTGAAATAAATTCCTTTCTTGTTCTACCACCACTCATTTCTCTGCCTTTGGATTTTGTCAGCAGCGAGTAGCTGAACTTGGTCTGTTTGGAACCCCACAGTCAGGTGCTCTTGCACCCCTGTGCCCCAGCTACAGATGACCGATGAATGGAAAGACCCTTCGCCGGACAGGAAAAATCCAGGCACTCAACCATTTTACACAATCAGTGGGAAAATCCCAGGACCTCAGGCACCACAAAAGAACATAAATTCAAAGCCCATTTTTACATCCATTTACCCACAATTCTGATTATTTTTTGAAGTTGTTAGAAATATCCAACATATTTCTCACTCACTGCAACTTACATTCTGCCATTTTAAATGTACATAATGCTTTAAAAATGGACAGATGAAAACTGTATGTAGGATTCACACTGTGCTATCACGTATCACCTTCTTCCAGAAACTTCCAAGTTGATCACCTTTAGTTTTAGATATTGGAAAACATCCTTTCATCGCTTCCCACACGCCCATATCTGGTCTTCCTTCAAACTCTAGGAAGCTACAGCGGGGAATAATGTGTTAATGACATAAGTCATCAGGCTGTAAAGGATGTCATGTTTTTTTTTTTTTGAGCGGGGAAGAACAGAATGTGGCACATCAGAATAACAATAGCTCTTGACAAATGGGGGCACAGCCATTCCAGTAAACAGGAACTTCCCTGCAGGAAAACTTCCTCCCCTGGGATCTGTAATTTGGCTGTTGCCTTTGAGAACTGATGAAAGCAATTACAGGACTGAGAGGCTGATTTCCCCTGCATCTGTTCAGGGGAAGCCAGGGATAAGGTTTCATTTATACTAAAGGAATTCACGGTTTCTTTCAAAGTAGAGCCCTGAAAGATGAAACCAATCTCATCAGAGGCACAGGCACCTTGGTGAGATGAAAACCCCTTAAGATTTAGTTTCCCAGGCCTCAAAGGTCAAGCCACTTATTAAGAGTTATAACATTCTGGTCAAAAATGACCACCTTGAGCGCTTCACAGAAGCCATACAGGAAACACAGAGCCATTTTTGTGTGTTTTCATTAACTGAAAGTATTAGTGACCAACAAATATAATGTTTTAATAAAGAGCACAAAGGAAATGGTGCACGGCAGAATTAATTTCTTGCTGTCAGTGTTTTAAAATGCTCTGGTCTGGGATACCTGGTTCTGTGGCAGTGACAAACGTTCACTTTGGAGTAAGGCAGGCACGGCAGCAGGTAGAATGGGGTCTCCCCATCTTCAGTAAAACTGATGCCACCCCTCGGCTGCAGAGCAGATGGCTGTCCACCTTGCTGCTGCTTGAGCATGGCCAAAATGGGGAGGTGTGAGCTCTTGGGAGTCATGCCCACTGAACACGTCCTGTATGCAAAAAACATTCACAGAACACCTACTATATGGCCACCGCTAGGCTAAGAGCTTTTCATGAAGCATCTCATTTTGCATTCAAGACAACACAACGCATTCTATGTATTATGAGTATTTCCATTTACCAATGAAGAAAGTGAGGCTACGAGAGGTTAGCACCTCGCTTCAGTTCACAAAGCCAGGTAGTTCAACACCAGTCTACACACTTACCAATACCCCACACTGCTTCCTCTGCAACCCCAGTAAAAACAGGGATGGCCGCAGACATGATACTTCCTGGCTAGAGCTGCGGGTGGGGTGGAGAAAACCAGACAAAGCTCACAAAGAGTTGAGAGCGGCCTTGTTTCTATCAAAACTTCTCTGAAGATGAAAGTGTTCCAAACTGTCCCAACACTGGATTCACCAGCCACATGTGGCTAGAGAGCACTTGAAATGTGGCTAGTGTCACTGAGGAAGTGAATTTTTAATTTTACTTTTTATTCATTTAAATTTGAATACCAAATGTAGCAGCTAACATATTAGACAGGGCAGCCTTAGAATTTAGGAAAGACCAAAGACTTTCTCCTAAGTGTCAATACAGGACAGGCAATATAGAGTAATAAATTCTCTGAGACATTCAGATGAACCCTCTTCCTTTAAAAATTCAAGGAAGAAGACATTACTTCATAGTTGTAGAAAATCAAAGCAGAACTGACTACACCAGCATAGGTGGTAGAAGCAAGAAAAACATTCTAAGCAGAAGTGTGCATTCCCCACATTATCGTAAGGTTGAGGAGACAGCAAAAGGAAAATGGTCTACGAATCAAGAGAAAAGCATCATTAATATAAAGGGATGAAAAACAGAAATATGTGTCCAAGGAAAAAGACTATTCTAAATGAAAGGCAAAATACACTGAGAAAGCTTTTTATGAGAACTCTGAATTGTTGATGAGCTTGGTCACTGGGGAAGCCACAGCGCCCACAACAGGCCACAAAGGGCTACACTGGGGTATGCCAACAGCCATCACCTGGGGCTGGGGAAGCAAAGGGCCTATTGGGCACCAGATATCTGCTTTTCAGTGCATCTAATCATCAACCCACTGGAAATGCCACATCCCCCCACCTGGGTCTACACTGGCCTAAAGGGTACACTGGATGTGGGTGAGGGAAGAGAAATTATCCGGGACAGGCTGGACCCACAAGGGGCTGGTACAGGACCCCATGTCAATCACACACAAAGCTCCCCAGGAGCATCAGGTTGCAGCTCCTTATCAACAAATCCACAGATATGGTACCATTTTAGACATTAGCTGTATATTGGCTGAATATGAGGTCTGGAGTCTTATCTAATCTGTGGGGTCAAATTAAACTTTCCACCACAGGACAGCGAAAAAGCAAACGGGTGGCCTAAAGGCCACATTCAGGTCTGACTTTGCTCACAACGTGTTGAATACCCAGTGCTCTTTATTACATTTCATTTG
Organism: Panthera uncia; assembly: GCF_023721935.1. Taxonomy (NCBI): domain Eukaryota; kingdom Metazoa; phylum Chordata; class Mammalia; order Carnivora; family Felidae; genus Panthera; species Panthera uncia. The sequence continues at coordinate 57,084,603 of NW_026057586.1, read as the reverse complement.
AATTACTTGTCAGCACAGAGAGATCAGGAAATTTCAGTTTAAAAATGCCACATGTGGGGCTTTTATGAAAACTCAGAAGATCTGGCAAACCTAGACCTATGTACCCACCTGGAGCTGAGCAGGGGTGGCCCCTCTTACATCTGGCCTGCATCGCTCACTAATGTCACTTGTCTCTTGCCTGAGGAGTCATCTGGGTTTGTGGCCCTTGCCATGGAACATGAGCTGCCCGTGCTATAAAGTGGCAATGCAGCTAAGACAGGAGCTCAAGCTGAAGCAAAAATAAATACCCAGAGGAAGACAGGTAATCTTATGTTCTAATGAGTTTGGAACCATCAGTCTTCAGAGAATTAAGGTGTTTTTTTTTTCCCCAGTATGCCAATGGGACGACCATAGACTATTTTTAATTGAACTTGAGCAATGTCACAATACCTCCTAAAACACTGATACCAGCAAGGCTTTTTCAAGCAGTAGGAGAATTCCATCCCATTTTCTCCCCTTTTCTAATTCAGAGATACAGTGCATCTGGGGTCTGTTTTAATTCTTAAGAAAAAAAGTACAACTCTGATAAATTTCAAGTATCAACTCTACTAGAATCCAGATTTGTGTGCCCTTGCCCCCCAAATTTTTATCTGTTTACAGAAATACACGATACTCCTGATTTAGTAGAACGCTATTAGCAACTTAACTATAAAATTAAACTCTTAAGTATACATAAAATCACAATTATATAAACATATTCCAGATTTATGAGATAAGCCAAAACCTAATTTAAAGCGAATGGGTGAATGGGATGTATTTCTACTGCAAACTCATTTAATTTGTACAGAAACAATGTACTACCTTGTTTCTTCTTTTCCTATTAACTCCTTTCCCAATACCTCCCCAAACCATGCTGCCCCGACACATGCCAATTTGGGGCACCCACGGTGTGTCCTTGTCCATGGTGCCTGACATCAATACTAATCATTTCTCCTCTGAGCCCATCAGCTGGACTGTGCTTCATTTGGCTTTGGATAGAAGTGTGGAACATAGGATTGGGAATTTCAAGATTTTCATAGGTATCAATGTTTACTGTGGATAGCATTTTTCTTTTGGGGGAGGAGGTTTATGTCTAAAGCCTTTGTTGTAGCGCAAAGGTCCCTAAACACACAGCAGGAAGCTGGCTGCCTAAGGAGCCCTGGAAAAGCTTTGGAAACTAACCTACAAGCTTTATACCCGGAGATTCTGATTCAGTGGTTCAGATATGGGACCCAAGAGTACACACTGTGTATATGTTCCCCAAGAGTTTCTGTAGATGAGGCAGATTAAAGAAGCAATTGTCCCCTACTGGTTTGAGCTGCTCTGAACCTCCTCTCTCAAGGATATAGCAAGGTTAAGCCTATGGGGGAGGCTGGAGAAGGCATTCAGAAGGTGATGCATGAGTCCAGAGGAAGAAGAACCAAGGGTCTAGCTGGGGAGAAAAGAAGTCTGCAAATATACTTTACAACAAATCAAAGCTTCAAAGAGACTCTTCCTCTATGTCGATAGCCCTGTACCTTGTATGCATATAGGTCTATTAGTGATGGGCTGTTGCTACTGGGAGGGCATGAATATAGAAATCCTTCCCAGGGTCTGACTTTTCATTGAGTTGTACTACTCATTTCAAGTAAGAGACAATCAAAGACAACTGAAAAATAAATACATGTGTTCCCCAAAAAGAGCCTTGATAGAAGGTTCTTGGGCATTTACAAAGTACTTTTCATTTTTTAGGCTCATGAAACAAAGATGGACTGGCCAAGGGAGAATGAATTGCCTCTGAACATGGACTCTATAGACAGAATGTGAGATGGAGAACTTTTAAATGGCACCACTGGACACCAATGGCAAAGTCTCCACATGGCACTCTAAACTTAAGCCAATAAAAAAAAAATGGCAGACCGAACTGCCAAATTCAAATATTGTAATTTACCAAAACCGAGTACAGTAACGCAATCCTGATGGAGCCAGACTTCTTGCCACCTAGAATTTTCCAAAACCAGTCTAAATTTTCCGGTCCTCCTCGCAGGAGAATGTATTCTTATATCGGTTCTGACTAATGAAAATGAATATAAGTGGAAGTATTATGTGGCTGCTCCCAGAAATCAACTTATAACCTGCCTCACATTGGCCCTTTCCCACTCTCCCTGCTTCTCTTCCTCATGACCTACTCCTTCATGCTACCTAAAATTTGCATGTGATGACTGGAGCCTGAGCAGTCATCTTGAGCCCTGAGTTGCCATGTTAGGCTCGTAGAGGGAAGAGAATGGAGGAGGCTGCCATACCAGGCACGGTCTACTTATTTCTGCATTCTTTCCACTTAAAAGATAAAATATAGTTGTATTTTCTCACATCATGCTTATTTTGTGTTTTCCATCACCTTGAGTTAGATCCAATCCTAACTAAAACAATGTTTTCTACCAATAATTTCCATCAAGATGTTAGAAAATGTTTTCTTATTGGATTTGCTTGTTCTTTAAAAGGAACACTTAAGTATTTGGTCTTTGCCTCTGCAAATGTAGAAATCCTCCAAGAGGCCAACACACAACAACTCCATTAGCAAAGTCCATAAATTTTTCATCGGCTCACAAGTGTTAATTAGATAAGCTGGACAGAATCAAGAACAAGGAGTTTTGTCCCTTCCCTTTCTTTACCCCACATCTTTCTTCTTTAACTCAACGTTCATGGCACCAAGTTTTTAGTCAGTTACATTACTTCTCACCACGATCCTCCTTCCGCTCGCCCTCAAATCCCCAAGGATACCGATAAGACTTGAGGTTCACAGAATCCATGTAGACTCAATAAATGAAGATGTATGGGGGGTGGGGGATGAAAAGAAAATCTATCCCTGGAAATTGGAAAATCTGCATCCATATCCCAGCACTACTGCAGATGATCTAGACAAGCCTGTGACACTATTTACCTCCCAGTCTTCTTTTTTTTTTTTTAATTTTTTTTTTTAACGTTTATTTATTTTTGAGACAGAGAGAGACAGAGCATGAACGGGGAAGGGTCACAGAGAGAGGGAGACACAGAATCTGAAACAGGCTCCAGGCTCTGAGCTGTCAGCACAGAGCCCGACGCGGGGCTCGAACCCACGGACCGTGAGATCATGACCTGAGCCGAAGTCGGACACTTAACCGACCAAGCCACCCAGGCGCCCCCTCCCAGTCTTCTTAACTGTGAACTAAAGGCACTGGATGAGATCGTTAGGTGCTCTTTAAACTCTAGTTCTCTGTGGTCCTGAAATGATACCTCTTAAAGTTTCTTTAAGGGCTCCAAATTAATACTTGCAATACCAACCAAGCTTATTCCAATTCAGAGCAATGCTATTTAAGAATAAGTGACTATTTTTATACCATTGTAGCCTAAGAATGCATTTTGATCGCTGTTCTACTAAATTGATACTCTGTTAAAAAACAGAATTGGGGGGAAAATTGAGGGCCATAAAGACTTTGAAAAGAATTTACTAGATTTTGAATGTTTTGGAACAAATTTCAAACTCTCCCAGTGATAAAACAGAAAGCAAAACCATGATGAAGAAGTGTTAGTCCCTTTCAGAGTGCGTAAATCCTGTAAGATAAAAGTTGTTAAATACAATTTAATCCACTCTGGAGTACAGTTAAATAGATATGATGGATGGCAGGTTGTCTTGATCTTTTCCATTTGTTAAATTATGATAGATGAGTGATGTTCACAGCTGAATCTCCAGGCAGAGCCTGTGTTTGAACTCCCTGTCTTCATCAAGAGCTTCCAATCAACAACTGTTCTGAATCTATCTCCATCAGACCAATGTGACACAACACAATTATGATAAAGGGGAAGGCCAGAAACCTTACAGAATCAGTCCCTCGGTATTTTGTGTGATGTGAAGTGCAATCAAGATGTCAGTGAAGCGAAACTGTCTCAACACATTGGCAGGATTTTGAACTTCTAAGTAAGCTTTCCAAGCAACCCTAGCCCTGCCCCCAAGGGCAAAAAAAAAAAAAAAATGTTTCTCATTCCATGATTATTCACCTTTAGGGAAAGAATTTACTATGAGGTACGGGTACAGAAATTTTGCACTTTATGTTTCCTGAGTAATACAACAATAACAGATAAATGACTTTTAATTACCTGGTCTAAATTTAAAGGAAGGGGACTATAGAACTAAATAGTATATAATCCAAAAAATAATCATTTGGACTTTCAGTAACAATACAGGTGTTTATTTAGTTGGTAGGTACTAAGCACATTTACATTTCAAATTTGCATGGTGTAAGGGAATACAGACACTTCTCTGCCATATAAAAACATGAATTTATAATGTGGGAAAGTAATGTAGGAACTAACATAGAAATGACTGGCAGTTTAATACTCAAACAGCTCAAGAAAATAACTTATGTACCAAATTTCTCAAAAAAAATTGTTTTCGATGCTCAACAGAGGGGGCACCTAGGTGACTCAGTCAGTTAAGCATCCGATTCTTGGTTTCTGTTCAGGTCATGATCTCACAGTTTGTGAGATCGAGCCCCACACTGGGCTCTGTGCTGACACAATGGAGTCTGCTTAGGATTCTCTCTCTCCCTCCCTCTCTCTCTGCCCTTTCCCCCACTCTCTCAATCTCAAAATAAGTAAACATTAAAAAAAATTTTAAATAAATGCTCAACAGAAGAAATGTGACTATGACATAGTTAATTTCTAGCATCGATCATCCCGTGGTGACATACTCTCAAAAACCTGGGAATAATCCTTAAAGTTACGTGTTTCAGCATAATACTGAGTCGACTTTTTTGGTCCTTACAAAACAGATCTTACTACATAAATGCCAAATATTTATAATAATGGGACCCTCCACAACTATGTATGTATGTATGTATACACACACACACACACACACACACACACACACAATCTTTAACCTAATGTTATAGTGAGGCTGTAGGCATAGTAAAGATTTACAGTCAAAGCAGAATATTCTTCCATAAATATTTGACACTTGACAGGCATTTCATATAAGCATTAAAGTATGTTTAGAGTATCTATTTTTCACTAAGTACACCAGAGATACCTTCAAGGTCCAAAGCTTGATTTTAGTTCACTATTTTATCATTAAGATAAAAAAGAGACTAGGATATAAAATCAGATGAGCTTTATATGACTCTTTATGATTAGAGGTTTTAAAAACCTGCAAAGTTACAGGTTATCTAAAAAAATCAAAGTAGCTGCTTGGGATAATAATTTAAATAACAAATTCAAATGTGTGCTTTGGGACAATAAGGAGAAAACACCTAGAACAGTTTTAGAACAAACAGTAGGGAAAGTAAAACTAAGAGTCCCAAGGTCATTTTTAATTGCTTTACTTCAATGTATGGTACAACTTGCTTCTGGCAGGAACTGCACCTTGACCATATTCTTTTGAAACTTTTTTACTGTTTGCTTTTCCTTCAGACTTACTACAAAATAGATGTTCTTTTCAAGTACAATAGAAGTTCTGCTTATAGCAGAAAATTAAAGAATAATTGTAATTATTCAGATAATAAACTTAGTTACAGCTAACAGTACACCCAGGGCCTAGCCTCGAGCATAATTCTGTAACCTACCCTGTGCTGATCATTTACTTCTTACAATCAAGGACACACAAGCATCCTTGCAAAGTCCTCTGAGGAAAAGTTAAGCCATATTAAGTTCCTCCATTTCTCTGCTGTACAACAAAGGTTAAGGCATCCCATTCAAGAATACCCCATATAGAAACTTGAAGGGAAATTATCTTCCAAAAACAATCAATAGGTAGTTTCTTGATGATCCTTTGGTTTTTTTTTTTTTTACCTATGAATATACATTTAAATTGAGGTGGCATTCAGAAGCAGTTCAGGGTACAGAAAAATTATTCCTGTTTCCATCAACTGAAATAGAGAAATGCTGCTATTCTGGATGCTAAATAGTCATGGGGGAAAAAAAACAGAATAATTAAACCCACTGAAATACTGTAATATAATTCAGAAGTAATATTTTTAAATATCAAAATATCTGAATGTTAAAGATCACCTCCTATTATGAACTGAAACTGGAAGAATGTGGAGAAGTCTCAAAACAAAAGACCCCGGTCTTTGGATTCTAATCCCCAATAGTTACTCATGCTTACTGATACTGTGACCTTGACCAAACTACCCTAACCAGATGCCCTTGATTTAAGCGTCCATAACCGAAATGATTCTAATGCCTACAGTGCTATTTCAGGGATTACATTTGTAAAAGACAGCATTTGTAAAACACTTGGCACACAGTAGATGAACTTAAGTAATAGATATTTTTCAACCACTTAACATAATTCTTGGGGTTAAATTTCTCACATTTGGGTTCGCTGCAGAATTGCAAATGTTTAACAGCACACAGGAAAACCTATTTATCCATTCTCAAGTTATTCTAGAAATAAAAGCCAAACACATACTCACTTTCCCACATCCAAATTGGGGAGAAATGGTAATTTGGCTGTTTATTTGGACTTCTGTGCCTGCAAAACAGCTTTCCAACATAAATTCAAATTTGACATGCTATTGGCTTGCTACAAAAAAAATCAGCTACTTGGCTGTCTCTCAAAAGACTATACTAAATACAGCTGTGAAACTTAACAAAAAAAAAGTAAGAATACCCAACTAAGCAAAATTTATCTGAGTATACACGTAAATTCATTAAGGATTAGTACCAAAGACAGAATATCTTCCTTATAAGCCTAAAGATTTTAGAAGGAAAATAAAAGCAATTTTTTGAGGCTAAAAGTGTCCGATGAAAAAATAAATTGAAAATACAATCTCAGAATTCACACAAACACAAAACGAATTGAACTTTCTCATAAGTATCTTTGATGTGTAACAGAATTAGAGGAGAAAGAGGCTTGTCTTAAAAGTTACTCAGTTCATAGTCCCTTCTGTTCAAGAGTCCATTCTATCATATCCCTGGTCAATGTGTATCCAGCCTCTGCTCACATACTGTCAACAACAGCGAACTCTGTATTTTTCAAATAACTCATTCCATTTTTTGATAGCTCTAGCTGATATGAAGCTCTTCATTAAAAATAAAACCAACAACAACAAAACAAAATAAAACCAAAGCAAAGCTTTGTCCTACCAATAGATTATACCTAATGGGTTAACTGAAAAACCCAGGTCTTGTCATATGAAATGCAACCAAGGCTGATGCCCTCTGTTCGTTACTCATATACTGATTCTTCTTAACCTAAAGGTATAGCTTTGCATCCTGTAGATCTGCTATTTCAAGGCAGACTATTACAGCTCATTTATTTGCAATAATAATAATAATAATAACTGATGCTGCATTAGAAATCTGGTTCAGATAGGACACCTGGGTGGCTCAGTCAGTTAAGCATCTGACTTCGCTGAGGTCATGATCTCACAGTTCAGGAGTTCAAGCCCCACATGAGGCTCTGCGCTAACAGCTTAGAGCCTGGAACCCGCTTCAGATTCTCTCTCTCTCTCTCTCTCTCTCTCTCTCTCTCTCTCTCTCTCCCTCCCTCCCTCCCTCCCTCCCTCCCTCCCTCCCTCCCCAGCTTGCTCTCTGTCTCTCTCTCAAAAAATAAAAGAACAATTAAAAAAACAATAAAAAAAATTAGAAATCTGGCTCAGAGCATCACTCTTCACTCAGGGACAAGGACAAATTAGCAGACTTCCAGAGAATGGCTATCCCCATGCTTCGTGACAGATGGCAGGATTCTGAGACTCAACTGAGGAAATGAAGTACATTTAGTGTGGTGAGAGGGCTGACAAGGGAAGTGAAGATACATGATTTACTCATAAACTTCAGCTGAAACCTTTTAGGTGTCAGCACTGTGCAAGTCACAGATTAGTAATCTTTAAGTATTTGAAGGGCTATGAGGGCTAAAAAATTAAAAACAAAATGGTACTCTCAATAGCCCACAGAATGGGAGAAAATATTTTCAAATCATGTATCTAATAAGAGACTGATATCCAGAATTCATAAAGAACTCTTAAAACTCAAGAAGAAATAAACAACCCAAGTAAAAATGGGCAAAAGATCTGAAGAGACAATTCTCAAAAGATATACAGGGGGGCCTGGGTGGCTCAGTCGGTTAAGCGTTCAACTTCAGCTCAGGTCATGATCTCACAGTTCCTGAGTTCAAGCCCCACATTGGGCTCTTTGCTGTCAGTGCATAGCCCACTTCATGTCCTCTGTCTCCCTCTCTCTCTGCCCCTCCCCTGCTGGTGAGCACACTTTCCCGTTCTTTCGCAACATAAACGGCTGTTTTTAAAAAAGATATACAAACGGCTAACAAGTACATGAAAAGACACTCAACATTATTAGCTGTGGGAAATGCAACTCAAATGCACAGTGAGTACCACTTCTCACCCATTAGGATAGCAAAAATCAAAAAGATGGACAATAACGAGCACTGGAGAAGATGTGGAGAAAATGGAGCCCTCATGCCCTGGAGGTGGGAGTGAAAATGGTGCAGTTTCTTTGGAAAAGTTGGGCAGTTTTTTAAAAATATAAACACAGAGTTATCATAGGACCAAGAAATTCTGCTTCTAGGCAAATAACTGAGAGAAATGAAAACATACATGCATACAAAATCTTATAAGCCAGTATTCAGAGCAATACTATTCATGAAGAGCCAAAAAGAGAGAATAACCCAGAAGTCTATCAATTGATAAATGGATATATAAAATGTGCCATTTCCACACAAGGAATTTTTAAGCCATAAAAAGGAATAAAATACTGATATATACTACAATATGGATGAAACTAGAAAACATTATACAAAGTAAAAGAAAGGAGTCACAAAAGACTGTGTATTATAGGATTCCATTTACATGAAATGTCCAAAATAAGCAAAGTACATTAGTAATTGCCGAGGGCTGAGGTTGAGGGGTGTAAATGGGGTTTCACTGCTAATGGGTGATGAAAATGCTCTAAAATAAGATCATAGTGATGGTTTTACAAGTCTTTCTATATACAAAAACCAATGAATTGTATACTTTAAAATCAGTAAATTGTATGGTGTGTGAATTATATGTCAATAAAGCTATTTTAAAAAAAAAGAAAGAAAAGAAAGAAATGACACTCTGTATCATTTCAGAAAGCAGACCTAAACATCAATGCTCAGAAGAATGAGACAGAATGAAGTATGACAGTCCATCATTTAGATGTAATAATCAGAACTGTCTATCTCACTGCTAAAGACAGCAAGTTCAGAGAGGAGCTGAGTAAGCTTCCGAAGTAGCTACCATAGAATGCCCACAACTGAGAAAAATCATCTGGATCTGTTTAAATCTAGAGTGAAACGCAACTCTAAAATACTACCAGTCAATGTAATGAATAAGAACCGAATATTTTAATTCAACACTTACTCTTCAATAACACTACAATAGCAGTAAGTAGTTTAAAATAAGAGCTAGAGTCCCATCACCCTAAACATTTTAAAGTTTACTTCAAATATATGTATATACCAGGAAGAGCCAACAAACATTTAATACCACTTTCTTTATTTTTGCTAGTCTCTCTGTCTTCACATTAAACAGCTGCCTTCACTCTTACTGTTAACCTGACCTCAGTGTATGTGCTCTGGCCACGGGGGATTGTATAAATACTGTGTACCCATAATGGAGTTCAAATATAATAAAAGTACACAGCTGGATTCTGAAAAATTGTTACAGTCAAGATCAAGTCATTGACCAAAATCAATATCAAAAAAACCTGTGACAGGGATAATGCAATGTACCAGCATCAACAGGTGTAATGATGACATAAGTGAATCCAACTCCCTTTTACAACAGTCACGACATGCAGAGGGGCAGGTTTCTTGTCGGCTTGGTCTAATTTAAATTCGGCTTTACTGGGTCAGTATTTCCACTATTTTTTTATTTTAAAATTTAAGTGGGAAAAAAAGGTAAAGCCACACTTTTCCAACAATAAAAACTATCATGATTGTCATTTTATCTGTAATTCCTAACATAATAGCTCCTTAACAACAACAAATATATACACCCGTATGTGTATATGTATATATGTACGTGTATATATACACATACACACACACACACACACACACACACACACACACATGGATATATCCATTCAACAGATATGTACTGAGTAACAGCTATGTGCAAGGAACAATACCTGACTCTGAAGGGTCACACTTTTCGTAAACTCCAGGAGTTTATAAAAAAAATACATATATTTTGTACACATATGTACAAAAAAAATGCATATTTTTTAAAAGAGGACATTACTAGAGTACATCAATACCACTAAGGAGAGTTCAAGATCTCTTTGCAGTTAGGTGGTTTTTCCTGTAGAGAAATATAGCATTTGGATCCCAAAGTTAAATAATTTTCACTTTCAAATTCACCTTTTGTGTGTTTATGTCATCATCAGGTTCATTTGTCTGATCTTAATTTTCTGGTTCACTCTTATTATTCCTTTGAACTTAACTTTGAATTTGAATATTTAAAACATTACATCTTTCCAAAATCAAAACTACATAAACACTCCTATACCCTTCCATAATTTGTTCTGGAAAGAGTTTCTTGCATTAATGATTTGTGTTAAATGTGTCTAAAATGGACCTCAGTCTAGGTTTAATGTTTCCCCACTTCTGAGTCCAGAAGGTTTCTCTGTCTGGTTGAGGAGGACAAGCACTGCTCCCAGCGCTGTGTGGGCACCTAGGCACTGTTCCTACCAATCCTTCCTGATGGTTCCTTTACCAGACTGGACAAGTTTCCTCACCTGCATGCACTGGGCTGATGCACAGTGGAAGGGCACACTGTGTATCTTCAGGGTGCCCTCTCTGGGTGGCTCTCTCCTGTCCAATGCTCTGTGCTATGAACACCAGCCACCTTGGTCTCTGCAGACTCCTATCCCTGTCTCCTCAAGGACTCCACCGGGTTCCAGACTGCCCTTCCCTGCACTGTGGTCTGGAAATTCTCCCCATAAGTCAGGAGAGACCATGAAAAGGCTTGCCTCCAGTGTTCAGTCCTGTCAGGGATCACTGTCCTTTGCTGCCTCATGCCCATGTCTTGAGAAACATTGTTCCACTTTTTTTTATTTGTACTTTTTCTACAAAAGTCAGCAAATACACGTCTTTCTTGCATAAAAGATAGCATAATCTACATATCCTCTTTACTTTTTCTTTTCCCTCATCTATATTTCCTGAAAACCACTCCACAGCAGTCCAGAGAGACCTTCAGCTTTACTTCTAATGACTCCAGAATATTCCATTTCATATATGTACCGTGGTTCATTCAGTCAGACTTCCAGGGTTGGGCATTTAATTTGTTAACACAAATAATGCCATAGTCAGTAATCTTGAGTGTATGTTGTTTCACTTTGAGGAGATTCATTTTCAGGGTGAATTCTGAGGCCTGGGATTGCCGGGTCCAAGGGCAGCTGCACGTAATACAGTCTTTCTTTGGGTTCTTCAGAAGCAGACCTTGTGACCAGGAAACAAATGCAGGCAAGCAGGGATGCCCTGTTGAGCCTGCTGTCCTAGCAGAGACAGGTGCTTAATCCTGAAGGGAAACGCTGGGAAATGGTGCATAGAACAGGCTGCAAAATAATCTCACCTGAGGAATTACATCAGTGCTTGGGACACACTGGTTGACAGTCTGTCCCAGAGAATATTAATTCCCAGGCATTTCCATCCAGCCTGCCATGACAGTAGGCAGAGGAAACCACCAAAGTCCAAGGGTGGGGGGAGGGGGAATTCCACGGTATATTGTAACATAAGTGGGCAGGAGGGAAGGGGCAAGGACAGAGCCAGGAATGCGATTCTCTTAGACTTTAGCAAATATCTCTCCGCAAAGTGGGCACCATCTTGCACTCACACCAAAGCCTGTTTTACCTCAGCTCCGCTGATAGAATTTGTTCAAGATTTTGAATTTTTGCCAGTCTATTGGATAAGAAATGGTATTTCAGTGTAAATGTTGCTTTAATTTGCACTTCTCTTTTTCTGAGTGAACTTGAACATCTTCACATAGGCACAAGCCATTTCCATAACCATTTACATGAACTGTCTGTTCATGTCTTTTATCCATTTATCTCCTGAGTTTTGGTCTCTTCTTTGACTTTTAAAAAAAATTCTTTAATATGATGGAGACTGTTCCTTTATTTCTGACATGTTGCAAGTATTTCTTTCCCAGTGTGTCATTTTTCTTTTGATTTTGCTTATAGTGGTTTTTATCATGCAAATTTTTCTTTAATTTTTTTATGTTGTTATAAATTTATCAATCTTTTCTTTTACTCCATCTGGCTTCTGAGTCATAGAAAGGCTTTCCTTATATACAATTTATAAATGAATTCACCCATGTTTCATCTTAGTATTTGTCTGGCTTCATTTTTTCCCCTTGATTTTTCTTTCTTTTTCCTTTTTTAAATTTTTCCTACAATTAGATCCCTGATCCAACTGAAATGTATTCTGCTGTATGCTGTGTAATATGAACCCTATTCTATGTATTCTAGATGATTATCCATTTGTCACAACACCACTTATTAAAACTCTATCTTTTCCAATAAAAAGAAATGAACTATCAAACCACCAAAAGACGTGGAAGAACTTCAAATGCATATACTGCTAAATGAAACAAGCCAATTTGAAGAGGCTATATGCTAGATGATTCCAACTATACGACATTCTAAAAATGGAAAAACCATGGAGATGACAAAAATGAGTGATTGCCAGTGGGGAGGCAAGGAAGGGAGGGATTAATAGGTAGAGCACAGGAGATTTTTAGGGCAGATAAACCATTATTCTACAGGCTACTACTATGCAGGACCCACGTCATTGTACATTTGTCACAACCTATAAAATGTACAACACAAAGTGTGGATCTTAATGTGAACAATGGACTTAAGTTCATAGTAATCTATCATATTGGCTCATCAATTACAACAAATGTACCACACTGATATAAAATGTGAAAAACAGGGGAAACTAGAGGGAGAGAGGATATATGGGCACTCTCTGTACTTTTTGTTCAATTATTTCTATAAACCTAAACTACACAAAAAAATAAGGTCTATACAACAATGGAATAGAATAAACAGCCCAGAAATCAACTTTCACATATAGAATCAAATGATTTTTGACAAGAGGGACAAGAGTGACTGTTGCTTAAAACAATATGATGGGTCCTCAAAAAAATAAAAATAGAATTACTATATGATCCTTCAATTCCACGTCTAGGTATACACCCCCAAAAAACTGAAATCAGGGCCTCAAATAAATGTTTTGCACCCATGTTCATTGCAGCATTATTCACAATAGCCAAAAGGTGGAAGCAACCCAAGGGTCCAAAGATGGATGTATAAACAAAATGTGGTCTATACATACAATAAAATACCATTCATCTTTAAAAGGAAAGGAAACTCTCATACATGCTATAACATGGATGAACCTTGAGGCCATTATGCTAAGTGAAGTAAGCCAGTTATGAAAGGACAAATACTGAATGATTCCACTTATATAAGGTACCTAGAGTAGTCAAATTCATGTAGATAAAAAAGAAAAATGGTGGTTACAGGGGCTGCGGTTGGGGGGACGAGGAGATGTTGCTTAACAGGTATAGAGTTTGAATTTTGCAAGATGACAGGAGTTCTAGAGACTGGTTGCACAACAATGTGAATATATTTTACATTAGTGAATTGTATATATAAAAATGGCTAAGATGGTAAATTGTATATATATTTTACCACTACTAAAAATGAAAACAATAAATAAAATCTATTTTTTTATACTCTATCTTTTCCCACTGGTTAGAGAATCTACTTTCATTGTACTGGATTTCTGTATGCCCTTGGGTCTATTTCTGGATTTTTTTCCCCCTAATGGCCACCTGCTGTGTTCGCATGGCACCATTTCCTTCCTGAGGATATGCGAATAGCAGAGAAAGCAACCCCTCCCCCGTGATTCTTCTTTCATGTTTTTCTAAATATTCTTGCATGTTTACTTTCTGTATGAACATGAGAATCAAATTGTTAAGCTCAAAGTAAAAATCCATCACTTTTACTGATTGCATTAAATGGATTAACCTAAAGATAAATGACATCTTTATCACGTTGAGTAATCAAATCCAAGAACACAGTTATGACTACCTATTTGTTGCTCAAGTCCACTTTAAACCTTCCAAGACAGTTTTGCAGTTTTCCTTATATAGATCTGTGTGTGTGTGTGTGTGTGTGTGTGTACACATATACTTAATTTTACTACCACACACACACATATACTTAATTTTACTACCAAGTATTTTATTTCCTTGTTATTGTTGTTGCTGTCATAAATAGGATATTCTCTATCATTTTACCTTCTGGTCAGTTAATGTTTGATTTTCATAAGCTAATCTTATATCCTGGTACCTTCCTGAATTCTTTATTGTTTGTGTTAGTTTCCTCATTGATTCTTTTGGATTTTCCGGGTATCACCTGCAAAGAAATAGTCGTCATTCCTTCTTGTACAATTCTTATGCCTCTAATTATCTTTCCTGTCTGATTTCATTGACTAATCCCCCCAATATAAAGTTAAACAGAGTGAACGATGCTGTAATCCTTGTCTTGTTTGGGGGCTACTGGGAATGATTCTCACATTTCAATTTTAATAAAGATGCTGATCTAAATATTTTAGCTAATGTTTAACTAACATTATAGAATGGTCTACCACTTCCTATTTTATTGAGTTGTGGGTGGTTTTTTTTTTCTTAATCTTTTTGTAAAGTCGGGAACAGGTGCTGAATTTTGTTAAAAGCCCTCAGCACCTATAAAGAGAATAAAAATAAACGTCTTGACCAAAATCCCAAAGTCTCTGTGAAGGCAGAAATCTTGGCTGCATTTTTAACACTCTATCTACAGGATGTTCACCCATAAAGTTTAGTATTATTTTTGATAAATGCATAAATGAGCAATTTTAAGCTCCTGCTCCTTCCATATACCAATTATTACATTGTTTTCTGCTGTTTATAATACACAATGAGTAAATTATAATTGTCAGAGTATTAATATTTGCTCATCTAATAAGTGAACCCAAGAAATAAACAGAAAGCAACAATGGGAAGCTACAGGCTTCATCTGTACAATTTAAGCTTTAAAGCATTTGACAACAATTCCATCTCTGTACTAAAGGACTTGTTTCTTTTCTTTCTGGGTAGGTCAAGAGCAGCAATAGAGAGCTAATCTAAGGCTATTTTAAATAATCTATGCCAGTTTCAACATTCATTATGCTCTCATTGTAAAAATGTTCAGGTGAGAAGCTCAGGGCATCTAGCAGCAGGTTGAAAGCTTTAATTCAGTGGGAGTAGGGGACACCATAAGCCAATAATAGAAAAGCCTTCTTAACAAAGGATGTTATTTTCTTAAAGTAGTAATCTATAGCAAATTACACAGAAAGAACTTGATTATAGTTTTCAGTCTTTTAGAAAAGGATAATTTAATATGAGTTAAAAGCTGATTCATTTTTGCAAGGGTTTTACCAGCTGTCAATTATACTCTTTATGAATCGTCCACTGAGTTGATGTATAGTTAAACATAGACTGGAAAACATTATTTGGTTACAATTAAGGCTTTCAATATGATATTGTAAAAGTCAGATATACTACCAAAAATATATATTCTTAATCCCCTGTTTAATGTATATTTCTATAGTCCGATATTCATTTTCTTTAAAAACCTTTCTGTATGCTTTCTGAAAGCCAAATCACGAGCTGAATAAAGCAGTTGAGTATAAATAATCGAAAACACTTTTAAATAGCAGATTCTGCAATATTCTAGTGCTAAAGTAATTCTTGCTAGAATGCTGGAAAAGCCAACAGATAGAGTATCAACTTTTGGAATCATTGTGTCTGAACACACAAATAGAATACTGTAGTAGCAAGGACTTTGAAGATCACCTGCTAATACATTCAACCTCTCACATAATAGACAGAAAAAATGAACTCAAGGAGATTAAATGATTTTCTAAGCCACACATCCAGTTATTGGTAGAGCCAGAAATAGTTTTGGCTTTCCCAATCACGTTTGAACTCCACTTGGGGCACCTGGGTGGCTCAGTGGGTTAAGCGTCCGACTTCGGCTCAGGCCATGATCTCACGGTTCATGGGTTCGCACCCCGTGTCAGGCTCTGTGTTGTCAGCTCAGAGCCTAGAGCCTGCTTCGGATTCTGGGTGTCCCACTCATGCTCTGTCTCTCTCTCTCAAAAATAAATAAACGTTAAAAAAAAAATTTTTTTTAAAGTATGAACTCCACCTGTTCTGTTCTCTCTCTAAACCACAGCTAACACAAGAGAATGTGGGACACATCTTGTAAAGAATTACACAATATATTTTTAGGTAGCTGGCACTGGATGTTCATTTACATTTTGCTTAAAGACCCAGGGGAAAAGTTCCCTTAAGTCATTTAAAAAGAGCCTGCAGGTGATTAATAAAATATTTTTTTCTTTCCTTCATGATTTTAAGTTGCATAATACAAAGTTAAAAGGAAAGGGCCTCAAGTAACTAATAATGCTTTATATTCTTCTATAATGAGCTTACAAATGCTGTCTCAGATATGAGGTACGTTTTTAAAACTGATTCCACAATTATCTCCAAAAGGAATTCAGGCATCAAGAGTCACCAAATATCAATGATTTAAAACTCGCTGCTGTAAAGGTCAAATTTTTTGTCTTTGTTCAACTCCCTTCCTCCCCCACTCCCAAATCTTGAAGGATTTTTACATGGCTAGCCTCAAAAATTTCCTAGGAAAAGTTTAAAAGCTAGATGGCTAATAATTCATATAATTTTTTTCTGTTTCCACTCATGTCTCATCCCCGGTACTCTCAAAATTCTCAGTATGTGCAGTATCTATTTTCAGGATAATCTCTTTTACATAGGTGGAAGCAACTTTCCTTTTGGCAAGAACAAGGGTATAGTTTGCATTGTGTTCCACTGGGACAGTCTGTTCTTCTGTATCAGAATCTTGGCTTCCAATCCTTTTAAAGTTATCTTCTATTTGAGAAGGCACCTCTCTTAAGCTATTTTTAAATCTCAATGAAAAAGTTTTGGCACACACAAACCCTCATTATTGCCTTATTCTTGACATCTCTCACACCCTCTTGCCTGTAACAGATGATCACTATGTGTCATTCGCAGATGATCTGAGCCCAAAGTAATGTCCCTTGGCTATCTAGACAGAAAAAGAAAATGTATAAAAACAATTACAGGAGTAGAGAATCGTGAAGAGAACTACTGAACAAAATAAGAAAAATAATATTCATACACTCTCTGTATGTTAAATAATACGGTGTCCCTTTATCCTTTGAGTTTTTAAAGAAATTTTAATGTAAAAAATTATTCAATCTTTATTTATCTTTGAGAGAGAGACAGAGTGTGAACAGGGGAGGAGCAGAGAGAGAGGGAAACACAGAAGCTGAAGCAGGTTTCAGGCTCTGAGCTGTCACCACAGAGCCCGACACAGGGCTCGAACCCACGAACCATGAGATCATGACCTGAGCTGAAGTCAGACATTCAACTGACTGAGCCACCCAGGCACCCCAAAGAAATTTTAATTTAAAAAATTAAAATTATTTACTGGAATTTAAAATGCAGAAATAACTTCATCTTAATCATTATAATCAATGAAAAAACTATGAACTGGCCACAGCTCATTGGACTCTGATGATCACCAGTTCTATGAAGCTGCTGTGTATGTTAAGTATTACATTATAATGCTCACGATGTTTTTTGTGTTTCCTCCAAAGTGAAATTTCTTTCTTCTTTTCCTTCTACAAAATAATCTAACTCTGAAAAATTATTAAAACAGAGACAAATGAAGACTGTTTTAAAACTACACAATACTAAAAACCAAAGTACAACCACTGTTAAAACTTTGAGTGATAAGGCACTTGGGTGGCTCAGTCGGTTAAGTGTCCGATGTCGGCTCAGGTCATGATGTCACAGGTTGGTGAGTTTGTGTCCCACGTCAGGCTCTATGCTGACAGCTCAGAGCCTGGAGCCCACTTTGGATTCTGTGTCTCCCTCTCCCTCTACCCCTCCCCCACTCATGCTCGCTCTCTCTCTCTCTCTCTCTCTCTCTCTCTCTCTCTCTCTCAAAAATAAAAAATAAATGTTAAAAAAAACTTTTGAGCTACATATAAAAGTAAATACACATGTTGATATATTGATGGATCTTCAAATATTTTAGGTGTAAATTATATGCATTTATAAAAAGAGATCATGCTGTTAACATTTTATAGTTTTTTCATTTAGTGTATTTATTTTAATGTATTTTTATATCATTTGCCATATCACTGAAATGTTGTTTTTAGTGATTATACAGTATTCTGTTATTACAGATTTAATAATCATCCCATGTTGGACATTTATTTTCAACCCTGAACTCTTAAGAACACTGGTATGAAAACTATGTAGCTAAATAAATATGATTTAAATGACTTCCTTAGAATATATTCCTAAAGTAAAACTGCAGGTTAAAAGACCTTGTACAATTTAAGGTCTTTGCTGTCTTGTTCTCTAAAAAATGTAGCAATGTAAACTCATCAGTGAAGTGTGAGGCAGTTAAATGTCCCTAGAGCCTTGTCAACATGATTCTTCTCTATCTCAGTTTGATGGACTGAGTAGGTAAAAAACTGTTATTTTAATATTTATCTCTGTAATTATGAGTAACATTAATTATTTGTTTTCATTCCCTATTTGTATTTTTTTAATTATCTTGTATTCCTGTTCAAGTCAAAAATGTATTAATTTCATCCTTAAGTCTGAGTGATAATTTAGCTGGGTATAAAATTATAGGTTAACACATTTTCTCTTAGCACTTTCAATTCCAATGTCTGGTATAATCTATTATTATTCAATCTATAGTCACTCTTCTATTCCTTTGCCAATAATCTGCCCATTCTCTTTGAAAGCCCTTAACATTCTCCATTTCTACCTGAAAAGCTTTGTATAGTTTTACCATCTTAATTACAAATTATTTTCTCTTACAGTCCTGAGAAGCATTCCTGTGGAATGATCCCGTGGTCACTTTTACCTCAGCTCAATGTCACAAAAGAGTACTTAGATTTCATATGGGTTTCTTAGTTCAGGGCTTCCCCAGAGTCATTAGAAGAAGAATTCCATTTCAAATGCATGTATTGCACAATCTAGAATATCTAATCCCCATAACTTGTCTTGTTTACATCTGTTGT
The DNA here is from genome assembly GCF_023721935.1 of Panthera uncia. NCBI lineage: Eukaryota > Metazoa > Chordata > Mammalia > Carnivora > Felidae > Panthera > Panthera uncia. The sequence continues at coordinate 57,065,405 of NW_026057586.1, read as the reverse complement.
CTTAAAACTTCAGTTTCTACGCCTCATCCTTTAGCCAGCAGGTAGAATTTTGCCACCCTTTCCAGGCTGTTCAGTTTATGCAGGAAGCCTAATTCTTGCTCATATTCACTTGGTTCTGTCAGACATTGAAACTTGAACACATAGGGGTGCCTGGGTGGCTCAGTTGGTTCAGCGTCCACCTTCAGATCAGGTCATGATATCATAGTTCTTGGGTTCAAGTCCCACATTAGGTTCTGTGCTGACAGCTCGGAGCCTGGAGCCTGCTTCGGACTCTGGGTCTCCCTCTCTCTGCCCCTCCCCCACTTGTGTGTGCTCTCTCTCTCTCGCTCTCTCTCTCTCTCTCTCTCTCAAAAATAAAAAAACAGTTAAAAACAAAAAAGCTTCCAGCATATAAAGGGTTTATCTGGTCTAGTTATCTTTATCAGTCATGTAGATTATTTTCACCACCAAGATTCCTTACTTCATTTTTGGCACCTCCATATTGTCTTTCCTTATTTTCAATCTCAGGCAAATATTTATCTTTATAAAATATTTTTATTTTTTTCTATTAGCAAGGAAATATAAGGAACCTTCCACATCAACTCCCTCTGATGGCATGTCGTAACATACAGATTTTCATAAACAAACTTGTGAAAGGTACAAAATTCTACAAGTCCTTATAGTATTCCACAATGAAAGCAACACAATAGAGTGATTTATCACAATGACACTTCAGTGCAATGGGGAAAAGGATTGTCTTGTTTCAATAAATGGTGCTGTGTCAACTGGATATGGAAGAAAGGTAGATTGACTTTCCCTCACTCAATTCACAAAAATCAATTCTATAAGAACTAAAATATAAATGTGAAAGATAATAACATATTTAAAGGAAAACATAGGAGAATATCTTAGTGACTTTTGTACAGGCAAGAAAAATTTTAAAGAGGCCACTGAAAATGTTAACTATTAAAGAAACAACTTTAATCATTAGACTTTTAAAATCAAAAGCTTCTGTTTATCAAAAGACATCATTAAGAGAGTAAGGATGAAACACAGCAAATGAAAAAATATATTTTCATTAAATATATCCAATACAGCACTTAGAGAATTTAGAAAAACTACTACAAAGTAGTATTTAGAAGACAGGATATCCAAAGGAAATATGGGCAAAAGACTTGAACAGACCCTTCATACAAAGATACTCAAATGGCTAAAATGGCTAGTTATACATTAAAAGGTGATAAACTTCCTCAGTCATCAAGGAATTGTAAGCCAGCACCACAACATGACAATACCCCACAGTCACCAGAATGTATAAAATAAAAATGACAGACCAAGTATTGGTGAGCATGTGGAAAAACCAAAACACTCTAACACTCTTGAAGGACTGGAAATTGACACATTAACATTGGAAAACTATTTTATTGTGTCTACTGAAGCTTAGCACATGCATACTGTAGGACTCATTAATCCTACTCCTGGATATATACCTACCAGAAAATAATGATGGTACTAAGATGTCAGTAGTCTGATATAGGTAATATATCTTCAGCAATATTCCCATAAAATAGTTAAAATGTAAAATTTTGTATTTAATAAGTTTCAATCATCCAAGAAAATTTTACTGATGTTATAATATCTTTCCTTCTATCAGCATGCTGGATGGATAAGGTATTTGTATGAACTATAAGATTTACTGCATAGAACTAGGTAAAACAGGAAAATCCTGGGATTAGGATAATGAGTAATTTGAGCCAGAATGTATGTCTCTGGAAAGCGATTACAGAAAAAAGCAATGCAAAACCAAACCAACACAAAACAAAATAAAACACCAAGTAAACAAAATGTCACCTCCAGGGCCATTTAAGAGGAAGGGTGGACTCATGCTATTAATATTCAGTAGAAACAGGAAAAACAGAATATAGAGATATTTTCCACCTCAGCTCTGAAGTTGACTTCTAAACATCAACAAAGCAGGATGCTCAGAAATTCAAAGATCCCTATTTTATTCTCAACTCTCCCCAGCAACATCTTGCTCCAGCCATCTCATGTACCTAGCTACTTACAGATACAAGGGATACGCCAAGTAAATAGTTCTTTGTCAGGAATCCTAATGCTTTTTCTGTTAGTAAAACGAAAGCAGACACACAAGAAAAATGGGCAAATGGTATTAAAAAGAAGGAATACAAATGAACAATAAATGTTCAGCTGATGTTCAAATTCACTATTAAACCCAAAACTGCAAATAAACTCCCTTCCACCCACCTACCTCAAGAACAAAAATTCAGTGGCAGACACAGTCTTGAGTCAGTGCTCTGGACACATTTGTACATTCCACAATTTTGAGCCTCAATAAGTGAGCCTCCTAAAGTCCTCCTGCACATAAGATTGTGTCATAGCATCATTTCTGGCCTGACTTGTCTGCTTACCAGGAGTCTTCTCAACTAGGAGCTCACCAGGAAGCAATAAACAGTATGTGCGTGTTGGAGGGGGTGGGGGAAGTCACTAGCAAGGACAAGCAAAGGCAAGAGCAGAGGAAGAGAAAAGGTGGGGAAGGAAGCAGCAGAAAGCAAGAAAAGAAGACAGAAAAGACGGCCAGGATTAGGAATGGCGAAATGCCCACAACAACTGCAGACACTCGCATTACCAGAGGCTGTAATTCCCACGTTGGTGCCTCTTCAATTGTGCGTATTTACCAATGGTGTACCTGTCTTCAGGGTGACATATGGGATCAGAGGACCTTAGCAACCTTCTCCAGCTACAGATGTATGTTGTGCATATGTGTGTTGTGCATGTGGGCGTGCACATGTGCACACACATGGGAGCCACTAAGGCACTGGTGATTGGTGCCTTCTAAAGCTGCAAAATCGCAATTCAGAAATAAGAATGACTGGAAATCAAATAAGCCAAATATCTAAGAAATGGGTTAAAAGCTTCAAACCAACACTGCTATGTAACTGATTATTTAAAACCGCACACATTTAAGACATACACTTGTAATGTCATAGAAACACAACGGTGGCAAATGCCCCATCTCTCCCTGCAGGCTTCATGCAGGCCTTTCAATATCCCTCCAGGATGTCTATGCTGCTAAAACACATTTTTAAAAGTGAGGTATCTGCCTGAGTTTGTCTAACGGTGAATGCATATTAATCCGTATTCCTCACTGACAAATTTTACTCTTTCAAGGGCACGTTCAATTAGCACCTCAGTCAGGTTTACTCCAAAACACTGGTTGTACACCTACAGTGTATGAGGCCCTGGGAATGCACAGCTGACTAAGACAAATCCCTACCCTCGAGCAGCTCACAGAATACGGAGGAGACAGAAAGTTGAAATGCTATGGGAGATGTGCATCCCTGGGGTATCGAAGGGGCACTAGACCCTGAAGGAGGAAGCTCCATCACTTAGAAGCAGAAATGTGAAGGCCTGACCTTCCTTTTGAAGGCTGACAAGGAACCCACAGGACAAAGGGGGAAGAGCCCTTTGGGTAGAATAAAAGGCAGAGTGAAAGCCTCAGAAGAGTGAACATCACAGCCTGCTGTGAGAATGTGGGAAGAATGGAAGAAGGCCATGGGGGTCTTCCCAAGAAGTCTGGTGTTTATGGAAGGGATGACATATGCACTGCATGAATGGCAGATGGCATGGAGCAAAGGGAGACCGACAGCAAAAGACCAGTTAGAGCCGACTTCAAAGTCCCAGCTAGGAAGGGGGCTGTCCTGGGGCTGCAGCCGTAGGGTGCTAGAGAAGAGAGACCCAGACGGGGGAGGGTGGGGAGGGGAGAGCAGCAGCAGGACTTCTGTGGGGAGAGGAACTCCTATTCAATGCAAACTGTAAAGGGTAGCTGCACAGGGTGAGGGAATGACAGACCACACGGGCGGTTTGGGAGGGCGTTTGCTGTGCTTGTTCCAAGGAGAGGTGATGAGATTTTGCGAGAGACTAAGTTTGTCCAACGAGCACATTAAACCACTCATCTCTCCCACAGTGCTCCCTCCATACTTGCGAGCGCCTCCACCATACAACTCATGAACTATCTGTACATCTTATTTACTAACACAATCACCCCGATTACGATGGAACCAAAAGATGGCGATGTTCTCGCTCACTTCTCTTCCGGTCTTCGGCAGCACCTAGCAGTGACTGGAACAAAGGGGAAACCCTTTCTGGGGAGCAATGTTCTCTCCATTCTAAGAAAAACTATCCAAATACGATTGTTGAAGATCTGCGTCGTCTCCCTCCATTCCCACGGACAGAATGTAGATGGCCTTAACACCCTCTACTAGGCCTAAAGAGGATATTACCACGCCAGATTAGGGTAGCCTCCTAGATTATTATTTAAATAAAACTGACTCGCCAGATTATTATAAGTATAGTATTCATAAGAACTGAACCTTTTATAGTTTGATAAGGACCAACCCACTGACTTAATACCCTCTATTCAGCTACAAAGCTATGCGATAATGAAAAAAGTGAAGAGGAAGTCAGTAGGACTCCAAGAAATCTGGCAATGGCACCACAGTGCTCTTCCTTGACCCCCCTGGACAAGGTCCCTATTAAACTCCTTCAGTGTGTGTACCAAGCTTCCAATAAGACTGAACATGTAGTAGGTCCTCAATATCTGCTAATTTTATGTATTTGTGAATGATAATCTTTCATTCTTTTTAGAATTTGGAGGACATTTATAGAACAAGAACTCAGCAGGAGTTCAATGAAGGGGTACATTTTAATTCTGGTAAGACCAAGTAACCAAGTACCTGTATGTTTAGAACCCCTCCAGATGAGTGATGGTCAGGATCTTAAAAATCTCTGGCAAACTGCTCCGACGAGCTAAACCAAAATCGGCTCTGGAAAGATAATGTGTTAGTAGTGATACTTTGCTGGATTGAATTCGTTTTCCCTTCATCCTAACACACCCCAACGTTCAATAGTGATGAAATGGCACATATGGATAGTGCTGTTTGGTATATGCTAACAATCTTGGCAGGTTTCCCTTTAATAAACCACTCCAGATGTTAGTCACAGTAATTATGCCTGCCATCATTCAGCTTTAGGAATGAAATACTGCTGTTACAATTCCTTGTTTGTGTTTCTATGGATCATCTGCAAGTATAAAGCCTGCACAGTAAAGACAGCCCCACGAATGGGCTCTGCATAGAAACGTGCATAAACAAAGACCCAGCGATAGGATGACCAGTGTGAACTGGTAACTATGAAAACACACATGCCATTAGAAGTTTTTGATGATTCTTACATAGCACATTTGAACATCTATAATAATGAAACATTTACACATTCCTATGAATTAGTACATCAAAATATGTCAGTAAAGTGATAAACCTGATTCCAACAATTATCTGTGGCACAGGTAAAACAGGCTATTGTACATGAAAAGATACCTACTTTGCAAACCTGTTCCTAGGAAAATTTAAATTGAGATACTATGTGCTAAACTTTTAAGAGTACTGCTAGAATCGGGGGGGGGGGGGGGGGGGACATGAGATTGTTTTCATTTTCTGACGGCTTAATTTGCAAAAAAGGCCCTTTTGTGATCCTATTAAGAAATGAAGTCAAAATAGATCTATAACTCAGTGTCAGAACAATAAATTAGAATGATTTAAAGAAAAATCCCTGAAAAGGTATGTCTGATGTTATAAGTAATGTGATTTTCTTGACTTTAAAATGAATCTACTTGGTGAGGAATAATAAACCCAATCTTTTGGGACATTTAAATGATCACGCTAAAAAGCCAACATTAACCATTAAAATGATTAAATTGATATTAAATGGCTGCTGACATTAGAATACTGAAAAGTATTAATAAGGCTGTCAGTGTCACTGAGGCACAGAGAAAGGAACTTTTATAACGAACTAATTTTACATTAAGGAGTTTAAGCAAAAATTTTATCTACTTATCCTCAAACCATCATGGGGGGAGTGTCAATACTCCTGTCAAAGCCCATTAGCTTCACTGAAGATAGTATAAAGAGAAAACTGCATCCAGATGGGAGGTTGGCCACAAATTGTGAGCCACACCACCTGAACTACCTTACTAAGCAGCATGGCATCAGACACCTCTGTCTAGGTATGTCAAAGACAGACAAGGACATTCTTAAAGCTTAAAACTTACACGATGATGTGCAGAAACCTCAAGTAAACTGTCCTAAACCTCCTGAGTAGCATGGACTGCTGACTGCACTCAAAACTTTCAGAGGCGACCGCAAGGCAGGGTACCCACCCACCAGCCCTCGCACGGCCCCTCTAAGCATTAAGTGCCATCGACTGGTGCATGGTGGCGTAGCACAAAAGACTGTGTGGCAGCCTATCGGGAACCATGCCCAGTGCATCACTGCACTTATGTAAACATGGCCAACGACATTCAGGGGCAAAGTGTTATCAAAATCAATCTGACCTTTAAAAATTACCTTTTTTTGGGGGGTGGTGCCCGGGGGGCTCAGACTTAAGGGGAAGCATCTGACTTCAGGTCATGATCTCGCCGTTCGCAAGCTGGAGCGCCACACCGGGCTCTGTGCTGACAGCTCAGAGCCTGGAGCCTGCTTCGGATTCTGGGTCTCCCTCTCTCTCTGCCCCTCCCACACTCATGGTCTGTCTGTCTGTCTGTCTGTCTCTCTCTCTCCAAAATACATAAACATTTAAAAATATTACCTTTGTCTTTCAGTTTATTCATTTTGAGAGAGACAAAGAGAGCCAGTGAGACAGGTGCAGAGAGAGACAGGGAGAGAGAGAATCCCAAGCAGGCTTTGCACTGACAACACGGAACCCAATGCGGGGCTCGAACTCACGAACCGTGAGATCATGACCTGAGCCGAAACCAAGAGTCAGACACTTAACCAACCGAGCCATCCAGGCACCCCTAAAAATTACCTTTTTACACCAGGAATAACTCAAGGACCTGGGACTCATTTTTGGTCTGTATGCTTTGCTAGGGGATTTTACAGCTGTGATGAGCTGCTCTGACTGTCCATCTATAGGGAAGGTTAGCTAGAGAACAGCAGCTTCTGGAGGAAGGTTGCCTTGGGTTCAAGCCCCATCTCTGCCACATGTTAGCACTTCCAGCACATTGGTCAAGTCAAACAAACTCGAAGCTTCTGTTTTCGCATCTGCAAAATGGGGATAACAACAGCCCTTCCAGCTCAGGGCTACTGTCAGAATTGCATGAGACAAAGCCAGAGAAAAACTCAGCACAGGGCTGCTCTCCATAGGCCTTCAATAAAGCTTTGCATCGATTTCTTTTTTCTTTAAGCTATTTTTTAAAGTTATGTATGTATGCATGTATGTATGCATGTATTTTGAGAGAGACAGAGAGACAGAGAGACCAGAAGCGGCTGAGGGTCAGAGAGAAGGAGAGACAGAATCCCAAGCAGGCTCCGCATCATCAGCGCAGAGCCGGATGCAGGGCTTGAACCCAAGAACCGTGAGATCATGACCCAAGCCGAGATCTAGAATCAGTCGCTCAACCACTTGAGCCACCCAGGCACCCCTCTTTAAAGCTGTTCTTTAACCTCAGTTTTTAAAATACTGTCATAAATGTATACATTCTGACCTTTAAAACTTACCACATCCATGTAACATTTCATGAACACATTCTGATATCCTGTTCCTTCTCCTTATATTTAATACTGTTATGGAAAGGAGTTTCCCATGCTTGACACTATTAACTGTCCACACCTAATCAAAATCAAAGTTAAGTGTCTCCCAAAGCAGTCTCCATCATGAGGAACAACTGTCATTAACGACCATCCTTTTCTCGTATTTCACAGAATGGAAAATGACTACAGAAACATGCGACACATGGAATTATTAAGACTAGAACACACATCCTTCCTATGTTCTGGGGCTGGGGAGTCCTCAAATTTAAGGGAAGTTGCCAACAGAAAGGGAAAATGATATAAACAGAGGGGTCATTACAAGCCCCGGGAATACCGGACCCCCCCAGAAGCAAGCTATCAGGCTTCTGGGATCACTTGGGCTACTCTCGATCACGAGACTGGCACAGCGGGGACCAGCCACGCCTAAAACATATCAACGCCAAGGCTTTCTGTGATACTGCGCTGCCTCTGAACACCAACCTGAGGTCCTGCGGCTTTCTAAGACCGGTACCACCAAATCTCTCTCTACAATGCACTACACTTCCCACTTCTGAAAATACCAGTCCCATCTCTCCCTTCCCTATATTTATTCATACTTGTCCCACCTTCTGTAGGCCCACCCTGCACCCCACAGCCCTAGGCTGCATCTGTGACAGCCCACCTGGCCTTTCAGAATCCAGTGCAAATTCCACTTCCTCCACAACACCTTTCTGGATTCTCCATAAGCACAATTACTCTCTCATTATAGCCTTTAAAAAGCATGTATTTTCCACTTTGAATTAGAGTTCTTTAGTGATTTTCTAGATTGCCTCTATTATACCCTACTCCCTCCCTGAACAAAGAGCCTGTGGGAGATTCGTCTTCATATTTTCCACACAACATTACATATGGTGGAGAGTCAATACGTTTTTTGGGGAGAAGGAGTGGATTAAGTTAAATGTTACAGATATAGTGCTGGCTACCAATGTGCCGTGTGTGTTTCTGTTTATTTCTGTTCATTAGCCTTTTAACAGTCCTAAAACAGGAGGTCATGAGAAAACAGTAGGACGGTTTAGTCTCTGGGATCTGACTGCCTAGTTTCCAATCTTAGTTCTGACACATATGGGCTGTGGGACTGTAGACGAGTTACTCCCAACAACTGAGGTGTATGTCAAAGTGGAAGATGAAGCTCCTGCCTTCAAAGGATGGGCAGGAATTGGAACAGATCGTGCAGATGGGGTGCTCACCAAGTAGTAACCCCTCCAGTGTTAGCTATTAAACGGTTATGGAAACACATTCATAAAACAACAACAAAAACCCTGCATTCATGTAAGTCACGTGTAAATTCATGTAAGTTTCCCTCACAGCAGAATACAAGAAGCAAGGTCAAGGCAAGCTGGTCTGCAGCCCATGTCAGCCCGCCACACAGTCATCTTCAGAGTGAGCCCCGACAGTATTTGTACTCGTTCTGGGCAATGCATACTTGATAAGACACTGGTGTGAACTCAAGGCCCCAGAAAAACTACTCCCCAAATTTAAGCAAACCAATTCCAGGAAATCATTATTCTTCATATTCCTCTGTAACGTTCATGATTTTGTCCTCCAACTCTTTCTTGCTGAAAAGTTAACGGAGGAAGGAAAAATCTACCTCCTCCCACCCCATTCCCTCATGCATATATACTATGCAATAATGTCACTTCTAGAGGATCATGGCATTTTTCCTCAATTACCAGGTAATTCATGTCTTCAGGTGGACACAGGGATAGCATGCTCCCAGCATGATTAGAAAACCAAAGATAATTTGGTTTTCACCAGCAATACTAGAGAAAGCTAGGACTTTATGACTAGTGGCACTCATCCATGAAATCCAAGGATAATCATGGCTGGCTTCCCAATCACTTAAAAGTTTCTAATTACCCAATTGTTTCCACTAAATGATTCAAAATGAATATGCTGGTGGTCCTTAATAATGCCATTATAGAAATACATTTTCTGCTCCGATTAAAACATTCTGCTATCCACACTCTGACTTTTTGAAGCTATTTAATACTTCTTAGGCTTAATCAAAGGTAGTATCAGAGATTTTGATATAACGTTGGAACTGCATGAAGTATAGTTTCCCAGAGAGAGAAGGCAAAATAATACTTAATGTAGAGTTTAACAAGCCTGAGTCAGTTTTTCATAATTTGTTCATTCTACAAACATCAAATTATGTTATTACAAACATCCTATTATGTGCCTGGCTCTGTGAAAGTCATTTTGGATAAAAAGAAAACTTAAGACAGGATCTCTCCTCCAGGGGCGTGCAGTCAGAAAGGGGTCCAGTCCAATAGAGACTTAAATTTCAAAATATAAGCATATAACCCAATTCAAGTTCTTATTTAAGGCACTGTTCAAAAACTTCCATATTGTTCCCATATGTTCAACACAAAATTTGTTTAAATTTTTGCTTCCAATATTTCCAAATATAAAAGCACCCTGATTTTCATATTTTCCCAAATATGGCCAAAGTAATTAAAGGTCTCAAAATACAAAAATGTACAATCAAAACATCTATACTAAACAATTATCTTTTAAAATTACTTAATTCAGATGGCATCTAGGAAATACCCATCCCAAAGTGAAAAAAAGGTAAGTATTTTTCTGGGTCATAGGGCCAGGCTTTTGAGATCTATCATAAATAGCATTATTCACATTCCATTAAAATTCCAGAAAACAAAGAACCCAACATATAATCATAACTTAATTTCCCTTTGGATTAGAAAAGAATTCCAGATTTAAACAAAGCCTGTCCTAAAGCTCAGTACTAACCCTTCATTTCTGATCACAGTGCAGCTGAAGAAATGTTAGGCCTCTCCTGAAGGGTTTATCAAGGCAGTAAGAATTAATGAAGCTTAGGTAACAACGGTAATTTTAAAATACTGAACTATATTGCTTGCAGATAATCTCAATTCACCTATTCCAGGAGTACTGTGTGGCTTCCAGACTTGAATTCTGAATAGATTTCTCTCTTGAAAACATTTATACATGTAGTTCACTAGAACTTACAAAATGCCAGACTTGCAATCAGTATAAAAAAAAAAAATCATAATGAATCATATGTGTCAGGAGTAGCCCTGAGCACTTTCTGAGACAAACTGTCCCTGCTCATAGGGAACTCTGAGCCCAATAAGCAATACAGACAAAGAAAAGCAGGTATATAAAATAATGCACCAAATGTCATAATATAAATAATATATTATATAATATATAAATAATACTAATATGGAAGAATACAAAGTCGTTAAATATGAGCTCTGGAGCTGCCCTCGGAACCCAACCATGGTTTAAAGTAAAATTTTTCGGGGCACCTGGGTGGCTCAGTCGGTTGAGTGTCCAACTTCAGCTCAGGTCATGATCTCACGGTCTGTGAATTCGAGCCCCGCGTCAGGCTCTGTGCTGACAGCTCGGAGTCTGGAGCCTGCTTCACATTCTGTGTGTCTCCCCATCTCTAGGCCCCTCCCCTGCTCATGCTCTCTCTCTCTGTCTCTCAATAATAAATAAACATTAAAAAAAAATTTTAAGTACAATTTTTCTACAGAAACCACTCCAAGCAACATGTTAATTATAGAAATGCAGCCTTCTGCTCCATGCTGGGAGCCACCTGTGACCTGAAGGCCACTGTGAATCTGTACCTACTTACATGTGCTTTCCGGATAGGAATCATAACAGAGATGTCTGACCTCTGGGACCTTATGTCATAGAGAGTTCACCTATCACAGTTCAGGATTTGCTACTGAATGATATTAATTTCTAAAGCTATTAATAAAAGAGATCTGGATTGTACCCAAGTGGCATATGGATCCTTCTCTGATTTCTGCTCATCCATGACCATCAAACGAAGTATCAATACAATCATCTCTTCATACAGTATATATGCCTAAGTGAAGATACCTGAATGTGAAAGATAGCTAAGTAGAGCTATTTGACAATGATTTAATTGGGCTCGTTGTGGTGCAATGATAAAAGGTAATACATTTATCAGCTTCAAGGTAAATAAGCCCCCTTTTTTTAATAAGCCCTTTTTAGGAATGTACATTATTCAGTAAATGCACTGAGTGTAAAGCACTGATATGAACTATGAAAATTATTTTTAGGAAAATTAAGACAGACTTACTACTAATTACAACTTTAATGAGTGAAATACATAAGAATCAAGCCAGGGGGTGCCTGGGTGGCTCAGTCGGTTGAGTGTCTGACTTTGGCTCGAGTCACGATCTCACGGTTCGTGAGTTCGAGCCCCGCATCGGGCTCTGTGCTGACAGCTCAGAGCCTGGGAGCCTGCTTCGGATTCTGTGTCTCCCTCTCTCTCTGCCCCTCCCCTGCTCGCATTCTGTCTGTCGCTCTCTCTCTCAAAACTAAATAAACATTAAAAAAATTAAAAAAAAAAAAAAGAATAAAGCCAGGAACGTCAACTGACAAAGAAAGTAAATTCATGCAGCAGGTCTCGCTGGTTGCTTCTTTTCTGACATTTGCCTATGAAGTTTTCAGCAGATCATTGTTAAATGTCAAGTTCACGTGTGTATTGCTCACTCAACTCGCTCAGGTACGGACACCACACAACACGGCTGCTGGTCTGTGCCAGTCCCCTTCGCTCCTCGCCACTACACGGAAACAACACACGGCAGTGTGTGGTCACGGAGCGTGGGGTGAAGCACCACGCTGTCCTGGAACTGGTGGCTGCACTGTGGGAGGGCTAGGTGAGGCGCTGACACCTTTTAACCCAGGACAAATTGTTTCCTTATCTCTACAATATGGACTGTTGTGAAGCTTAGGTGAGCACATAAGTCATTTGCTTAGCACAAAGTCTGGTGCTTAGAAATGCAATGAAAGTGTGCTTGTATTTCAGTGCTCCTGTGGCGGCATCCCTTTGCTGTCAGGTAGCCTAAACATAAGTTACTTAACATAAATGTTCTCCACGCCATCCAGCCGGGTGACACATAGTTACAAACCAGGAAATCACAAAGTCCCAAGGGACTGACCAATAACTCCAGAAGACCTGCCCAGAGAAATAATCCACAAAATGAACAGATCTGCCTGGTTATTTGCAGATCTAAGATCAAGTCAATGAAAAAGGGTGTGGGAGGTCATAAGGAGAGCCAGAGGAGGGAGGATTTGGATTTTATAAGTGTTTGTGGAGCATTTCCCCTGTAGGAAGAGACTAGCAGTTTTCCTGGGTGGGGAAAAAAATCCAAAAAGCTGCCTCAAAGACAAGGATAAGTGGAGTGGGAGAAGGTTGCTGCAGTAGGTCGAAGGGCCAGGTGGATCTGTGGCACTGCAGCAGCGGTGGGGGGGGGGGGGGGGGGGGGCACAGGCACTCCATATGGTTGGGTGTGAGACCTCTTTCCAGCAGCGGGACTCCAATCTTTCATGTCAGAGGTCATTCTGCCCAGAGCTCAGGTACACGTGCCACTCAGCTCCCTCTTGTTTAACTTCTCCTCAATGCACCAATTCCATGGTCCAATCTGTTTTCAGATTGATCTTACTCAGATTGAGTCACTGCTTAAAAGTTTCCAGTAGCTCCTCATTGCCTTTAAAGTCTAAATTCCTTACTACGGTTATTTCCCCCTTCTTTCTTCCAAAATGTGACCCTAAGCAACTTTTCTGAATACCTGTCCAGGACTTCTTTAGGCATTTCCTACCCCAAGCATACTTAACAACTTCCTTGTCCTCTGCGTTCCTCCCACCCCAGCTATCTTGCCCATGTAATTGGCTACTGCAATCCGTGCACCATGGAATTTGGCACCTTTCCTTTCCTACACTCCCTACGCAGGCGCTGAGGGATGAGCTCGCCTAAGGTCACCCATCATGTCTCACTTTCTCAAAACCTTTTATACAGCCTTTTATATGATTACTGTATGTCTAGTACAGTGCTTACACCTAATAAATTCTCATTAGGTGTGTTCAGTGAGTGAATGCATCTTTAACTCTTTTCTGGAATTTATTACTTTAAATTATAAAATCTTACTACTAATCTATCTCGCATGCTAGGTGTAAGCTACAAAAGAACAGAATATCAGTCCAATTCATTCTTTATCCCTCATGGTACCTAACAAAATAGCCTGCCAATTATAAGCACTGAGGAAATAGCTGTTTAGTCAGTGTTGAATGCGGACTAGACTGAGAAACTAATTTCAGCTTCATACACAAAAAGTGTGGTTACTTTAGATCAAACCTCTTACAGTATTAATTTATTGAATATTATATGCTTATTAAACTTATATCAAAGTATAACAGAAAAACAAAATATCTTCAAAGATTTAAAATCAATTTAAGTTACACAGCATTTGTAATTTTTGAAAATGTATATTTTAAATCTAAAAATAGAATAGAATGAAAATTCAACACTAAAGAAAACATTCACTTGTTAGCAAGTAAACTTAAAAATCACGGGATATTATTAATTTGTGGTTTCAGTTGCAAAATATCTCAGGATATTATCAACTTATAGCTTTGATTGTGTCGTTTTAGGGTTATGTCATTTCATAACTGGTGCTTATGAATTATTCAAGTAAGACTATAATAAGAATAAAAAGTGGAAACTGGTCAGTGTCTGATGAGCAAGAACAGAGAGAGCTGAATGTAAGTACTTTCTGATTCCCACTGATAGTCTGAGTGAACTCAGTCATGCTGAGTCCATCACTGGAATGAATCGGAGAAACGATTTTTCTCCCTCTAAAAATTATACTGATTCTCTTTCAATTTGCCATTCTCTTTTAAGAATCTATTATTTTTCAATGATTAGTTCTCCCAGAAGCTTACCATACACAAACACACACACATACACACACACACACACACACACACACACACACACACGTTAATTTAATAACATATTGGCTCATTTAAGCCTGATTCTAGCAAACATACTTAGGTGAAAATCTACACCACATTTATTACTTACCTATGATTAGGAAAGTTACTATGATTGTGATATTTTATTCACACTATCTGAGAATTATAAACCAGTGTTTTATACTTAAAGAAGAGGACAGCATGATAGTTCACATCATACTCCACGGTAAAACTCAAAGCCTTTTCTCTAAGATCAGGAACAAGATAAGGATGCCCACTTTTACCATTTTTATTAAATATAGTACTGTAAGTCCTAGCCACAGCAATTAAGCAAGAAAAATAAATAAGAGGCACCCAGATTGGAAAGGAAGAAGTAAAACTCTATTTGCATATGACATACTACATATAGAAAATCCTAAATACTCTACCAAACAGCTATTAAAACTAATAAATAAATTCACTAAAGTCACAGGATACAACATTAACATAGAGAAATTGCTCATGTTTCCATACCATAATAATGAGCTATCAGCTACAGAAATTTTAAAACTCCCATTCTAACTGCATCAAAAGGAATAAAATACCCAGGAATAAATTCAACCAAGGAGGTAAAAGACCTGTACTCTGAAAACTATACAATATTCTTGAAAGAAACTGGAGACAACACAAGTAAGTGGAAAGATATTCCATGATCATGGACTGGAAGAATTAATGCTGTCAAAATCTCCATACTTCCCAAAGCAACCTATATATTCATTGCAATCCCCATCAAAATACCAATGGCATTTTTCAGAGAAATAAAACAAAGAATCCTAAAATGTATGGGACCACAAAAGACCCCAAATAACCAAAGCTATCTTGAGAAAAAAATAACAAAGTTGAAGACATCATGCTCCCTGATTTCAATCTACACTATAAATCTATAGTAATCAAAACAGTATGGCAATGGCACAAAAACAGACACATAGATCAATGGAATAGAAGAGAGAGCCCAGAAGTAAACCCATACATATTTGGTCAAGTAATCTTTGACAAAGGAAGCAAGAACATATGATGGGGGAGATAGTCTCTTTAATAAATGATGTTGAGAAAACTGAACAGCTACATGAAAAGAACTGGACCACTATCTTATAGCATACACAAATGTAAATATTCAAAATGGATTAAAGACCTGAATATAAGACTTGAAACCATAATATTAGAAGAAAACACAAGCAGTAAATTCTTTGACATCAATGTTAGCAATATCTTTTTGGACCAGTTTCCTTATGCAAGGGCAACAAACACTAAAATAAACAAATGGGATTATATCAAACAGCTTTTTTTCTATCACAGCTTTTGTACAGTGATGGAAACTACCAACAAAACAAAAAGGCAACCTGATGAATAGAAGAAGATATCTGTAAATCATGCATCAAATAAGGGGTTAATATCAAGGTATATAAAAAAGCATATATAATTAAATATCAAAGAAACAAGCAATTAGATTTTAAAATGGGCCAAAGAGGGGCGCCTGGGTGGCTCAGTCGGTTAAGCGGCCGACTTCAGCTCAGGTCATGATCTCGCGGTCCGTGAGTTCGAGCCCCGCGTTGGGCTCTGTGCGGACAGCTCAGAGCCTGGAGCCTGTTTCGGATTCTGTGTCTCCCTCTCTCTGACCCTCCCCGTTCATGCTATGTCTCTCTCTGTCTCAAAAATAAATAAACGTTAAAAAAAATTTAAAAAAAAAAAAAAGGGCCAAAGACTTGAATAGACATTTTTTCCAAAGAAGACATACAGGTGGCCAAAAGACCCATGAAAAGATGCTCAATATCACTCGTTATCAGGAAAATGCAAATCAAAACTACAATGAGAAATCACCACCTCACACCTATTAGATTGGCTATTATCAAAACAACATGAAAAAAACAAGTGTTAGTAAGGATGTGGAAAAAATAGAACCCTTGTATACTGTTGGTGAATGTCAACTGATACAGCCACTATGAAAAGTAGTATGCAGTTTCCTCAAAAAAAAATTAAAATATAACTACCATATGATCCAGCAACTCCAATTCTGGGTATTTATCTAAAGAAGATGAAAACATCAATTTGAAGAAATATTATGTGCCCCTATGTTAATTGAAGCATTATTTACAATAGCTAAGACATGGAAGCAACCTAAGTGTGATAAATGGATAAAGAAGATGTAATGTATATAAATATATACATAGTGGAATATTAGTCATAAGAAAATAATGAGATCTTGCCATCTTGCCTCTAGGATGGACATAGAGGGTATCGTGCTAAGTGAAATAAATAAGAAAAAAACAGGTTCATATGACTTGACTTTATATGAGCAATCTAAAAAACAAAACAAAAATAAATTAATTAAACTATACAGGCTCATAGATGCAGGCTCATAGATGCAGGACACAAACAATTCGTTACCAAGGTGGGTAGGGAGTTTGGGGATGGACAAAATAGGTGAAGGGGATTAAGAGGTACAAAATTCCAGTCACGAAATAAGTAAGTCACAGGAATGTAATTT
Organism: Panthera uncia; assembly: GCF_023721935.1. Taxonomy (NCBI): domain Eukaryota; kingdom Metazoa; phylum Chordata; class Mammalia; order Carnivora; family Felidae; genus Panthera; species Panthera uncia. Next base: position 57,048,482 of record NW_026057586.1, on the reverse strand, counting down.
ACAGCATGGGAAATATAGTCAATAATATTATAATAATCTTGTATGGTGATAGATGGTAACAAGACTTACAATGGGGATCATTTCACAGTGTATAAAACATTAAATCACTATGATATACACCTGAAACTAACAGGATATTGATGTCAATTGTATTTCAAAAAAATACAATAGCATGAACAATTTAAAAAGGGAGTTTCAGTGTTTTATATTTTTCTCCAGAAACTTTTTCCCCCATTCACCATCTGCAATATATGAATTAGATGATTATGACCCTCAGTGCACTTAATATGTGATCTCTACTCACCTGGACCTCTCAAGGGAAGTAAAATGAGATCAAGATAATATATGACTGCCTCACTGTGTGTTTACAATTATCAAGAAAATTCTGATACAAGTGGACTATAAGAAAAGTATTAAAAGTACAAACACTATTACTGCACTTGCTTTGACTTAAGATGAAAGTCAAAATAGCCTCCAAGGAAACCACATCAGCCTCACTTTGATAAAACACACACACTCAAACAAACACACATACACACACACACACCTTTTTTTAAACAATTATTTAACAACTTATCCAACATGTATGGCACAAGTTTGTGCCCTTTAATATATTTTACATCTTTCTGCAGCAAAGGAAGAGGACTCATAGATCTCAGATGTTGAACACACTCTACTTTTACCTACAATTACCCAAATTAATGCAATGCAAGAATTCATCTTCAGATTACCACGATTTAAGAAGCTGAACAGCATATGCATTTTACTTTAAAATTTCTCTACTTAGCTTCAATATCAGATTTAGCACACAAATTATATTTGAGTTAAATTAAAAGCATATTTTATAACATTTTCTTTTTAGGATAAAGGTAACATATGGTCCCCATCTTCTGTAATAGTCTTTACTCCTAAAACAGTAACTATATTTATTAGCATATGGTATTAGTATTTATGATTCACTCCACATCCAGTACAAGACTTTCCTGCATAATTCCTCACTAGCTTTGTTACCTTTGTAACATATTTTAAGGGTCATATTTTTATTATCGCATATTTAAAAGACACATAAAATTTTATTATTCAGGAGTTATTCTGCATGACAAAAATGTTCTTCTAGAACTTTAATACCATTCTGTTATGTCCTGAGTTGTTTTCTTATAATAGCTAAATAATTTTCCTAAGAACGTTTCTCCCTTGCGCTATGTTGGGCACACTTGCTATCTTGTTTCTCAAATTAAAAATGCTTCTCTAGAGCACCTGTGAAATTTGAAGTAATCCAGAACATTCTGAGCAATATATGAAAATGCTGAGTTAGCAATATGCCCATGAATACTAGAGGCAAGAAATACTCTACAGATGAACAAGATACAAAGCAAACAATCAGGGTCACCACACAAAAAGAAGAGACGTAGGTAGCATCATCTTGAGCCCCAGATATGGGGTTTATATCTATCTCCCCCTCAAAGGCTTCAGTTCTCCACTCAAAATTTCATGTTATGGTCCTAGTTTGTTTACAAAATTCCTTTTCATTTATAAAGCCTCCGATGGCACAAATTCTAGTAACTTCCTATCTTTTAAAAATATAATGCCCATAAGAGATCTTAAATACAGAGAACAAAATGAGGGTGGAAGGGTGTGGGAAAGTGGGTGATGGTTATTGAGGAAGGCCCTTGTTGGGATGAGCACTGGGTATTGTACGTAAGTGATGAATCATGGGAATCTACTCCCGAAGCCAAGAGCACACTGTATACACTGTATGTTAGCTAACTTGATAAATTATTTAAAAAATATATATACATATATATACGTATACATATATATACACATATACGCATGTATATGTGTATATATATGTATGTATATATACATATGTGTGTGTGTGTGTGTATATGATGCCAGAAAAGGAAGATGAAAAGTTATCATGGCTCAGTGTCTCCATGGTTAGGTAAGTAACCACTCCTCTTCTCTACAGAGAGGAGTATCGACAGACTTCTACCCCTGTGTTTAGATTCTGTGTTTTCAGTATCCTTACACCTCTGGAAGTGCTTTGGAGTGTCAAGAAAAATACCATGTGATGAATTCCTCTGTTTACCCACCCACATGCAGAAGAATGAGAAACAAGATTGAGGTTTTATAAACTAAATATTATCTGTAGACTCCATGTATAATTCATCATGCTTTAAACTATTCATCATAACATGGAATAGTAGGTAAATTTGCACACTTCCCACTTTTACATACAGTCTGTGCTCCATATTCTCCACTGTCTACTAAACCTACCCCCCACCTTCTCTACCCTTCTACCGTGCTCAGGGGGCAACCTACGTGGGCTCTGCCTTTGGTTGGGTTCCATCAACATGGGTTGGCACCACTTGAATACATGTATGAAAGTCACAGTTCTTGCGAGCAATTCCCTCCAATGATTATTGCCTGCCCTGGTGCTCCAACACAAGTAAAAAGCACAGGGAAAGATGCCCAAGGGGCAACTGTTATCACCCTACAACAAATCCTCATGGTTTGAAAGTGTTTGGACTGCTGTCTTCCTTAGGTCTGGAAGCATCTGCTTCAGTTGATACCTCAGGCATAAAGTCTTCTCAACCTTCCTCTACAACTCACATTGCTTCATCACACATGAACACTGGGATTCTCCTGAATGCCATCATCTGGGATTTATTTTTCCCCAACACCCTGCAGTCAACATTTGCAGGAACTAAGCTAGAAGTGTCAGGCCTTCAATGATTGGCAGAAGACACTCAGCAGCCTCAGAAGCTTGAGGGAAAGCATCCCCAGAGATCTTCTGGAAGGGGTATCTCTGTATTTCCAATACCATTTTTCCTTTGGAGAGTCTCCATCATTCCCTCACCTTCCTTCTAGTGATGGTACATTCAAAGATTTCTCTAGCATTTCCTCCCTGTGGAATAAAGCACCCTGCGGGGGAGCCATTGTTATGGGCCAGAGAGGGTGGCGTCTCTCAGGTGTGGGGCACAGATTTGGAAACGTGGCATCATGGCTTCTGAGAAAGAACCAGTTCTGTCCATTTTCCAGGAAAGAACCAGACATAGGTCTTCAAAAGTGCTACCAGGCTGGGGAAGTAGCTTTAGCTGGAGTATATGCAAGGGCTGATAAAATATGATGTCATAATATGAGAGTGCCTCCACGAACACCCTTCTAGGGAATTTCTTTTAGTGTTTTAAAATCTTATAGTTCCTTTGTTATGCTACATACAAACATAGAAGGTACATGTAATAAAAAGTAGTTTTAGTCCACCACCATTCCCATAAAATATGAAGCATAGTATTGCTTGCTGTCCTTGATGGAAATTATCATTCTACATGAACATAAACATCTTCTGTTGCCAATACATACTTCATCGTGTTTAGATGTGCATTTTAAATGGAAAGTTAAATTATTCTAGGGAATAAAATTATCATTAGGAAGGTTTCCTAAAGCAATTACGGTAGCAGCGGATTTTTAAATTATCATCTAACAGGCTGCTGATATCAGATAAATTAGAGTAAATCAAAATAAAATTAAATGTGTAAATAATGTGTGGCTTCAATTACACGATAGGTATAAGTCATTACATGGAAAGGCTTTTATTTAAAATACAGAACATTCACCAAAGTGATTTTTTTTTAATTTACATTGGTAGTTTTTTGCCATTATTTTATTTCCTCGTCAGAACACAATTAAATCTTGGGTTTTATCTAACTCACCAATGGACCCTCTCTTGCCTATTTATCCATTTAGAAATTTCATACTTCAAGTATAAAAATTCTATGCTATCAAAAGTAATGATTTGCTCTTGTCAAAATTACATTATCAATATTTAAAAGTTTTTGCAATATAATAGTAAAACTGGTCAGTTTGTGCATTCCCAATGCACACATTAAAATTTCACTTTAAAACATTGATTACAAGATTAGTTGAGGCTATAAACTAGAAAAAATCATTTTTAATAAGTCAGAAGCAATAACCTTATTTTTACACCATTTCTGTCTATAGCAGCTTATATTTGTTTTATAAAACAGTCAAAATCTTTGAAACTATTACTTCTTTCAGGAGCTTTCTCTTTGATGTCATTAACTTTGGTCTCTTTTTTTATCTTCAATCTTAAATTAATTCCCTAGGAAGCATGTAGCTTGTTGGCTGGTTGGAGGGATTAAATATAAGGGTTTATAAAGAAAAGCAGCTTTTGATACAATGCTATTACAACATGATCACTTACCCATAAATTGTCAGACACAGAGGGTTTTTTATGTTAGACACAAATGTTGTTCATTTTAAAAGCTATTATCAGGCAACAAATAGAACGGGGATTATTTTTGTAGTTTGTATTCATTTTACAAATAAATAATCAGTTAACATGACTCCAGGACAACAAACACTGATTTTTTGCTTCTGTGTTATTTGCTTGCAGATTTTGTGGGGGTTTTTTTGCCACAGGTTTTCATTGTCATATGCTAAATGGTCCTTTCTTATCCACCTAGTCAAAGGATTTCATTGATATTATGCAAATAAAGGAATTTGCCTGAAATATTCTAATTTAACATTAGCTTTTGAGGGCTTTTGGGTTTCTGTGATTTAAGACAGCAATTGTGTAGCAATAAAAGGCTGTCTTGTTTAAGGCAGAAGTGTGTGTTTTTTAATCACTACTCAAAAATTTTTTTAGAATAGTTTTTGAGAAGGCATTTTAAGAAAAAAGATTTGAGTAAAAGGTCTGCTTTTTGTTTTAGGATTTTTCCCCAGCATCTCCTCCCTTCATGCCTCGTAACTGCACCCTGAGTCCCTTTAAGGTATGCCTCCCTCCATCAGTGGGAGCAGACTTGGAGTCCCTGGCCTTTCTGGAGAAAGGTCCATGGAACATTCTCTTCAGGGCTTTGAGTCTTGATTAGTGTGGTGCCTAGAGAGAGAAAAGGACTCCATCTTGTTGTCTGCAGCAATGCCCTGAAAAGACAGGGCAGTAGTTAGATAATAAATCTTGCTCCCTAAAACTACTCTGAATTGCTCCTGACAGCCATCATCTTGAGCCCAGCTTTTTGGCCTGCCACTGGATTCTGGGAGCTTCCCGATGTCCTTACAATTCCTTTTCTGCTTTAAATTAACTGTGGTCCAAGTTTATTGCTTGCAACCAAAGAATTCTGATACAGGTGCTCTTTTGTGAGATTATCTCTATGATAAAGTAATGGATGCTGACTCGATTTTAGCCATCAGGTGCCCCTCCAAGAGATGAATTATTGCCTGACCTTGCTCGGTGGCCCTGAGGAGGCCTTAGGAGGTAAATTAAAAAAAATCAATAGCCTTAGGAGAACTGCTTCTAAGGGCTTTGCTGTTGCCAAGTTGCCTCAGGACTTGGTAACTGATCAACACAGTAATGCTACATTTGCCTACATCAGGCTGGTAGCCAAAGGGGGAACTCAGAAAGATTTGACTGGATGCACCCTTGCTGGCCCTAAAGATGGAGGGGCCATGAGAAGGATGCAAATAGCTTTAGACAAGCTGAGAACAACCTCCTGCTGAACACCAGCAAGGATATGGGGTCCTCAGACCATAGCCACAAGCAACTGGGCTCCACCAGCAATGAACATAGAAGTGAATTCTTCCCCACAGCCTCCAGATAAGCACTCAGCCAGGGACACCTTGATTTTGGCCTTGTGGTGCCCCAAGCATACAAAGCCAGCCCAGCCTTCTGACTTCTAGAAATGTGAGCTACTCAGTACATGTTGTCTTAATCTGCTACACCTATGGCCACTTGTCACGCAACAATAGAAAGTGAATAGATCTCTCAATCAGGAAACTCTTGGTCAGCTGAAATTACTTCTCGCACCAGGGCTTCTGGTGTTTTCCCAGAGAAAATAAAGTGTCTTTGGGCAATTATCCTCCAAGTTCCTTTGCCAACCTCCCATGCCCAATAAGATCCTCTACCAACCTCCCATGCCCAATAAGTCACCAAAGGGGAAAATGGAAGGGAAAGGACAGCCACAATTAATGAGTGACAATTCAGTGCAGGGGATGTCACAAGGGGTCTTCAATGAATTTGCAGGATAGTCCTAATGGCAGAGGGTGCATCCTCATTTCACAGAAAAAGGAAGTTGGCCCCACAAATATTAGGTTGCATAGAAGTTCAAAGCTACAGAACAGGAGGTGAAAGCACACAAGAAACAAAGTGTTCTCCAAACTGGATTTTTAAGGTTAAATGCATCCCAAATTATGCTCACCCAAAAACTACTGCAGGAAACTAAATCACAAGGACCCTAAAGAAACCCAAGAGTAGGCTTCAGTCCCAGGGCCCCCTGGCCAACAACACTCACACCTCACAAACCCTGAGACAGAACGAAAAGATATCTTCACAAAGGTACTACTTAAAATTAAAACTCCTAAACAATCCCCCAACTAATCCCCTGAGCAAATTATTTGTGAAAAAAGTATTTGTGATTTCTTAAAAATAATGTTTGATTTGTAAGATGCATTTTAGAAGTAACTTGAAGAGGTTATGTATCTCATCAACCCTACAATTACACCACCATGGGTGTTTTATGGTTTTGTCTTTTGGCACCTTACAAACAGAGCTGGTTAAATACTTTCTACTGTCACATGCAAGCCAAAAAGACAGTGTACTAGTCATATAACAATTGTCCCATATCCTGAGAAAGCTGGAATAAATCAAGTCCAGCCTAATAAAAGTCAGGGAACAAAACTGAGTGAAATTTAAGATGCTACAAGCTTTTCTTTATTCCTGTTTTTTCAGGAAACTTTGTAATGTTGATGACATACGCCCCCACAGCTCAATGATTCTAAATAAAATTGCCACTTAGGGGCACCTAGGTGGCTCAGTTGGTGAAACATCTGACTTCAGCTCAGATCATGATCTCACAGCTTTTGAGTTCAAGCCCCACATCGGGCTCTGTGCTGACAATGCAGAGCCTGCTTGGGATTCTCTCTCTCCCTCACTCTCTTATGCACTCTTGCGCTCTTTCTCTCAAAATAAATAAATAAACTTTTTAAAAAACTGCCAGTTAGTATGCTTTTAATGCCACTTTATAAAGGTATTTCATGTATCTTCTTAGGTATTCCCTTGATATAGCTCTACCTGAGATACTCTCCAGCCAGAATATTTAAATACATGTGAACCAGGATAAGGCTAAAATCCAACCTATGAGTTATGAACTGGAACTCATGAATCTGACCAACTGCATTGGAATCCCAGCCCTTCCTAGTTGAGTGGTCTTGAGAATGGTATATAATTTCTGGGAAATGGGGACCACAGTACCACTCATAAGATGGTAGAGGTGAAATAAATTAACACTCACAAAGCACTTACATAGCGCTCACTAGGTGTCAGGCACAATTATAAATACCAGTTCTGATGAACGTTTTGCTCTGTTATTTTTACACACTCCCCTCTACGGCCATTGCCAGTGCATGATGAACAACAAGAAGAGACTTCTAGGGTCTTCTCTTCTAGGGTCCTCCATCTGTACATATGCCCACGTAAACCAGAAATATACTCACCTCCAGCCATACATATGAGAGGACCACGTTTTTAGTACCTAATTAAAAATGTAAAATTACTGTTAAATGAATGTAAAAACTTCAGAGTTGTTATTAAAAGAAAAGTTACCAACAATCAAGAAGGTAACGTGGCTAGTGAAGTGGTTCCAGTCATCTGGAAGGCAATGCAAATTAACAATATTTAGTGGGTAAACCAGTAGTGCGTTTGGGAGCACTTCTGGATGTGAATAAGATTTCTTTTTAAGAATATAACACTATTTTAATTTCCAAACACAGTAGGTGAGAGAGTTACTGAGCAGAGAGAGAGGCATCAAATTGATGCTAAAAACAAAATTATAAGGAGAAAACTTGATGACACATGCCAATAGGCTCCACTTGCCCATTAACCAATAATTGCAAACTTGCTCATTAAGAAAAAATGCTTTCCGCAAAGTCCTATAAAATGTGGGCTTTGTAGGCAGAAAGACCCTCTACTTTCTAGTGGTGATTAACTGTGGCAAGCTACTTTCATTTTTTATTGAAGTATAATTGATATACAATATCCTATTAGTTTTAGGTGTATATCATAGTGATTTGATATTTTTACCCATTACAAAATGATCCCCATGATAAGTGTGGTTGCCATCTGTCACTATACAAAATTATTACAATATTATTGACTGCATTCCCTATGCTGTACTACATCCTCATGACTTATTTATTTTATAACTGGAAGTTCATACCTCTTAATCCCTTCCACCAATTACACCAACCCCTACCCCTCCAAAGCCATCTGTATGTTTTCTATGGAAATAATCCAAGTCCGGTGCTGATGTTTTAATTGAGTTGTTTGGGGTTTTTTATATTAAGTTGTACAGGTTATTAAAATACTTTGGGTATTAATCCCTATCAGATATCCAATTTGCAAATATCTTCTCCTATTCAGTAGGTTGCCTTTTTGTTTTGTTGATAGTTTCCTTTACTGTGCAAAAGCTTTTTAGTTTGATGTAAACCCATTTGTTTATTTTAGCTTCTGTTGCCCATGGCTGAGCCTGAGGAAACTGGTCCAAAGAATAAAATATATATATACATACGTGTATATATATATTTGTATATGTATACACACACACATACCCACACACACATAAATATAAATACACACACCACTGATGTCAAAGAGCTCACTGCCTATAAGTTCTTTATCCATTTTGAATTTATTTCTTTTTATGGTGTAAAGCAGTTGTGTAAGTATTATAGGATTTTGGTTTGTGGTTACCCTGAAGTTACTGTCTATCTAGACAGATAAACAGACAGACAGCAGTCTATTTTAAGCTGATAGTCACTTAACTTCAAATATATTCTAAAAACATTACATTTCTACTCCCTTGTCTTGTTTTGTTTGTGATGTCATACATTACACCTCCTTTTGAGAGAGAAACAGAGCATGAGTGGGGGAGGGGCAAAGAGAGAGGAAGAGAAAGAGAGACAGAGAGACAGAAAGAGAGCGACAGAAGCCCAAGCAGGCTCCACATTGTCAGTGCAGAGCCTGATGTGGGGCTTGAACTCGCAAAGCATGAGATCATGACCTGAGCCAAAACCAACAGTAGGACACTTAACCAACTGAGCTATGCAGGCACCCTATATCTTTTTATTTTGTGTACCCCTTACCTATTTTTAGGTAAGTTATAGTTGATTTCACTATTTTTGTCTTTTAACCTTCGTATTAGCTTTTTAAGTGGCTAATCCCTGCCTTACTATATATTTTCCTTTACCAGTGAGATTTTCTTCTTTTATATATTTTCTTATTTCTAGTAATGGCCCTTGTTTTTCTACTTAAGGCAATTTAATATTTTTGTTTATTTTGTGTTTTCTGTAAGGTTAATCTAGTGGTGATGAATTCCTTCTAGTTTTGCTTGTCTGGCAAACTCTTTATCTCTCCTCCAAATGTGAATGATAATCTTGCTGGGTAGAGTATTCTTGGTTCTAAGTTTTTCCTCTTCAGTGCTATAAATATCCTGCCAGTCCCTTCTGGCCTGGAAAGTTTCTTCTTAAAAATCAGCTGATAGTCTTACAGTGTTTCCCATGTATGTGACTATTTTTCTCTTTCTGCTTTTAAGGTTCTCTCTTTCTCTTTAATTTATGTCATTTTAATTATAATATGTCTTGGTGTGGATTTCTTAGAGTTAATCTTGTTTGGGGCTCTCTGCAATTCCTTCCCCAGGTTAGGGAAGTTTTCAGCCATTATTTCTTCAAATAAATGTTCTGCCCCCTTTCTCTCTTCTCTTTCTGGGATCCCAATAATGTGAATGTTAGTACACCTGATGTTCTAGAGGTACCTTAAACTACCCTCATGTTTTTAATTTCTTTTTTATTTTTGCTGTTCTGGATTGGATCATTTCTGTTATTCTGTCATGAAGGTTGCTGATCCATTCTTCTGTATTATCTAATCTACTGCTGATTCCCTCTAGTGTATTTTTCATTCTAGTTATTGTATACTTCATCTCTTAAGTCTCGCTTTTATATTTTCTCTTTAAGTTCTCACTGTGTTTTTTTTCATTTTCCTCCATTTTTCTCCCAAGTTTGGTGAGCATCTTTATGACCATGGCTTTGAACTCTTTATCAGATAGATATCTTATCTCCATTTCATTAGGGGTTTTTTGGCCTGGGGTTTTTTTCTTGTTCTTTCATTTGGAATATATTCCTGTTTCTTCACTTTGTTTGACTTTCTGTGTTTGTTGCTATGAATAAGCTACCTCTCCCAGTCTTGAAGTTGGGGCCTTATACAGGAGCATCCCTTGTATACACTGCATGTTCCTGGTGGTTTTGGCAGTCCAAATGGAATGGTATTGGACACAAGCCATGCAGGTGACAGTGAGGGGTAAGGTCTCAGAACCTGCTGCCTGAGGCTGCCTCAGGATGGCTGGAACTGGAGCAGACAGAGCCTAGGGGCCTTGGGTGCACTGGGGTTGTCCTAACAGGCTAGCTAGAACACCTGGACCCTGTTCCCATTGGCGCTATCAAGGTGGAGAGGGAACATAAAAAATGGCACTCACCAGAGCCTTTAACCCCAGAGACAGTTCCAGCAGTTACTCTCCAATTTGGCAAATACTGAAGAGTTACTGGATTTCCCTCACTTAAATTCTAGTTGCCCTTTACGCCACTGTTTTTTCTCTATGTCCCAGGCTGGGCAAGTCTGCAGTGAGCCCTTCAGTGATATTCCTCCTTACCAAAGGTTGCCGTGTCAGGGGTAGGGTTCCCATCATTATCATTATTATCATTTCTCCATCTTTCCTACTCTTCTCTATGTGGTCCCTCTGTCATTTGTTATGCAGAAGCTATTCAATTAGCCCTTGGTTCTTCTTCAGGAGGAGCTGCTGTATATGTAGATGTAGATTCTGTGTCTAGGGGAAGAAGTGAGTTCAGAGTCTCCCCATGCCACCATCTTGGACTGCCCTATTGGTGAGATACTTTAAACACCACTAAACCTCAATTTCTTCAGCAACAAAAAGGATAACCTGAGAACCTTCTCAGAATTATCTGAGGATTAAATGAGATAATGCATAACAGTTGATAAGAAGGACTCATTAAGGTTATCCATCATTATTGAGCCAATTCTGAGATGCACATTTTAAGAAGAACTACATTACAAAAAGGGGGAAAAACCTCAAGACAAATTACTGCTTTTCTATGCATGTTAACCTTAATAAAGTTAAAGATTTCCTAAGCACAGTGTCCTCTTTCCTCTGAGCTGAAAGATGGCCTCTGCATTCAGTTCACTCGTATTTCCCCTTGACCCAAACATTCCATGTTGGAAACCAAGATTCAAGTATGTCTGCAACCACTTGAGAACAGGGGAAATGATTACCTCCCAGGGGCTGGGAGGGTTCACTATGGATTGAGCCAAATGCTGAACCAGCCACCCAGAGCAGACATGGAATTCTGCGGGGGTAAAAGAAGGAAGAGTGACACCTTGCACGGCACATAGTCAGGTGAGGTCATGGCTAGCACAAGTTATGAGGACCAAAAAGAAGGATACAATCCATTATTTTCAAGGAGTCCTTATACCATAAAGCTGTAAGACAACAGATATTTGTTCATTTTTCTCTACGTGAGCAAAAAATGCCCAGTTTCCCAGGTAACACCGTAAAGAAGCATTTCCCAATGTATTAGTCCCTTGTCTATCTGCATTTGGACAGAGGAAGTATACAATAGTTCTAACATGTAGGAATATTTTTCCTATGTCTCCTCGAAAATGTCATCCCTCACAAGCATGATGTGCAGTAACACAATTCCCTGCATCACTACCAGACAACAATATATTATATTTGTTGTGCGGCAACAATTCAAGCGTCAATCGATGAAGTTTTCACAATACAACAAGGCCCTTGGAGACAGAAACCCGCCACCTTGAATATAGCACGCTGCTGTAAGCAAGATGCTATTCACATAGTTGCCTTTGGTTTAAGGGATAGAAATTCCACCATAGCATGGCTCATTAACCTCTTCCTCACATTTGATTCCTTTACATTTGAAATATTTAGAATGCATAGCTTCCACTAAATTACACGTCGATAATGGGTAAATAAAGCCCATTGCCAGAGTTAACTATTAAGTTAAAAATTACATGACAAATTAATGGATCACAGTTCTCCATGTGTTTTTAATCAAAGATTTTATTTTTTTAGAGCAATTTTAGGTTTACAGCAAAATTGAGAGGAAGGTACAAAAATCTCCCATATATTTCCTGATGCCCCATATATGCATATTATTAACATCCCCTGCCAGAGTGCTACATATTTTCTCCAGCATGAACCCACACTGACAAATCATAATCACCCAAAGTCTATAGGTTACATTACAATTCACTCTCGGGTGTTGTAAATTCTATGGGTTTGGGCAAAGTATAATAATATGTGTCCATCATTGTAATATCATAAAGAATATTTTCACTGACCTAAAAATCCTCTGTGTTCTGCCTATTCATCTCTCCCTCCACCCTCCAACTCTGGGAAATACTATGATCCCTCCATAGTTTTGCCTTTAGCAGAATGTCATACAGTTGGAACCATATAGTAATATAGCCTTTTTAGATTGGCTTCTTTCATTTAGTAATATATATTTAAGTTTCCCACCTGTCACTTCATGGCTTGATAGTTCATTTCTTTTTAGCTCTGAATAATAATCCACTGTCTGGATGCACCATAGTTTATTTATGCACTCATCTACTGAAGGACATCTTGGTTACTTCTAAGTTTTGGCAGTTATGAATAAAGCTGCTATACACATCCAAGCACAGGTTTTTATGTGGACCTAAGTTTTCAAATCCTTTCACAAGGAGTGTGATTGCTAGATGGTACGGTAAGAGTATATTTAGTTTTGTAAGAAACCACCAAATTGTCTTCCAAAGTACCAGTACCATTTTGCTTTCCCATGTGCACTGAATGGGAGTTCCTGTTACTCTACATTCTCACCAGCATTTGATGCTGTTAGACTTTTGGATTTTGACCATTTTAATAGGTATACAGTGGCATCTCATTGTTATTTTCATTTACATTTCCCTGATGACATATGATGTTAAGCATCTTTTCAGATGTTTATTTCCCATCTGTGTATCTTCTTTGGTGAAATGTCTGTTATGATATGTGACCATATCATTTCCGGCTCATAAAGTCTAATGCAGTCATCTTGGAGATACAGAAAGCAACACTTGACTATATGATAAAATACATACTCAAAAATAAAGGCAAAAGTAAAGATAATCTCAGTTTTTACCTGAAGGATTAGAAAAAATAAAAAAAAATGTGAGCATCTACTGCTGGCAAAAGTAGGAAAAAACAGGTATGACCCCTATTGCTACTGGGAGGATGAATTATACATCCTTTGGGGAAGTACCTGGTGATGGCAGTTAAAATTTAAAATGCACATACCCTCTGACTCAGCAATCCTGCTCTCAGGAGTCTAGTCCATAGAAATAAAAGCATCAGCATTTAAGGATAGATACAGATAGGGATCTTTTGTTTAAAAAGTATTCATAACAGCAAACAAAGAAATAGCTTGAAAGTACATCACAGGGACATGATTGAATCAATGATGATATATCCATATATAGAATATTAAGCTACAATTAAAAAAGAATGGAGGAGATCGATATGTATTGACCTGGAAAGATGTTTTGAAATGGTAAGTGAAAAAGACTTTGATAAGTATTGGGTGTGACATAATTCCATATCTTTGAAATAAAACAGAGAAGTGTTCTTTATATATGTACATTTTTATATACTTTTGCCTAAGCACAGAAAATATGTAAAGAGATATAAGCCCAAGTGTTCACATTGAAAACCTCAAAAAACTGAGTTTTAAAGAGAAAGATGACTTAACTGTTTTAATAGCAAGTCTAAATCATTTTGTAATAAAAATCAGAAGAGTTGAAAGGTTTAGGATAAAGTTGAGATTGATACACTGCATACACTATATGTGGACATATACAAATATAATGTTTTAGTTAAATATTAACTGCTACCTACAAAAATGTCGCCCATGTGATATTCTTTTTAAATAACTTCCTGGTATCGACTGTTCACCAAACTCAGGATGTACCCCTAATCATACTGTTAGTTTCTTCATTTAATGGCACAATCTTCCTATCAGCAGGCTACCACCACCGCCAAATTATTCCAGTCTCCTAGAGGTAAAAGCTGGCCAGGGTGGGGGCTTTCAGGATGGCAGGGGGCGGGGGAGTGAGAGGGTTGGGGGTGGTTGGCTTGCATGGACCACGTGGACAGCTAGAATCAACTCAGATCACTACTGTTCTTGAGTCACTGCTGACTCGACTTCTACAGGACCTCACAGACAACGTGATAGCATTTGCTGGTCCAGAACTGCACAGGCTCAGTGGTTCTTTGAAGGAAAACCTTGTCACTCCCCCAGGGCCTTCTTCGGTCAAGGATGAAACCTGCTTGTGTCCCCAGTGTTGCTTCTCTTACTGCTTCCCACTTTTGTGTTCTCATCTACAGAACCGCATCCCTGAATGCGATCAAATCTCTCAAGTAGGATGACCCATATAGATCTTCCTTGATCTACGATGTGCTAACATCCCAATAAACCCATCTTAAGTTGTTAATAGCATAGGTAAAAAAAAAAAAAAAATGCATGTAAAACACATAACCTACTGAACATCACAGATCAGCCTAGCCCACCTTAAATGTGCTCAGAACACCTACATTAGCCTTTAGTTGGGCACAATCATCTGGCACAAAGTCTACTTTATAATAAAGCATTGAACATCCCCTGTAATTAACTGAACACTGAACTGAAAGTGACAAACAGAATGGATGTATGGGTACAGAATAGTGGTAGGTGTATCGGTTGTTTATCCTCACGATAGCATGGCTAACTGGGAGCCGAGGTTCCCTGCCATGGTCAGCACACGAAAATGTCATCCTGCATACAGATAGCCTGGGGAAAGATCAAAATTCCAAATTCAAGGTACAGTTTCTACTGAATATGTATCACTTTCACACCATCATAAAGTCAAAAAATCGTAAGTGGAACCATCATAAGTCAGGGAACATCTGTATATCTTATAATCCAAACAGGAAAACTTCTGAGGATGAAAAAGGGTGCTATGAAATATTAAGCTAGAAAAATAGGTGTAGGCCAAGATTCTCTCAAGAAAAAAGATGTACAGTCACCTTGCCCATGACCATTGAACCATGACTGGCTAACCACCCCTTTTCCTCAAGAGGACCCCTCTTCAGGGATGGGAATCTTCCTCCACCCAGCACAATCACCACCTGCTTTCTAAGGGACAATGTCTCAAGTCCTTCCCCACTGATGTGCCATAAGCACCACTTCCTCCTCACTCAGTTGTCCATTCCCCAAATCCACACTGAGAACCTCGACTCCCTCATTCTCTCCTTCAGCTAATAACCAAGTACACATGGACCCTATCTGTTTGGAGGTCATGTTCTGCTTGGGCTGGACGCACAATAAAGAGACAGATACGTAATAGGTTGAGTGATAAGCCCCCTCAGAGAAAAATAAGTCAGAGTAGGGCACAGGGAATGTCGATTGATGGGAGAAGGAGCTGCTTTGTTTTATATGGGAGGTGGGGCTGTCCTCTCTGAAAAGGTAGCATTTGAGCAGAGATCTAAGGAAGAGGGAGCAGAGCATTTCAGGCAGGAGAAATGGCAGCAGAGGACTCCCAAAGAAGACCATGGTGTTCAAAGAGTAGGCATGAGGCAGGCAGTGGGCCTGCTCATGCAGCAGAGGACTTTGCGTTTTACTCCAAGAAATGAGCCAAGTCACATGTCCCAGGAACTCTGCCACATGGTGATCAGAAACAGAGCAGCCTCTGTCTTAATGGAATTAGTGTCGGGGGGGGGGGGGTGGAGAGAGATATTAATCAACCAGAGAGAGGGAAAGGCCTTCTAAAAAAGGCACGCCTCTCATCAACTCCCTTTTCAACTGGGGTCCATCTGCTTGTCTCGCTCAAGGTAAGTTCTGGTGGGTCCCATCCCTACACGTAGATCTTAAAACTTACTGTTTTGCTATACCTGCCTAAACACACAGCTCTTAAGCCAGTAACCACTAGTCATTTTTGGTTGCAAGCATCCAACATTTCTGCTGAAAAAGTAAAGTAGTTCCCTTGCACAAGGGAACTTATTAGCTTCCAAACAATTCCAAAAGCCTGTCTTGGGGGAAGAATCCGGTGGGGTTTTACAAACTGTAAAGAATGTGTAATCATTGGCTGCCTTGGGGCAATTGTAGAAACAACATGCGGGTTTTACACAACTGGTTTATCAAACTGGAAAGAGAAAGATCATAGTAAAAGAGGACAGTATTTGGGATGAATAGGATATTAAATGTAGTCTGTCTAGAAAAGTATCAGCTTTTTAAGTAAAGAGAAAATGCCAGTCATTAAATTCCAAATTAAATTCCCGAATCATTTCTACAGCTGTCCCTACACTTGACTTATCAGTGAATTCATAGGCAAAACTGTGCAAAGCCCAAAAATAATAATAATAATAATAATAATCAGTTCAAGGACCTTTACGTGCCTGTCAAAGAACTAAAAAAGCACTTTTTAAAAAATATTTTCATATTCTCAGGACTTAACAAAAATCATCTCATTCATATTGTTTTAAATAATTGGCCACATTCAAGTCTGTAAAACACTTGTCAGTAAGAATTACGCAGTTAAATCTTTAGATTTGGGGGGATCCTCTTAACATTCTAACCCTACACACACACACACACACACACACACACACACACACACACACACACATATATATACACACACACAAGGCTAGAATCACCCTCCAGCTGATGGAAAACTTGCCCAGATGGGACATCAACTATTTTGAGACATAAAATTTTCATGAGGGGTGGGAAGATGACACTCTAGATATGAAAGCCAGTAATGCTGATTTCGGCTACATATTAATCCTTTATAGCTGACCTTTGCAAACTAGATACAGTGTAAGTCTGGGCTAAAGCACAAGGATGAGATATGAAGTTCAAATTCACCAAAACACAGGACACAGGGAAGACTACGGCCCCACAGATGGAACTGTGAGCAGACACCAAACTTCTATTTTCTTTTTTTTTTTAATTTTTATTTATTTTTGAGAGAGAGAGAGAGAGAGAGAGAGAGAGCGAGCGCATAAGCAGGGGAGGAGCAGACAGAGAGGGAGACAGAGAATCTGAAGCAGGCTCTGTGCTGACAGTAGGGAGCCCAACATGAGGCTCAAACTCAACAGACCGCAAGATCATGACCTGAGCCAAAGTAGGACGTTCAACCAACTGAGCCATCCAGGCGCCCCCAAACTTTTATTTTCTTAATGCCAGGGTTCTGAGGTAACTAAGAGGTTATCTGTCTACTAACCTGTCACTAAAGAAGATAATCAGGAGACACGAGAATTTTTCCAACAATCCCAACAATAAATGATTTCGGTTTTCTAACAGCCAAGAATGCTATGGAAACACTGAAAAAGTAAGCCAAAGAAAATGTCCCTGCTTCCCTGGGCTTCTAGAAGCTTACACTAACCTTCTTGAGAACATGAGCCAAGTCTGAATTATGTCTTCCTCCCTTGATGCCTCACGTCGATAGTAATTTCACAATTTAAAAAAATCTAGTGAATGTAAGAGTAAACAAAAGTTTTTTTCCATCACCCGCCGAGTTTCGTGTAATCCTGGGTATCTGCAAAAGTTAGCATGTGGAGAAGGGTCAGACGCAGGGTAAACAGTATCTGTATTCTTCACCAAGTGATAAGAGGATCAGGAAACTGTTCTGCAAACATGTCCAAGCAGTCAATGTTCATTCTGTCCTCAACAGTGGAATGAAAAGAAGCTGTGACATCAGTAAACTTCCAGAGATGTTTTAGACTGTATGCTCTGGATTTAATTTTTATGTACACTTTTATTTTCTTCATAACGCATGGGGCTCTCCATGGGCTCTTCATGAACATCAGCCCCAGTGTTCTTTCAGTATGCTCTGTGGATGAGGGCACTCACACATCCAGTGTTTTCCAGTTTTCCTTTAAAATGTCACAATGTCCTCAGCATCGAGGACAACTTCTAGCAAGTTATGTGAGATGATTTAAAATGCAAACTACCTGCACAACTGAAATAGTGTTTTAAAACACTAAAAGAATGAAGGCCTTAAGGTAAAATAAAAATCTGTACTCTAAGGACCCCGCCAGCAACACCTAACAAGAACACATTTCAATTTGCGGTATTTACAAAGCAAGATGGTTTTATTAAAACTGATTTAGTTTATGTCTTCTGCCAAGTTCACTAAAAGCGAATTTCTAGATACAGCTTGAGTGTGCACATTGTTTCAACACTTAATTACTGTAGTTCCAACACGCTCTCTACTGCAAACCACACACTAGGTTCTAGAATGAAAGTGTCACTCTAGGGAGAGGGTAAGGACCTTCACCACTTCCTACTTGTGCTTCTGAACCACTAGAACGAAAAGTCATTTCTTTCCATTTAACTGATCAAAATGATGTTTTCCTTCATTTCTGTGGTATCCACAGAAACAGAATGAAAAGCCTCCTGAAGGGCATTTAGACGGAATTTAATCTAATGCATTGTTTTTCTTTATTTATTTTACTTCCACCGGTGTCTGATGCTCTGTTATGCAGAAAATTAGAAAACCTCCCGAGTAACTAACTTCTCTACTCTTTGCTAGAAAACTTACTGCTCCATCATCTGTGTTCTGCCTTACGTGTGCCTAGGAAAGAGAAGGAAGTGCCTGTGTAAGTCTATGACCTCGAACTTCAGCCTCTCGACACTGTCGGCCAAGGGTTTGTGTGCCCCGCTCCCCCCCCCCCCCCCCCCCCCCCGCCCCGTGTTCTCTCCTGTTCTCCATACACTGCTGCACATTTGCTCCTCCCCTCAGAACCTTCCCATCTTCCTCCCAGCATGCTTCCCCACTTTCTGCCCCTTCACAGAGAAAACAGAAGCCAGAGCTGAAATCCCACTAGCTCCCATCTGACTGAAAGTGCTTCTACCATTTCCTGCAGCCACAATAGAAGAGGAAATTCGACTCTTATTTGGGGATAATTCCTCTACCAAGCTTAGGATCAATTTCCCTCCCATCTTCTTGGGACGCTGTTTCAACTTTCATGAGAATAGTTTTCAAATTCAGCTACTCCTTAGAATCACCTGGGCAGCTTTTAAAAATCTCAACATCAGAGGCGCCTGGGTGGCTCAGCTGGTTAAGTGTCAGACTTCTTTCTGCTCACGTCATGATCATGAGTTTGAGCCCCGTGTCGGGCTCTGCACGGCCAGCTCAGAGCCTGCCTCAGATCTTCTGTCTCCCTTTCTCTTTGCCCTTCCCTGGCTCTTGCTCGCTGGCTCTCTCTCTGTCAAAAATAAATAAACATTTTTTTTTTAACCCCAAGGTCAGCCATGCCCCATACCAATCACAGGGGAACCTCTGTGGGTGCGACCCAACATCAGTATTTTTTGGAAGATTCCACATGCCTCCCATGTGCAAAGCTGAAAACCGCTTTCCTCTGTCCTCTAAGAGTATTTAAATATTTGCAAGCCTCTCCCATCTTAAAAACACCCTCCCTCAATCCCACGTCCCTTGTAGGTACATTCATATTCCCTTTTCCTTCATGATGAATTTCTTAAAAGATGGGCCTATGTTCTTCTCCGCTTCCTCACCTTCAGCTCCCTACTCCCCCCAGCTTATTCCAGCTTCTGCCAAACTGTCCTCCTGGTACCTGGTACTCCTTTCACCACAGCCCTCGGTGATGCCAATGCCAGCAGTCTCCCCAGTCCCGCTCTCCATAATGTCCTTGACCACTCAGAGGTACGTTTCTTCTCACCCATGTTTCCTAGGTTTTTTCCTGGGAAACAGCGTGCCCTTCTGGCTTCCACATACAATCTTTCTTTTTTACCAGTGACATCTTCTCTTATTATGCCTTTGAATATTTTTTGTTCCCATTTTTATTCACCTTTGAAAAATAAGCAAATATGTGAATATGTGATCATCTTTTGTCTTTCAGTGTTTTATCTTCAGGGAAATCATTTTTATCTCAGCTTTTTCCTTTACTTTTTGTGTTTTGTTTTTTTGTTTTGTTTTTTGGTGGGAGGCTCTCAAGTCTGACCAGTATATCCCTTGATTTTACTGGTGTTTATTATGTTTTGTGGTTTCTAATGTGACTTTCATCTTTCAAATGGTTTAATTTTTCTCTCTCATTTCTTTACCAAGGCTGATCAGCTCAGTTTCTGTCTCCTTTCTTTCATTCTAGGTATCTTTTCCTTAAATGTTTTGTCTGTTTTGTAGAAAACCCAGTTATTATTCTTCCTTGAGACCAAGAAGGACTAGGAGTCAGAATTTGTCTTCTGTTTGCGAGATAATTTGCCTTCTGATATATACTCTTCCTCTGCCTTTGTCTGTGGTCCTTTCTTCCACAAGTTTGTACTCTCTTGCCAACGCATGGTACTAACCAGAAAGCATCTGTGCTGAGATGAAGACAACCAGCTTGCCAAACAGTAACAGAAAAGAGGAGCAAGCTTCAAATCCAGAATGGACTTCCAACAATCTCTCCCCCTCTGCTAACAACATCTTTGTACCCTGGGAGTACTTCATACTCAAGCTTTCGACGTGACTCTCTTCATCTTAGGCAAGAGAGTCATTGTAAATTAGAGAGAAGCCCCTCACGTCATAGGCTCTCTGTGTGGTGATCTCATGACCACCACTACCTGACCCCTCTTCTAGCCTCACACTGAGCAGTCCCCCACTTTTAGGATACTACACATTAAGGTGACACATGGCCACCATGGTGACCAAAGTAGGCACGCAGTTTGGGCACTCACTCACCCCAGCGGACTCGGTTCACCTAGACTTTGATGTTAATGGAGTCCCTAGAATTGTTCAGTGTACAACGTGCCCAATGCTACCTATTGGCTCTTCTCCTCAATCAGCTTCAACAAAGCTGCTACCTCAAGAGTCCCACCTCTCCAATCTTATCATTTTAGTGAAGCCATTTAATTGTATAGGCCTGAGTCTTTGAGAAATCTGTATCCTGCCCAAAATTTGAGGATTATGTAAGCTCACACCAGCTTCTCTTCTTTGGTCCAAATTTTGCTACATTTGGCAGATATTCCTTATAGGTTGTGATTGGGGGTTGTAGCTATTTAACAGGAGACAGTATTTTCTTATTTGTTTTTCCATTCTCATTGTTCCTTTTGGGAGCTTCACACAGAAAAATAGAATAAAAATGCCTCTGCTCCACCATCTTTAACTAAGTCTTTGTTTCATTTTTAAACAGTTTAAACTAAGGCCAAATAAACATTTTTTAGTAAAGCCAACCAAATCCTAACTATCCCAAAAGTCTTATTAAGTTGATCAAATCATGAAAAAAAAAAAAATGCTTAGCCTTCAATTCTGAATATTCAGAATATTTCCAAAGCCTAAACTCATTTCTAAAAGACAAATTATTTTTGCTATATTTTACTAAGTTACCTTATATGCAAGTCATAAATATACATTTTGCTTTCTACTTAATAACAATCCCCATGAGAAAAGGCTCCCCCCATTTCAGTGACCACAGATTCTAATACTTATTGAACCTGAACTTCATTTTAAAAAATGGATTCTTGAAAGATATGCTTGGAAAATTGTGATCCTTACCAACGCCATGGATTAACTTTCATTTAACTTAATCCTGAATAAATTCAGGCTGAGTGCTTTAAGGAGGGTAGGTTCTTCCCTGAGAAATTACATCTAAAACCTAACAGTGATGATTACAGATGACGACCTTCCTCTCTTCACCTTGCCAGGTACGAATGAAGCTTTTACAATCTCCGCTATTTGTGTACTTTGGAATACCAGCCAATATAAAATTCTAAGCTTGTCTCCATTTATGTTGTAAGTTTTTTATCCTTTTTTTTAAATCAGAACAAAATTAAACTACAGCAGCCATAAGGACTTTCAAATGTCTAGCTTTATCTTCCACTAAGCTAGTACAACCTCAAATGTAAAACCATGATCTAGCACAACGGCCAACCACATAGCATTCACTTAGAAATGGTCACTGAGTTTCTCTAAACCCATTACTTTCTTTTGGGAGAATACTTTAGAAATAATGCTATATATTCCATATTATGATATACCTCATTTACACAACAGTGAAACATTCCTCTATTTCATAATGTAAACATTTACTTTGTACAAAGACAGTTGTCTAGGTATAAAAAGATTCAGATAGGCTATCATATCTTTTTTTTCTAATTGAGAGTGACAAAATGAAGAGCTGCTAAATTATGACCCCTCAGAAGCCAGAGTTACATAGTCAGAAGGAAGGGGCGAGGTGGTGGGGGGGAGGTCTGGGCAAAGCAGCTCTCTCAGGACCAAAGCACATGTCCTGCTAATGGAGGCAAGGCAGGAAATGCAACCTGACAAGTGTTCAGAGACTGAAGCAATATTCCATCAAGTGGTTTTAAATTCAGTTCCACGCAAGTCAACTCAGTTTTTCCCGGAGATGCTACCAGACATTTAGCTAGTGTGTATAAAATTACCTGTCTCTCTGAATCGGGGGTGGGGAGAGGCAAACAGCACAAATAGAGGCAAAGTGATTACAGAAGAGAACCAACTAGAGGACCTGATGTAATAGGGAGCTAAGACCCAGAGATCCACTCCAACATTGAAGATTTTCTATTGCATTTTAACATCTTCGAGCAACAGATGTTTTGTTTTAAATCTAAAGGGCATCCCCTTTGGTTTTCTCAGAAGATTGAGAGCAAATATGTAATGTCCTTATTCCTGATGGAAGATTGCCCTTCTTCATCGTCTTTCTCAAGATCACCGTAGGATTCTCAGTGTGTATTACAATAACCAATCAAGTTACTCGTCATACCACGACGCATCCTTAGAATACAATCTTCAGAATTCATTTAGGGTGCTTAATACCTAAAATTCCTTGGAAGAGGTCCAAGATAGAACTATTCTATACAAGCTTCAGTCTTGAAATGATAACGATATTGCCATATGCAAAGAATAGCACATGATTTCTTCAGCCAGACCTCTATAAAGTCTCATGTACCCAAACAGAAACAGAGACCAGACTGCTACATGAATGTTACACGAATGCTTTTATAGATCACAGTTCTTGCTTTCTCTGCTTCTACTGGATATATCTTTGCTACTTGATTCACCAATCAATTAAAGTGAAAGACAATTGCTAATAACTATGTTCATGATCAGCTACAGAGAAATACACATTTTCTGTGTTCCACAGTTTGACTTCATAACATCAAGCATGCTACAACATAATTCTTTTCAGAGGCTGAAAATATACTTTGAGCAAAGTTTTTAAAGAGAGAAAGTGGGAGAGTGAGAGAAAAATCTATACATAGTAAGCTATTTACCTTATTGCAAACTTTTTTTAAAATTATTTTTTAATGTTTATTTATTTTTGAGAGAGACAGAGACAGAGCATGAGTAGGAGAGGGGCAGAGAGAGAGCGAGACAAAGAATCTGAAGCAGGCTCCAGGCTCCAAGCCGTTGGCACAGAGCCCGACACGGGGCTGGAACCCACAAGCCATGAGATTACGACCTAAGCCGAAGTCAGAGGCCCAACTGACTGAGCCATCCAGGCGCCCCTTATCACAAACTCTTTACAGGTACACCTTCCAATATAATAGCCTCCAGCCACACATGTCTCTTGATACCTGAAGGGTGGCTAGTCCACACTAAGATATAAATATAAAATACACACCACATTTTGAAAGCTTAGTTAAAAAAAGTACAATATCTCATTAATCAATTTTATATTGATGACAGGTTCAAATTATCATATTTTGGACATTCAGGTTAAATAAAACATATTAAAATATATGATTAAACTATAGTAAAGCTTTTAACTTTTTTAAATGTGACTACTAGAAAATGTTACCTTTTAATTGTGGTTCACATTATATTTCTTCTGGACAGTGTGGGTTTTATAGACTAATGTTGAAGTAGTCAATGAGACAATTCAACCATCTATTAGATTAAAAGAAGGTATAAGATAATGTGCATGGTCTCCCTAACTCTCCTGTGGGTGTTGCAGCGGGAAGAAACAGCACAGCTGTCCATCAGGAAGGTTTTACTGGAACAAAAGATTCAGCTCCTCTCCTTCAGCCTCATTTCTGACATTTAACTCTTGCAAAAATGTCCTCCACTTTGCTGCTTCCTGCTGGGAAACTTTCTAGGCAAACAGTGATCCAGTGTTCTGGGAAGCAAGCACAGACTTCATAGATCAGGGGAGCTATGGCAATCACCACTGCTCTACAAACGCTGGGATCCAAACAGGTATGGGAATGGCAGACACCTGAGGAATTCATGAAATTCTCTCAGGTTGAATGCAAACAGGACATTGGCACAAATCAGGCCACCCACGCAACACCCAAGCTACACGTGTGGTTCTCATCCTACATGACTGCGGCCAAACAGAGGCCTTCTTTCCATGGGATTAGTCACCACAAAGGGGTGGGGAAATGGGCTATGCTAAATTCTAGCACTAAGCCTACTCAAGCTGTCCACTGCTTCCATTGCTTCCCATCTTCCTGCCCTGGCTTCCCGAGATTTCTACAACTAGACACTCCTGTAGGTCATAGGGCACTCACAACATGGCGCTTGGGCACTCTCCAAAATACGTTGGGGGCAGCAGATGTGGCATTTTCATGGAAGAGTTTCAGGATACACATACATTCATTCATCCAACAAATACTTAAAGAGCAGAGCTCCTAATGTGTGCCAGGCATTGTTCTAAGACATCTGGCACAAACGATCAAACGAGAGAGACGGAGATCCTCTGTTTAAGCAGGTAGACAGAAAATAAACAAGGAATGTAACAAGAGTTAATTATGTAGACTTCTAGAAGCTAATGAATGGTAAGCAGAAAAGACGCAGAGTGGGTTAAAGATCAGGAAGGCTTGGGACTGAGGGTGCAGTAGCTATACTGAGAGGCTCAGAAGGTGGGGTTTACGCAAAGCCCTCTAAACATAAGGAAGCGAGTGGAGGGCGCATACGCGGGGGCGGGGGTGGTTAGAGACAGCCATGTGGGGAAGTGCGGCTGACATGTCCACATACAGAAAGGAGGCCAGTGTGGCAGCTGTCAGCTGGGTGGGAGGCTGAGTGACAGGGCACAGAGGGAACAGGGACAGACCAGGCAGGATTTGGGAGCCACTGGGAGGACTTCAGTTTTCATTCTGAGATGCGAATCTGCCGGAAGAGTTTAAGCAAAAGAATGATTTGCTCTGAGTCCTCTCTGAACCAACCACCCTGTCTATTATTCTGGATGTTGTAGGGGTCAAGGGTAGTAGAAGCAGAGACTATTCAACTAAAATGTGTTAAGTACTGTGGCAATTAGAAGCCAAATACCAGCAACTAAGACAACGAAAAATAAGAATCCTGCTTTCTGATCTGGTCTGTGGGAGGAGAGCCATATAGTGGGAGATGTGGGGGAAAGCCCATCTTGCCCAGGACAGAAAATGGTGTCGTTCTGACTCACAGTTGGTGAGTTCGAGCCCCGCATCAGGCTCTGTGCTGACAGCTCAGGGCCGGGAGCCTGCTTCGGATTCCGTGTCTCCCTCTCTCTCTAGCCCTCCCCAAGTCATGCTCTCTCTCTCTTTCTCCCTCTCTCTTAAAAATACACAAACATTAAAAAAAAAAAAAAAAGGATGCTTTAAGGACAGTTTTATTTTCCCTTTTTTAGGAAACAAAAATTTTCTCTAAAGGCAAACAAATGGTAACAACAATAGAAATAGAAAAAGATGAACACAAATGACCCTGGGAATTCCAACCAGATTTAACATTTTGTGTGGATTGCCTTTAGATTACCTCTAGCAGGAAAATGTGACCATGTAAAGAAAAAAAAAATTATCTGTATAAATAAACATTAATACAGAACTAATTTTCTTAGTTCTCATTTCACTGAATAATTATACCTTTGGGCTAACATGAATAATTTATTAAGTAGCATGCAGTTTATATGTAGCCCTGCAACTTTTTGCCCTCATTATACAATCATTCGAAATCATTCTAGGGTAAACTATGGCTGAAAAGTGACTTCCATGCAAATGTCCTTTTCCTATTAGTCTAGGGATAGTTAACTAAGTGTCTCTTTAGGTTAACAAGAGATATTAAAAAAGCTATTTAAAATTGTCTGAAATATGTTCGAGAATTCATTAAAGTTCTAAAATACCAAATTTCCTCCTTTTGGTTAGATTATGCGCACTAATCCTTAGCTCAATTAAGCTTATCAGGAAGGTGAAACCATATATGTGCTTCCTGGTTTCTCTACAGCTATCAAAAGTAACCTACTAAAACCATTGTTATAATAATGTCCTCCTAAAACAATTCAGTCTTGGCGGCTTGGGATGAAAGGACCTCAGAGAGTTCCACTTCCCATTAAAATTGTCTCCATTTTTAGCTGTGACAATAAGCCCAGGTGGAATGAAACACCAATACATTAATCCTCAGAGGTGACCTGTTTTTAGATAAGTTTCCCATAGCGAAGAATACTGAGTGGTCCTTCTCTTTTCTCCTTCACATACTCTGTTACGTTACAGAGCATCACAAAATGGTAATCTAATTACGACAACTATTAATTATGCTCGTGATTAATTTGAAATACCTGACACCAAATGTAAATGGTACGGTGAGAGACAACACATAGTCTTAATGAAATTCTAACACCTGAAAATGCTCGGCATCGTTATCAGTCAAGTGGCTGCTAAATTCCCTCTCAGCTGAGCATATTAATAGAGTTGGCCCCTGGTATTGTTTACTAAAAATGTGCTTCAATAACAAAACAATTAGTGTGTACCTGAACTGTGGCCTGGAACGGTGGGCTCGTTTCCCCTAGGAGTCTCTCAGGCCACCCCTAAAATAAAATAATTAGTCCCTGCCTTATGACTTGCTCTGAATACGTTCTCACCTACCCCCCCAACACCCACCCACTCCCTCAAAAAGTCTACCACTGCCTTGGAATCTCCAAATACAATAAGGTTTAGCAGCCTTTAGAAAACCACCATGAAATTGTTTATATTGGTTCTAGTGGCGGGGGGGGGGGGGGGGGGGGGGTTTGGTTGAGGAAGATAAATAAAAACAAGAAGGCTTAGCCCAAAACACCAGGGCCCTGGTCTGAAGACCATATTCCCAAGATATAAGATGGATGAGTGTAGGACCAGAGAAAACCCATCTGCTGGGTATCCAGAAGATTCAGCCTAGAACTACAGAGGATGGAATTCAATCTGTATGACAATCCTGAGAGCTAGGACAAAGTGTTCTGAAGATTATGTGGGCACAGGAGCCTCTCCCTTAATTAAACTAAAATAGAATTATTGACCAAAGCGCAAGGCTGCCCCAGTGTTTATCCTAGCAAGAACACACCCTGGTAACCCTAGCCTGTTCGGGTAGTTACAGGGGAAGGCACAGGCAATACACATAGGAGCAGTATTATTGGTCTCGCTTGGGTTTTCCCTCCCATCTACTTTTCCATTTCCCCCGTGCAAGCAAGAATCCAGTTTTTGTTCTGGGAAGGGAAGGGACCAGAAGGTAAAGAAAGGGAAAAGAAACAAGAAATCAAAGGGGAGGAAGGGAATATATATACTCAGGGGCAAAGGGTGAAAGAGAGACAAAAGGAATGTTGAATCCAGGAATAAGCATTTTTATTTATTTATTTTTTTTTTCAACGTTTTTTATTTATTTTTGGGACAGAGAGAGACAGAGCATGAACGGGGGAGGAGCAGAGAGAGAGGAAGACACAGAATCGGAAACCGTCTCCAGGCTCCGAGCCATCAGCCCAGAGCCTGACGCGGGGCTCGAACTCACGGACCGCGAGATCGTGACCCGGCTGAAGTCGGACGCTTAACCGACTGCGCCACCCAGGCGCCCCAGGAATAAGCATTTTTTAACCAAACTTTCATTAGTAGCTTTGCCTCTTCAGGTGTTTTAAATCAAAACACTCTTGATTTAATGAAATGCATCTTATGATATATATTTGAAATATCTTATGGCATGTCTTTCTCCTAAGATCAAAACACACCATTTCCATCAATTAACCTCATTGTTTGAATCTAATAGAATATTTGCCACCTATGTTCACAGATTATTAGCAAAAGTTAAATAAATCTGCTCTATAAAACCCTGATTCGAGTATGGGAAGGCTAAGCATACGCATCCAAGGAAAAACTACAAAGATCCTAATTTAAATGCACTTTTAAATTATGATACCTTCAAAAAGAAGCAGATTGCTGGAAGACAGCAGGAGGGATAATTTGGTCTCCCATCTTCGAAACACTATTAAGGCAGAAGCCAAATTCTACATAGTATGTCTGATCAAATGTACAAGTTAGTAAATAAAATGCAAACAAAATAACTATTAAAATGAAACTCTAAACATCTTAAAAATCTAGATCAGCTAAAATAAAATCATAAATGTCCAATATCTCAAAGGAAAGCTCATTGGTTGAGATTCTGAGAATGTAATACATATACATACATACATGGGAACACCAACAATTAGTTGGAAAATTAGTTGGGAAAATTAGCTGGCTGACTGAAAGTCTCTTCTATCTATCCAAACATAGAGGTTGAAGAAAGGTGATAACAGCACCTACTTACTCATCAGCCTAAAGGTAAAAAGAGGGAACCCTGGGTGGCTCAGTCGGTTGGGCATCCGACTTCAGCTCAGGTCATGATCTCACAGTCCATGAGTTTGAGGTCCGTGAGTTCAAGCCCCACGTCAGGCTCTGGGCTGACAGCTCAGAGCCTGGAGCCTGCTTCGGATTCTGTGTCTCCCTCTCTCTGGCCCTTCCCCTCTCACATTGTCTCACTCTCTCTCTCGAAAATAAACATTAAAAAAAATTTAAAGGTAAAAAGAAAATTCACCTTCGATGGCAAAGTAGCCACATGCACGAGGGGACTCCTCCCAGGAAATACATTCACTCTCTTATTGCTATCTTGGTGAAGCTACAAAATGTTTATCTCCAACTTAGACCTCTCTCACAGACACCAGCCTATAGGTCTAATTGCATACTCAGTGTCTCCACTTAAATACCTGTTTGACCTGTCAAATTTAAAATGCCCAAGCCAAACTCTTAATATTCCCCATCACACATCATCTGCCAAACCTGTTCCTCCCATGGTCTTCCACAGCTCAGTTAATGGCAACAACATCAATCTACCTGCTCACACCAGACAACGGAGTCACTCTTGACCTCGTCTACTCCTAACTGAAATCCAATCTGTCACCAAATTCTACTGTTTCTACCTTTAAATATATATCCAAAGATCGATCACTCCTTTTTACCTCCATTGTTACCAGCTAATTCAAGCAACTATCAACTCTTGCACTGAACATTTCAATAGTTTCCTAATGGGTCACTCTGTTTCCACCTTTGTCCCGGTACAGTCTAGTCTATAAAAAGCAGCCAGACTGACAGAGTGGTTCTTTTAAAAAGTAAGTCAGACCATATGACACCATGGCTCAAAACTCTTCAATGGCTTCCCACGTGCAAGTAAAAGCCATACAATGTCCTACAAGACTGGAAATGATTTGTCCCTGTTCCATTTCTGAACCCCCCTCCTGCTACTCTCCTCCACCCTCACTTTGATTCTGCCTCTCTGCTTTCATAATTCACCCTAGCCAGGCTCTCTCTTCTGTCTGGCATATTCTTTCCCCAGACAATCTGCATGGATCCATCTCTAACTTTGTTCAAAGGTCAGGGAGGCCTTACCTGACCACACTATTTACTGGTACAAACCACCCACCCCCACCAATGCTCCTTTGCTGCCTTTCTCTGCCTTACTATTTTTTTCCCACAGCATTTCTCCCCATCTCACATACAATCTTACTGTGGCAGGTTGTCTTCTAAAAATAGAGCTCCAACAATACATCCAGACCCGCATGTTCCTGTAGAACCCTGGCATTCCCCTATCAAGTGGTGGAGTCTATATGCTCTCCCTTGAACCTGGGTGGGCCTTTGCAATGGCCTCCACTAACACAGTGTGGTAGAAGCGGCTCTCTGTGATTTCCAAAACTAGACCATAAAATGCAATGTAGCTTCCGCCCGGCTCTCTTGGGATACTTGTTCTTGGATTCCAGCCACCATGCTGCAAAGAAGGCCAAGCCACATGAAGAAGGCTCATATGGAGAAAGTCCAGCTGAGAGCCAGCACCAACTCGTCCACCAGGAGTGAGTCACCTGAAAGCACCTACTGGGGCCCAAGGCTGTGGATGTGGTGCCCACACAGTCACACAGGGACCTGCGCTCACCAGGGCTTGCACTTGGGGTTTAACGCTCTGGGCTCAGTCTTGAACTTCCTAACAATTTTACTTTTGAATCTGTATTCTGCATGTGAAACCTGATGGGACAATGGAACATGAGCTGGGGACCTGGAGCCTTGACCCCTTTGGGGTCCTTCATCTGTGGGACAGGTTCACGGTTGCCCGTTTCCCCAACCACTGGCTCCCCTGCCCACCCCCACCCAGTGACCGCTGCCTCCTGTGCCCCAGGCAGGGGCCTGGGTGCAAACACAGGGAGGGCATCCTGTGATGTTTCAAGGTACAGCACGGCAGAAGCCATCCCCACCCTGAGCTGGTGGCCATGGTGCCTATGACAAGTGACTTGATGCGGACAAGCCCTCTTCCACCCTCAATCCAGGGACCAAGCACATCCTGCATGGAGGCTAAACTCCCCTGAGCACCACCAGTGCACCGCAGGTTGCGATCAGTGGGCCCAAGAGAAGGGGGAAAGCCTGCCTTGACTTTCCCACCCTGGGCTGGGACATGAGGCACCCATCCCAGAGCTGGAAGCTGGTGGCTTGCATGTGCTGAGTGACAAGGCAAGGCCCCCAGCTGCTGGTGAGGATTTGCACTGCTCAGCAAGTATTCCCAAGTCCGAGGGAACTCATCATCACAAAGCAAATAGAAAACACCATGACATGTTCAGAGAGGGTCCAGAGAAAGGAGGAAAAAATGTTCTGTATTTTAATACCTTTAACAGCCCTTTTTTCTGTTCTTCCAACAAGGGGCTCCTGGTTTTCATTATGCCTTGGGCCTGCTGCAGCCTTCAGGTGAACTGCCCCAACAGATGCCCCCTGAAGCCGAGACGAGCTTTCCCCAAGGGCCCCCGCCCAAACTGCAGATTCCAGAGCAAGAGAAATGGCTGTTAGGCTTTTTAGTTGCTGAGTCTGAGGGTGACAGTTGTGCAGCAAAAGGTAACTGGAACACTCTCGTTTGGCTGTCTACCTCCTGACTCCTGCCCCTGCCGCACGCGTGCACACACATGCTCTGTGAAGGAAGTGATTTTGAGAGTGTATTCCTCACTGCTGTGTCCCCAGTACCTAGAGCAGTGCCTCACACCTAGCAGTTGCCCGGTAAATACCTGCTTGCTCAATGAACTGAGATCCCATTCTGAGCAAATTTTATCTTTACATGGGGCCATACATAAGCAGGTGACCAGTACAGGAAAACTTTACTAGCTTAAAACACTGAGGGAGGAGTAGTTGGAAGGTGTGCAGTGCATGCCTACTGATGGCCAGTGTGCCTGGCAAGGCTGTGGTCCTTCCCCATGGCCATTAGTGGCATGGTGGTTCTGGGAAGAGGGTACCAAGTCAGCACCCCGAAGACCGCACTGCCTTTCCTCACGCTCACCATTCCCTTACCCCCCAGAATACAGCGTCCTGGCCTGTGATCACCCTGCCCGTTGCACAGTCCCGCAGAGAGGAGCAGAGGACATAATGCATTTATTTTGCAAACACGGACAACGCGTCTACCAAATGCAAAGTATTCCTGGCCATTAAAGGAAGTGAAAACGTGAATAAGACATGGTCCTTAGCATTAACCTTTTATTAAGATTAGATACGTTAACATGCTAGGTAAAGTATATATTGCCACTTGATAACAAAACCATTAACGACAGTAATGAGCATCATTCACGCGCTTTCCATGACGCCACATTGCCCCTCATCCTCAGACGCCACTCAGTATTCATCCAACTAGAACAAAGAAGGTATACACAGCAGGAGTCTACCAGGAGTACCAGATGCTGGCAGTGTAAGTGGTTTTCCATGTAGCAGGAGCTACAAATCTGTAGTAGGAACACGCTCACCTTTCCACAGGATTATGGGATCTTTCTGGACCACCCAGCTCAATTCTATCCATGACTTCATTCTCATGAATGGTTGGGTGAAAGACATTCTTCTGACCAAGTATGGGTTATGTTTCCATTTACTAGCCTGGAAACTGGCGAGAGACACATTTCTCCCTCTTCTTGGCACATTCGTTGTCACTGCCTTTCCAAGGACTCTTCCCGACCTTTCCCTACTGAGAACTCAGTCCGGGCCAAGATCTTTAGAGCAGCAAACTCGTTGGCAAGAATCCCACATGAGCGTCATGAATGGCCCACAGATGTAGCTGATGCAAGAGACAGAACCAACTGCCAATCTCGGGTCTTCTTTTCTCTTGGAGGAATTCAGAAACTGAACCACATCTGTAATGAGAGCTTCGAAAAGCCACATTGGTGCCACATCTTTTCATTTCTCATGAAAAGAAAAACAGCTTTTTAAAAATAAAACCATTGCAAAAGCATCAATCGTTTCTGGAACAGATCTCTCCCTTTGCCTCCTCGTGCCTCTGCCCTGTGCAAAGACCGTCTGTTTTCCTGTACAGATTTTCTCCTGTTGCCCCAGTGATTCATCCCACCATGAAGCTGACTTGGGCATGTTAGCAAATGACTCTTCTGTGATCTCAGCAAAGCCAGTGGGCTCTCCTCAAGGGTAGGACAGAACTCAGGCTCTCCTTGAGCTGTGTACCTGGTAAGGTTAGGTTTCCAGGTGTTTGGATAAATCTAACATTGTGCTTAAGAATTCTGCCTGAACTGGGGCACCTGGGTGGCTGAGTCGGTTAAGCATCTGACTTCAGCTCAGGTCATGATCTTGCAGTTCATGAGTTCGAGCCCTGCGTTGGGCTCTGTACTGACATCCCAGAGCCTGGAGCCTGCTTCAGATTCTCTGTCTACCTCTCTCTCTGCCCCTCCCCTACTCACACTCTGTCTCTCTCTCCCTCAAAAATAAACAGTAAAAAGAAAAGAAAAAAAAAAAAAAAAAGAATTCTGCCTGTCCCTGGACATCCCTGCGAAAGCTCTGGGGCTTCTCCTTATAAGCCTCCCTTCTATGGGCTCTCTGTTATCTGCTCTCTTGCATCCAAGTGCAGCACCTTCTGGGGTCTACTGGCACCCTCTAGAAAGCTGGGTGGAGAAAAAACTCTTCCAGCCACACTGTCTAAAGACCCCCCTGAACCCCACAAAATGAGGAAACATGACAGACAACTTTAAAATGAAGCAAAAGAGTCAAAATCATTGACCTTCTGGAACAATCTAAGGCTTCTTCCTGAGAATAAGCCAGTCTGCAAAGACTGAGTCATTTTCTTTGGTACAGGGCGTCTCCACTCGCCTATCCACACCTGGGTTTTCACTGTCCACAGAGTACCACAAGGTCAGAAAAAAATCCACGCGTCCCAA
The DNA here is from genome assembly GCF_023721935.1 of Panthera uncia. Lineage (NCBI taxonomy): Eukaryota > Metazoa > Chordata > Mammalia > Carnivora > Felidae > Panthera > Panthera uncia. The sequence continues at coordinate 57,014,955 of NW_026057586.1, read as the reverse complement.
ATGTGAAAAAGATTATTCCACGAGGCTGCTCTGTGAAGAACGGACGTGAAAGTGCCACACGAGGAAGATGGGAGAGCAGGAAGAATAACCGATCGGTGACCCGCCTGCCATTTACTGAGTAGCTACTGACTGCCAAGCACTCCTGTAGGTTCTGGAATGTCAGCTAAGTAACCAAGGCCCTTCCTCACTTGGAAATTTCTCTCCACTTAGAGGAAGGAGAGACAGGTGACAGGTAAGGAAACAAATAAACAAGAAACTTCAGGTCATAGGCAGAAAACGAATGGAGGTAAGGGAAATGATGCTGTAGACAGGGCGGTCAGGGAGGGCCACCACGTATTCACTCAGTCAATAAACATTTATTAGTTTCCTCAGTGCCAAGCATTGTTCTAGACCCTGAGAATTCAGAAGTCAGTTTGGAGAAGAGAAAGAGCAGAGATGCCTGAATTCGTGGACTCACATTCTACCAAGAGACAAACAAAATAAAGAAAATATTTAATACATAAGATGGAAAAGAGGCTGTGGAAAAAGTAAAGCAAAGGAGGGGGTAGGGAGTATGTACGTGTGTACTTGCAATTTTAAATAAGGTCACCTTTAAATAAGGTCACCTCATTAGCAACCAAGTGCCATTTGAATGGAGATTTGTGTATAGAAACACTGGCCATCTGAAGAGCTATAGGCAAAGCTCCAAGCAGAAAGACAGGAAGTACAAAGGCCCTGAGGCAGACACAAAATTAGAGGGTTAAAGACCAGAAATGTCATCATGGTAACCGAAGCACAGAGAATAAGAAGGGAAGGAGACAAAGCCAGAGAGGTAACCAATGCAAAAACTCCTGGAAACCAAAGCAAGGTAGCCAAAAGAGAGAGAAGATACAGCTTCTGCGGATATTCGCTGTTCCATCTATTTAGAGGAAAACCTCACATGAGATAAACAGCACATTCTCATGCCTTCAGCTCTTCGTTAAGTGAATCAAGTAAGAAACTGAGGACCCACAATGAGTAAGACACTGTGTGCTCCACTTTCCCTGTAAGTCTTCTCATACTTCAGGTCCAACCTCCCATCCTACCAATACAAAGTCTTTACAAGGAGGAGAAAACAAGCACTCGAGACAACGGTAAGTGTGCAATCCTACTAAAACTGGTGATGGGGATGTCAGAAATAAGGAAGTAGATTGGGGTGCCTGGGTGGCTCAGTTGGTTAAGCGTCCGACTCTTGATCTCGGCTCCGGTCATGATCTCACAGTTCGTGGATTTGAGCCCCAGTCGGGCTCCATGCTGACATCCTGCAGCCTGCCTGGGATTCTCTCCCTCCCTCTCTCTCTGCCCCTTCCCTGTTGGCTCTCTATTGCTCTCTCTCACAAAATAAATAAACATTAAAAAATTTTTTAAAGAAATAGGGAAGTAGAGAGGCCCATTGATTCAATCCAAGTCTGAAACATAAATCCCTGAAAAACATCTGCCTAAATCACTGAGCATTTCTGCCATCCTCTGCACTAAGCTGATGTACTTTTTAAGTGTGTATGTTTAAGAAAGCAAGCTACCTTTTTTAGAAGGTCTCAAAGTTTTAAATAGACACTCGGCCTCCTAGGAATCGTTCTGGAGATAAAGAGGCAAATCCTGTGTAGCTACATTTGAGTCACCCCGCAGCTCAGTACAGCATTCAAGGATAAACAGCAGCCATCAGGGTCCTCTTCCCAAAGGAATACGACTAAAACTCGTCATTGTTCTTTCCTGGGAAAGCGGCTTCGTGATAAACACGCAAGCCCAAGCTGGCGTGAACAAAACACAAATGCAACACCTTTTTGTTTCATGGCTGCTTTTTTGAGCAGGACTGCTTCATGAAAATTTCAGTCCATCGTGAAGGATACCCTGCACAAGGCCAGCATATAATTAAAACTGTAATGCTCCTGTCACGGCCAAGCTCATGTAAAACCCACTGTGTAATCTGACCAGAACCTAGCATATGAAATGAGTAATGGAGCTCATATGTGTATTCTGTCATTCTGTATTACTGCTGTGTAAAGAAAAGAAGATGCAAACAGTTAGTGATGAGCGGGGTGAAAGAGGGAAATGAAAATGTCAAGAGCAGGAAGAAACTGTTAAATGGCACCAAATGCCCAGGCGGGGTGTTTGTCTGCCCATGTGCTGCCTGTCTCCCTCAATCCATCACCAGAAAGGACAAGCCACCTCAGGAGGAATGAATGTCCTAAGTCGGAAGGATGGAGAGGGCTGCCTTCTCTGACTGCCTACGGCAACAGCATGCCTGCCCTAAACTGTCAGTTTATGGGTTTCACTATCATCTGGATGCTGTCAATGGGAGATCCAGAAATAGTGCACAAGGACCCTGGCCTTCAAACCGAGCCGACAATTTGGGAGACACTCAGAGGGTAAGAAGGGTAATTTTCAGCATCTTTTAGTGGAACGGTAAATGGACAGGGACGCAACTATCTCCTAGAAATCTTTTGTTCGATTAAGAATCCTAATGTTAAGAATTCATGAATTAACTAGTCAGCTCTTGTTTTAAAACAACAACAAAAACCTCTCTGTTATATGATTTATATGAAACAAGAGGAATGGAAATTGAAGGCTTCCAGAATCATCCATAAAATCTATGTTTCAAAAATAAACAAAATTTACAACAATAAGGTGGTTTTAAAAAAAAAGGTTAAAAATCAAACTTTTGGCAGAAAGGGCCACCCCGTAGGGGCGTCTGGGTAACTCAGTGAAAGCATCCTACTTCGGCTCAGGTCATGATCTCACGGTTCGTGGGTTCAAGCCCCGCATCGGGCTCTGTGTTGACAGCTCAGGGCCTGGAGCCTGCTTCACGTTCTGTGTCTCCCTCTCTGTCTGCACCTGTCCTGCTCATTCTCTCTCTCTCTCTCTCTCTCTCTCTCTCTCTCTCTCTCTCAAAAATAAACATTAAAAAATTTAAAAAAAGACAAGACAGAAAGACAGGAAGGAAGGAAGGAAGGAAGGAAGGAAGGAAGGAAGGAAGGGCGGGCAGGCCACCCTGTGACAGAAAATATGGGGCCAGTAAGAAGCAGAAAGATTCCCAATGGAAATGGAAGGAACACGGAGTTAGGACAGTCCACATTCTCTGGGGAGTAGTCAAAGCCCGGGGCAAGACCACAAGATGCCCCACAAGATAAAGCTGTTGCTACCACAATCAGACTACTCCCCTCACAAGGAGAAAAAGTGCTGGACAGAAGAGAAAACTTCTTTCACAAGGGAATCCCCTCCCTGACTAAGGAAACAGGAAAAAAACAAAAACTTTTCCTCCTTCTCTCAGAGCAAAAGGAATACAGAAGAACCCAATCATCTGGGGGTGGGGGGTGGGGGGGTGGGGGGGTGGGCAGGGAGAAGGCAGATGACCAAATGGCCACAGAACAGAACGAGAACACCTCCAAAAAGGTTCTTAATGTATGTTAAGGTATTTTCATCAATCATGTTCCTGATTAGCACTTCTGCTAACAAAACAAAGAATTTGTTCTCTTTCCACTGTAGCACTGAATTCTTCAATGTGGTAATGGGGCTGCTGGGGAAGGGAAACGAGAAGGGAGTATAGTTAATAATACCCCATATTAATGATTCAATTATCTCAGGTAGCTGGTTTTACTCAGATTACTTCCAGTATGTGAGTTATTTCAAAAACTAGCCTAATTGTACTATTTTGTTCTTTAGGCCCACGTGATTTTTTTTCAGTGTGTTTATTGCTGTTTTCATTAATAGACTTTACTTTTTACAGCAGGTTTAGGGTTACAGATTGAGCAGAAAATACAGAGAATATGTATCTGTTTCCTCTCCTGTCCTCCACCCTGAGTTTCCCCCCATTATTACACCTTGCACTGGTGTGGTACATTTGTTACAACTGAGGAACTAATACTGACACACTATTATTTTATTTTTTTTTTTAACATTTATTTATTTTTGAGACAGAGAGAGACAGAGCATGAACGGGGGAGGGGCAGAGAGAGAGAGGGAGACACAGAATCGGAAGCAGGCTCCAGGCTCTGAGCCATCAGCCCAGAGCCTGACGCGGGGCTCGAACTCACTGACCGCGAGATCGTGACCTGAGCCGAAGTCGGACGCTCAACCGACTGAGCCACCCAGGCGCCCCTGATACACTATTATTAACTGAGTCCATAGTTAACCCTAGCATTCACTTTGTGTTACACAGGTCTGTGGGTTTTGTCACATGCATAATGTCATACATCCACCATTAGGACAGTCTCACTGCCCTAAAAATCCCCAGTCATCTCTCCCCCCATTCCCAACCCCTAGTAACCACTGATCTTTTTTTGTCTTTGTTTAAATTATGATCAAATATACATAATATAACCCCAGAATTCTTTTCACTTTACAAAACTGAGACTCTACACCCATTAAGCAATAACTTCCCATTCCTTCCCTTCTCCCCCTAGGCCCTGGAAACTACTATTCTACTTTTTTTCTTTTTTTTTTTTTTGGGAGGGGGGGGGAGAGGAAAAGGGGGGGGGGGGGGGGGGGGGGGCAGGGAGAGGGAAAGACGGAATCACAAGCAGGCTCCACGCCCAGCATGGCGTGACCTCATGAAAGGCTTGACCTCATGACCCTGGGATCATGACCTGAGCTGAAATCAAAGTCAGATGCTTAACCAAGCCACTCAGGAGCCTCACTATTCTACCTTTTGTCTCTATGAATCTGACTACTCTACGTCTCTCATATAGGTGGAATTATATAGTATTTTTCTTTTTGTGTCTGGTTTATTTCACCTAGTATAATGTTTTCAAGGTCTATCCATGTTGTAGCATGTGTTAGCATTTCCTTCCTTTTTTAAAACTGAATATTTCATCTTATGTATATACCATTCTGTTTACCCATTCATCTATCAACGGTCACTTGAGTTGCTTCTACCTTTTTATGTATTTTGAATAATGCTGCTATGAACAATAGTGTACAAATATCTCTTCAACACCCTAATCAACTCTTTTAGGTATATACCCAGAAGTGGGATTCCTGCATCATATAGTAATTCTACTTTTAGCTTTTTGAGGAACCTCCATACTGTTTTTCATAGTAGTCACACCATTTTATATCCACACCAATAGTGCACAAGGGCTCCAATTTCTTCACATCCTTACCAACACTTGCTATTTTATTTTGATTTGTTTTTATTTTTTTGGATAGTCATTGTCTTAATGGACATAAGGTAATATTGATTGTTTTACTGCCTCTATAAGGTTGCCTCTTCCAGAATGTCAAATAATTGGAATTATATGGAACGTAGAGTAATATGCACTTAAGGAACATGCATTTATTGCTGAATAATATGTTATATAAATCACAACAGTTTCTTTATCCATTCATCTACTGAAGGATACCTTGGTTGTTTCCAATTTCCATAATTCAGCAATTATGAATAATAAAGCTGGTATGAACAGTCATGCATGAGTTTGTACGGCCATAGGTTGCCAACTCACACCGAGGGGCACAACGGCGGAGTCATTTGATACGACTGTTCAGCTTTGTGAGGAACTGCCAGACTGGCTTCCACAGTGGTTGCACCATTTTGCATTCCTTCCAGCAACGTAGGAGATTTCCTGTTGTTCCACAACCCTGATAGCCTTTGGCGTTATTTTGTACCTGAGCCATTCCGATAGGCGTGTGATGGTACCTCTGTTGTTTTAATTTGCAATCCCCTAGTGACATATTATATTGTCCAAGCATCTTTTCAAATACTCATTTTCCATCTTAGTATCTTCCATGGTCAGGTGTCAATTCATATCTTTTCCCACTTTTCCACTGGATTGTTTGTTTTCTTATGGTTGAGTTTTTAGAGTTCTTTGTATACTTTGGATGCTAGTCCTTTATCAGATACGTGTTTTGCAAATACCTGCCCCTAGCCTGTAGCCTGTCTTTTCATTCTCTTAAAAGAATGTTGTTCTGCAGAACAGAAGTTTTTAATTTGAAAAGAAGACCAACTTATCAACCTTTCATTTCGTGGATCGTTCTTCTGTTTTTGTATCTAAAAAGGTATCACCAAATCCAAGGTCACCTACATTTTCTCCAATGGGGTCTTCTAGGAGTTTTATAGTTTTGCATTTTACATTTAGGTCTATGACCCACAGTGAGTTCATTACTATGAAAGGTATAAAGTCAGTGTCTAGATTCGTTTTTTGGCATGTGGATGTCTGATTTTTTCAGTACCACTTACTGAAAAGACCCAAGTGTTGTTTATAAAGTTCCTTCAACTTTTTATGGTTCAAATGTTGAATGAATAAATGGGATGTTGTCAGGTGTTTTAGTCTTGTCTGGATCATGGATCTCTTTATCACTGTAGTGCTATACACAAAGAGCTTCTGTTTGGTAATGAGCGTATATGGGTCAGTCACAGACAAGGGTAAAGAAAAATATCACTGCCCATTTCAGATAAACTGTTAAAGATCTTTAATCCAAAAATTAAAGATTTTTAAACTAAGACCTCTAAGCTTCCTATTAATTTTTAAGTTTTCCTGCCAAAAACCACAATAAATTACAGTTTGGGGAAAATCTGTAATGTCTATGCTATTTCAGCAAGGGACCAAATACACAATCAAGATGTTGTTTGTTTTTATTTTTTTTTCATTAAGAATTTCAGCAAACAAAACACTCACTGCCTTCAGACACAGTGAATGATATGTTTTAAACATTTTTATCCCTTTATTTATAGAAAAAAATGTATAGGGCTCATTTAAGGAGACTGAAATCCACCTTTTATTCCAAGAGTATCATCGAATTAGCTTACAAAACATTCGGACATACCTATCTATACCAATGGTTCTCTAAGTGTGAGCCAGAGACAACCACCACCATCTGAGAACCTGTTAGAAATGTAAATTATTAAGTCCTACCCTAAGTTTGGGGGTTTGGGGGTAGGCCCAGGAATCTGTGTTTTAACAAGTCCTCCTAGTAATTGTGGTGCACTCTGAAGTTGGAAAACACCTGGTCTATTCTATATGACCACCTCTATCACCACACTTTGACTTCAAGTCAAAGAAGCCAGTGTCCGTAATCACCACTTGCCAGATTCCAATGTAATAAGAGACAGGCTCCAAGAGGCTTCCTCAAGAAATGAACGTTGGAACTACCCTACAGTCTAGTAACTGCATTATTATTTACCCAAAAAGTATAAAAACACTACCTCATTATTTAAAATAGCCAAACTGTGGAAGCAGCCCAAGTGTCTATCGACTAATGAATGGAGAAAGAAGATGTGCCATATATATATACATATATGTATATGTATATATATATGGGATATTAAGCCATAAAAAAGAATGAAATCTTGCCATTTGCAATCTTGCTAGAGAGTATAATGCTAAACGAAATAAGTCAGAAAAGGACAAATACTGTATGACTTCACTCATATGTGGAATTTAAGAAACAAAAGAGATGAACATAGAAGGAAAAAACAAAACAAAACAAAAAAAACCAGACAGGCAAACCAGAAAACAGACTCTTAACGATAGAGAACTGATGGTTACCAGAAATGGGGGGGAGGGGGGGAGAATAGGGGATGAGGATTAACGAGTAAACTTATTATGATGAAAAACATAAAATTAAAAAAAAAAGAAACAGGGGCGCCTGAGTGGCTCAGTCGGTTGAGCGGCCGACTTCGGCTCAGGTCACGATCTCGTGGTCTGTGAGTTCAAGCCCCGCGTCGGGCTCTGTGCTGACAGCTCAGAGTCTGGAGCCTGTTTTGGATTCTGTGTCTCCCTCTCTCTGACCCTCCCCCGTTCATGCTCTGTCTCTCTCTGTCTCAAAAATAAACAAACATTTAAAAAAAAAAAAAAAGAAACAAAAAATAAGGATCTTACAGGGAGGCTGAAGACAGCACTGCCACCTCCCTCATCAGAACAGGGAGACACTTCTCAGAACCACGAAAGAGCTGCTGAAACCTGCCTCCCGCTTCAGATTCCCACTCACAGCCAAGTTCTATGCAGAGGAGATCCGAGTGTGAAAAAACAATGACCGTGTCACTGACAACTGTGGCCACCAACATCGCTGAATGGGATCCCCTCTAACGAAAATGACAGCAGAAGGAAGATGGCAGTCCTCACACGGGCACAGGGGACAGCCATGGAGGAAGTGGGGGCACCCAGCAGGCAGTGAGGCAGGGCGAGAGTCACCCAGGTGGACAGTGGATGCTGGCTCTGCAGCCCCCTGGCTCCCCCTTCCTGAACTCACCTCACTGGCAGCACTGTCCTTCTCCACTTTCCTTGGAGCTCCCTCTCTCCCCAACTCAGGGCCTCTGTACACAGGGTTTCTCTCCCTCCTGTGCTCTCTGCCCTTCATTCCATGCGAGTAAGCCCTCATTTCTTTCTGGTCTCAGATGGCTGTCAGGTCCTCAAGGCCCCCAGACATGGTTTGATCCCCGCATCTCACATGCTCACTGTCTCGGGATGTATTCAAGATGGCTTCCCCCAGACGGCAAGCTCTGTAAGGAAAGGACTCGGGCCTGCACAGCTTATCAGCAAGTGTAGGATGCAGGAGGGGACAAGAATGCATTACTGTCAACATTAATTTGGCCCCAGTTTAAAAGCTGGGCGTATGTTTACAAAAGAAACCTAAGCCTTCCAGTACGTTCCATTCCCTGCTTCCAGGCCCACCGAGAACAGTGTGATTTAAAGGGTTCCCCACAGAGCTCACCAACAAAGAAAGGCTGTCCTGGTTAAAGGCTGTGAGTGCCCAGTTCTTTATAAATAATAAAATACCAGTATGACTCTAGTTTGGGTAAGACTCAATCCTGGTGAAATGAGAAAACCTGGCATCTGCTTCTCCAAAGACCAAAGGCCAGACTCTGGATCTTAGCAAATTCACAAAAGAGACACTGCCCTCTCAGGCTTATCTGGGCAGCTAAACAGTCTATTCCTCTACAATGTCGCTCACTAAATGGACTTTTTCTTTTAATTTCCGCAGGCGTTATAAATCCAGAACAGAACAGCACTGTGGGATGGTCTTTATCTATGTTGTATATTGAATTATTATTGTACTGACAGCCAAAATGAGCAGGATTCCTTAGTGGCACAGAAGAAATCTCATGCATTTATTGCCTTTGAGACTATACAGCTGGTATTAGCATTTGTGCTTTTAAAGCTTTATAACAACCAAGATGTATTTCAGCATTCTACCACTAACATGGCTTTAACTTTTACTTCATAGGCCCTCTCAAAGTATCTTTTATTTTTTAATGACTAGACATGATCCAATCAAACGAAAAGCAAAGCTTAACCACTTTGATAAAATAGGTGGGTCATGGGTCAATTTCATTTCTCAACACTAAGGATTCTCCTTGAATTGTGCACATGGTTACACAATTAGAATTGAAACACAACTGAATCATAGGCATGCAAGTGCACGTGACACTGAACTACTCCCTAACAAATAGTGGCAAATGAGGCTGCGGACTTAACATTAGATTTCACAGAATTAGATTAAAAACTGGCTTTCATTTTAATTAAATACTTTCTGGGTTTCACTTAAAAACATAACCTTTCTGCAAAACTACTCCAAAGTTTAATCATGTAAGTATTTGAAGAGTTTTAGGGAATAACAAAATCTTTTTTCTACTTAACCACCGTAATGTGACAGAAGATACACACCAGTTTAAAAGAGTTGACAAAAGTTTTATGTGGACACATTAACTGAAAGAAAGCAAACGTATACTGGATATTTAATAGACAATCATTAGTGTGGAAAGCCTCTTGTTCAACCCAAAGGAATGATTAGTTCTTTTAGTTAATTGGAAAGCAGTTTCAAAACGAGATTTAAAAAAATTATAAACTAATTAAACAACGTATTTCAAACTTGAATGCTATAAATGCATATAATTCTCTAATCTCGTGTATGGCCAGTCTTTTCTCAGAGTATGGATCTGCTGATCAGAGTTCCCCACTCCTCTCTCTTGCACTGACCTCAACCATGAATGCTCCTTCTCAGATTTCCAGTTTAGATTTCCGCCAATCCTTTTTCTAATTTTTTTCAGCTGACTTGCTTACCTTAGTGCAATAGCATTTTTTTTTCTTTTTCTAAAGCAGCTTGCCTTTAGTGTTTCCCCAAAAAAATCCATCTAAATGTTTGTAGGTCAACTCTCTCTCCATCCCCGACTCAACTTTCATCAACTTCCTTGACAGGGTAATTTTGCCAATTAATTAAATTGCAACACAATTGGCATAAACAGGATTGAGAACATATACAGCTGACTCTTCTAGATATACAATGCTATGTACATGGCCCAGAGTGGACATTATTTAGGAAGTTTTACTGAAGTAAGAGAGAGTATTAGTTGGTCAACTGTGTTATTTTTAAATGTTTTCATAGTAAATAACGATTTTCTGATTTGGAAATAAAATGAATACAAGGGTACTTCACTCTAAGAAAGGATAATCTAGTATATAACTATCGAAATCTACAAACACAAGTAACAGGGTATTTATTTTTAAAGCTCATTCATTACTTTGCAAAAGAAGTGATCTCAGAGCATCTTTAGTAAGTAAAAACCCCAAAGTGTCACAAAATATTCTATTTATGGCATTTCAATTATATGAAACTTTTAAGAGAAAAACATTATTATTATAATAAGTTATACTTGTGTGCAGGAAATTTGTCTAAAAACAAATTCCTATGCAATTATTACGTTTAAATCGGTGCTGCATATTTATGGTTACTACAAGCTTTCTTGGCTTTTAACTTTTTTTTAACTTGATCTTATCAATATTAAATTGTTTTCATAATAGAATGATATTTTGAAACTAATCCATAGATTATCCATTCATGAATTTTGCTTAGATATACAGATGCAATGGAAGACAAAGAGATAATCTGACGAAAAATGTAAAACTTTTCTTTGAGCTGCCAAAAAAAAATGCTCAGATTATTTTAAAATTGCATATTTGCTTTACTATTTAAAGAAACTGTAATTTGGATTTCACAGTTCGTTGAAATAACCTGAAAAATATGGATTCACACTAAAAATAAAGAAACGTAGCTTTGAATCATGTAAAGAAACAGAGGTTTTCCAATAATGCCTTTTACCTCGTGCCATGCCAATATATAAAGTTTCATTTTACAAAGTATTATACTAAAGGGGGAAAAAAGCACGAGTAATGGAAAGGGAACACCCTGCCAATACCCCGTGAGAGGACATGAGTTTTCGTGTCATGATCACCCCCATCTCATGGTTTCATAAAGGAATCTGACTTTGCTCTTACAACAAAGCCTAAAGAATACCTATTTTAAGAGAAGCCTCTATTTAAATTTTATAGGATACTATATTAAATATATTCCAAAATATTGTGAAAGAATAAGTTTTATCAAACCAGCAAGTGAAGTTCATTCCCCACATGTTGTCATCCCAGATATGGAAAAAATATCAATATCTCAGTAACAGAAGATAGATAATACAAAGATGGAAGGTTTTGTTGTTGTTGTTGTTGTTGTTGTTAGGTAATAAAACAGTGGAATGAGAGGCTATGCCTGAAGTCGCAAGTCCCTTTTGCTTTCAAACGTTGGCAAGATGATGTGGCCACAGGTAATTAAGCCAGAAGGGCAAAAATCACCCAGTTTTCATAATAAATGTTCACATTAGCACATACAGTGACCACATACCAGGGACTCTCACAAATAAAGTCAACATTTAAACACTCTGTTATCCAGACTTGATGCTGCTATGAACAAAAATGTACAAACTGGAAAAAGAAGAAAAAAAAAAAAAAAACCAAAAACAGAAGCTCATTGCTGTCTTTTATTTCCCACTCTGTGGAATAACTTTTTCCATTCCCAAGATGATTTAAGTTGACAAATTGGTTCTTCTGGTTGCTTAGCTTCCTGACCTCGAAAAGTCCATTTTCCAACTTCTGTCTCATCCAGCTGTTGACAGGCTAATGCCACCAACCACTGTAATAAAAGCTCTAAGGGGTTTAGGACTAGGATAGGGAATTGTAACAACAGTAGAATAATTAGATGTGAAGTCTGCCCAACTTTTAAGACCTGATCTTGTCTCTAAAAGGGAAGAAATAAGTTCTCTGGAAGGAGGTTAATGTATATTCCATTCCTCCCAGGGCACAACACTGTGGAGCATTTCTCGGGGAAAAAAAACAAAAAAAAAAAAACAAAAAAAACAAAAAAACGGGTACCTCTTCCTACCTAAAACACTTCTTGAAAGTCGATACAATTTAAAGGCACTCTCTACTTTGGTACAATTTTTCTCCGAAACAAATGTCCAATTTTCTTTTTTTCACAGAACCATAAGTCAATAAGCCTCATACAGCTACTTGCTTTTAAGTTCTAGGATATTTGGGGAGATGTCTGCCATGGACATTCTTCTGCAGGCAGAAGAACGAACGGGTGGCTGAGAAGTCAGACGTCTGCCCTTGCATATGCATCTCATGTAGACAGTGCTCCAGCATGTATCCTCCATACCCCATGGTACCCAAGGGCATGTGGTCAGACCTGGACCCACCTTAGATGATTTACTGACCTATCAAAGCCCTAGTTTCCTCATCTCTAAAGTGGAGTATTATCTGTAACAGTACTCACTTCACGGACAGAAGGAAAGATGAATCAGAATCTATATAAGGCACAGTACTGGACCCACAGTCAGTATTCAATAAAATTTTCACCTATTTTTTACTGCCCTGTTCTCGGATCCTAATCAAAGCCTATAAATAAAAGTCTTCCATTCTACAGTTACCTTTGATTAATCATTATGTTCTCAGTATCATAACAAATCCTGTAAGAAAGAGTAGTGATTACAGTTATCCATCTAATACAGAAATACAGGGTTGGGTAATTACCCTCTTCTTAGGATTCATGCTATCCCTCTGGTTTTACATATGGGGTATAATTAAAGGATATACATTTTTTGTCATTAATATCTGGAAGATATGAACATAGTATTAAGTGAGAGAAACATTCTGTTATGTGACAGCAATCATATCTTGATATCTTAAGCAGTTTTGAATGAAATAAACCTTTTCTGGTCTCTTCCTTTCTTTCCTGATACTATGGAACATTTATGATCATATTTATAAAAACTCACCAAGGATAATTAGGAAAAATTAAATGTAAAACTTCAATACATACACATAATAAGCACGTACCTACTTACTATTTAATATAAAAAGACAAAATCTACTGGCTGAGAGGAAACTTACCTATCTATTATGCTTAGGCAACCTCTCTCCCATGCAATTCATATTTCTCTGTGGGTTAATAGCAAAGGAACTTTTATATGACTAAGGAAATGAAGAACTAGTTAAATATAATTAAGCATAGCATAGGCCCTTGAATGTAAAAGATGCTTCCAACAGCAAATCAAATCAAAAATGCAACAAATATTCACGAACCTCCTACTTCATACTCAGCACTGTCCTTGGGAAAATAGGAACACAGAAAACCTCAAGATGGACCCTGCTCTTAAGGCACTTAAAATCTGGCAAGGGAAAAAAGAGCATCTACTGAAATGAACAGAAAGTGGTCCAGACGATGAAAACAGGTCCCCAGAAAAGGAAGGCATGCGTTGGCCGGAGCAAGTAAGGATGTGTTCCGTGAAAGGGCCAGGACCACAGCCCCAGGTGGGACACACAGAGCCACGGTCAGGTTTGCTCTGAGACGAGGAGGGAGAGGCTAAAGAAAACTTCATGTTGAACAGATCATGATTTACATGCTCTCAGAAGTTATTTCATTCTCGTTAAAACACACACACACACATATAACTTCTAACCGTTTTAATAGATCTATGCTTTAATCTGGTCTACACTTATCCCATTATTGACAATGATTTTTTTTTAATTTTTTAATGTTTATTTTTGAGAGAGAGAGAGCGTGCGCGCAAGCAGGGGAGGGGCAGAGAGAGAGGGATACACAGAATCGGAAACGGGCTCCAGGCTCCGAGCTGTCAGCACAGAGCCCGACGTGGGGCTCGAACCCACGACCCATGAGATCAAGACCTGAGCTGAAGTCGGACGCTTACCCGACTGAGCCACCCGGCGCCCCGACAACGAATTTGTTTTATAAATGCCCTGACCTCCAAAAGTCTGTAGCTATACACTTCTATTGGCTTAAAGTCAAGGCTTTGGAACCCACACTTCTGGGTGAGAAAAAGTAGACAATCTTCTCAACTAAGGGTTAGGTATCCTTCTAATCCATCCATCCACCCTAGATCAATGTATTAAGGTTTTGATGGAAATGACGCTAGCTTGGAAGTCCAAAGGCCAGACTCCACCAGCAATTGTACGATTATTCTAGGCCACCTGATTCCTTTTTCAGAGACCTGCTTGTCCCCTTCCATGTGGTTCCAGTGGAGCTGTCACCACATGTCCCTCCCCCATCACATCCTCAGGCATGGGGCCATGACCTTAAAGTGTGATACCGAACACCCAGCCACAGCACTGGGCTAGGAGAGCTGCACATGACCCAAGGCAGGAAAATCAGGTTGTTTCCTGCTATTTTAAATACAGCCACAATATTAGGAGAAAACTGCACTCCTTTCTTATTGGGATGGCTAATCTGAACAGGCTCCATTGCCACTCTTAACAAAATTCACAACTGGCTCAGGGACCTGGTGTAGGAAACACAAAGAAGATGCACAATTGTGTACTAGTTTGTAATGTCCTTTTGTCATTGAGGGGATTGAGCAAACGCCTGCATGAATGGAAGCATGCATCCTGGCAATGCTGCTTAGGCCCTAAACCCACTTCTTGGCTTCTCAGTCACATAAATCAATGCCTTTTTATTTTAAAGTTTGCTTAAGCTAGTTTCAACTGGAGATTCTGTCCTTGCAACTAATACATGACAATCTGTGTAATTAAGCTTTCTTGAACCTCTACTTTTCTTCATTCTCCCAAAACTCCTCCCAATGAGATCATCTCTAAAGCTCCTTTCATGTAATTATTTGTTTCAAATTATGTAATTATCTGATACTTTGGACTAGTATAGATATTTGTAATTAATTAGTCCTTCAGGTGGACAGGGGGAAAAGTTGCTTTCTGTAGCAAGTTCTGGTTTTCAAACTGCCTGCCTGAGATGACGCAGAAGATAGACCCCAAGTGCTACTTGTCGATACAATAAAACGTATGACTTTTTTTTTTGACCTTTTAAAATAGAGGAAACTTCTTTTAAGTATCATTCTCCCTTTCTTAGGGCAATATCTGTCCCGGCCAATTATTACTCCATTCTATCATCCACCCTTCACTATAGACAACCTCTGTCACCACTATTCACACCCAATAAATTACCCGGAAAAGACTAGTTATTCACTTCCTTTGAACGACTTAGTAGCTTGTATTTGGTTACAAGTAAAATAAAGCATAGTAACAAGGCTGTTTCCCTACTCTGCCTGTTAAGGTGTAGCAGCCTTCTCGGGGTAAGTTGGCAAGCACAGATATATTCTTGCTGGACAAGAAAACTTATGTAAAGCCATTCTATTTGTTCACAGGAAATGAGTCGATGGCAATAGCAAGAAACAGCATGTTCCAAAACATAAGGACAGTATATCTGCTTGCTCAACATACGTAAGAACAAAAAGCATTTAGAATAGTAAAAGTCGATCAACTCAGAAAAAAATGCTTTAAAAGTGGAAATAAGGGGCACCTGGATGGCTAAGTCGGTTGAGCGTCTGACTTCAGCTCAGGCCATGGTCTCGCAGTTCGTGAGTTCAAGCCCTGCATCTGGCTCTGTGCTAACAAACAGCTCAGAGCCTGGAGCCTGCTTCAAATTCTGTCTCTCTCTCTCTCTCTCTCTCCCTCTCTCTCTCTCTCTCTCCCCATCCTCTGCTCATGCTCTGCCCCTCTGTGTCTCTCAAAAATAAATAAATAAATAAATAAATGCTAAAAAAAAAAAAAGGTATTAAAAAGTGGAAATGAGATACCTAGTCTAAATGCATCACCTGGAAACCAAGAAAACTTAATACAAGGTAAAATACTACAGTTTTAGAGAAACAAACATGGTTAACTTATATTTAAGATCAACTTTTCTGCTGTGAGAAAAGAGTTTATAACGATCATTGCCGGTAGAAAAGTTTCATATTTAATTAACTATAGAAGTGTTATTAATGAAATATGTCTTGTACCAAGTGATTAAATCTAAAGAAAATCATTTTCTAAAAGACTATGAGAAATGCATATGCATTCTGGACTACACAAATTATTGCTGAATCAAGAAAAATATTAATAATTGGCAGACACAAGCATATCTGTTAATAAATCTAAAATTAACATAAGAATCAACCTAATAATACTCACATAACAAATGGATTAAAACTACAATTCTAATTTGAATAACTTAATACTGTAATGTAGCAGTTCGTGATTTTGCCTCCAAGGACAATCTACATAACATTCTCAACCAATAAAAATGAACTTAAAATCATTCACAGACTGGAATAGACACAAAAGGTAGATGCTGGCAAACACATATCATTGGAACAATGCTTAGGAAATCATAACGCCTCTGAGAACTTTATACAACACAGGGCAGGCAGAAACATAGATAGTTCTCCTTAACAGACTTTGAAACTGTTAATTGTACTCACACACAGTCTTTCTCCAATTCCAAGAAGCTCAAGCCCTAGCCCAAACTATTAAGCATAAATTTTTAAATGAAGCGATTAGATTAATCACATAAAGCCAAAATTATTAACCTGCAACTTCTGTCTTCCAAAAGAGTTTCCGCTTATAGATATAATGCTCTTCACGAGACATTTTACTCTGGACCTTGTTTGACTAATCCGGCTTTGCTGGGTCTCTGCAATGAATGTGATTAACTGGGTGTTTAGGGGTAGAGTAGAAGGAACACATATCCTGTGAGGTTTTAACTAATCAATATTTAGTTTTCTCTTTGGTTGACTGACTTGTTTTCCACTTATCTTCAAATCAGAGAAGAGCTAAAATGGGGTAAAGACATTTTAGCATTAACAAATGTGTAAAGAACTTTAAATATCTGTTCTCCTGGTTAAAAACAAAAAAACCACCACCAACAACAAAAAAGTCCTTCATGGTTAAATAACTAGCAAAACCCCATTCGATGGTGAGGCTGGGTCAAAACACAAAACTGTATTTTTGAACACTGCTCTGCTTCACTTATGGACTCATGTGCTAAATTAATGCAAAGCAAAAGCAGTGAATGCATTCCCTTCTAGCAAAGCTCTATGAAACACAGTACTTAATATTTGCACTCTAGTCCCAAAACTGTAATGGCATTTTCAACAAGTCCATCTGGTTCATCAATGTCCTAATTCCCTTCTGAGACTTCTCAATATGCACTTATTTGATGATTATTAAGAATCTACTATACTCCCCAAGGAAAGGTTAATGGAGTAGAATAAAGAAAAAGAATATAAAACGTACTATAAGGCAGGCAAGCTCTAGATAGTGCCTGACACAGAGCAGGTGCTTAATAAATATTTGATGAATGAATGAGTAAGTGAATGAGGACAAGAGGTGGTGCGTACTCATAAACAGTAAATTTCAACTTCCTCACCTCTATCAGGGACATTGCCCAACATAACATTTGTCCAACATAGCACAACAGGAGATTATGTTTCCTTTTTTATTTTGATTACCAACAACCCCAATACTTAAAAAAAAATAAAATAGTAAAAGTACAAAAAAAAAAACGAAACAAAATTTTCATTCTGAAATATGTCCTATATCAAAAGAAGATAAAAGGGGGAGAATCAAATTTATCTTCAGTTTGACAAAGCACATGGTTTCCTTCCACACATACACATAAGCAAATACATGAAACCTTTAATCCCGTAACTTCATAGACATGATCACACAGTTACTAATTGCTATGCCTGCGACTATCTCTCACCGCAATGCCCTTTCCATAAATCTCCGACCTCATTCATTTCTTTACATCCAAAGTCTCCTTCAAAGCCTTGTTCAAAATGCAAGTTCTCTGAAGTTCTTCGGATTTCTCCAGCTGTACGTCATGCTTCCCTCCTCCTAAGGCCCTCAGCAGGTAGCAGGCCTTCTGTCCCATCAGGACGCCGATGTGAGCAGGCCTCGTCTCCTCCGAGGCTGTAAGCATCTCAAGAAAATGCATCTCATGTAGGTTAGTCCCACCACTGCCCAGAAGAATGACCTCCAACTCTCTGAGACACACACAGTTTTAGCATCATTGAGGGAATAAATAAAAAGAATATAATCATGACAAGGAAGACTTGTTTTGTTTGAAAGTAAATGGTATCATACAATGATGATGTAATGATCAATTCCATTCATTGATCTGAAAATGATTTAACCTTCCGGCAAAACACAGAGCCTTGGGAGATCCAAATGAGGCTTAAAATTGAGCCATCTCCAAAGAGTGGGACAACTTCCTCCACCTGTCACCCAGCCATCCAAATATTCCTTAAATGCCTACTCTATTCCAAGTCCTACCATATTCCAAGTCCTACTATATTCCAAGTCCTGCAGACTTTACCACAAAGCAGAACCTGTCACAAGCAAGGTCCCAGCTCTTAAAGACCAACTGCTCTCATCCTAAATGCGAGGCACCAGGCAAAAGCTTTTGAAAGGCCCTCTTTCTCATGTGACTACACAGTCAGAAAATAGAAGCACTTGTCTGCTGTGCACAGTCCCCAACATTCTCTCCATTGCCTTTCCTACCTCTCTCTAACAAATGGAAGCCAAATGAGTCATTAACCATAAATAAACTGAGTAACTAATCTTAACCAAATGGGTAACTCTATCAAATTTAGTTGAAGTGGGCATTCTATGGGTTTTACGGTGCCTTAGAGGTCTCTGAACACTGTAATATATCCCCTGTTAATTTAGTAGAACTGCCTCAGCAAGGAAGCCATAGACAGGCAAATGTGACTTCTGGTTAGTCCCCAGGGGCTCCTTCTGTCTCCAGTGGCTTTTCTGGGATCATTTAGGAATTAACTTGTCTGTGCTGTAGCATTTCCACCATGTTTGGGCTCAATGTTATGGAACATCAAACAATCAAAGCTACTTACATTTTAAAAGAATGTTCACAAGTTCATTATTTATTCAGTGGATAAATAATTTATCAATCCCTTACAATGCACAAAATTCTCTACAATCTTAAAATACAGTTAGCTAGAAAAGACATATAAAAATAAGTATGACATAAGGCAATGTATGATGAATGACAAGTCAAGAAGGTGTCCGAAAAGGAAAGGTCAGTTCTTTATGAATAATAAAGCTAACTTTTCTTAAGTGTTTACTATGTATTAAGCATAGAGTACCATGCTAAGCCCTTTACACAAAATATTAGTGCATTAAATCATAAAGTACTACTTATCTGGAGCAAGGGGTGTGGGGGGAAACAACAGACAGGAAGAAAATGAGATTTGAGCCCTGCACTGTCAAATTGCCTTAGACATTAAAGTCAGAATAACGTTAACTATCGGAACATAAATAAATGTTGATCTTAAGATAAACAGAAGTCCATTTTACATTTCTACAATTTGTAAAACATATTTAAAACTCTAAGATGTATACAACATTCACTCCAATATTTTTTTAAAAATTTTTTAATGTTTTATTTATTTTTGAGACAGAGAGAGAGAGAGACAGAGGCAGAGGGCAATTGCGGGAGGGGCAGAGAGCAAGGGGACACAGAATCTGAAACAGGCTCCAGGCTCCGAGCTGTCAGCACAGAGCCCAATGTGGGGCTTGACCCACAAACTGTGAGATCCTGACCTGAGATGAAGCTGGATGCTTAACCGACTGAGCCAGCCAGGGGCCCCACTCCAATATTCGTTAGGAGAGTACGTTTCAAATACATACATGGCAAAATTTTAGAGGGCTCAATGCAATGTAAAGTTTTTTTCTTTTTAATTACTGACTTTGTTTTAATTAAAAATACTCATTTTCCCTGAAATCCTAAAAACACCCTAATAGGACCCTATTAAGACCAATTTAGCTTTTTTTTTTTTTACATTTTAAAAGCAAAAAAATAGAATAAGACATATGCCTGTGTGCACATTAATAATTCATTGTTTATTATCTTAGAGGCATTTAGTATGAAAATAACACATTCCAATTTATTATATGCATGTTATTTCTTGTTCAAGTAAATAATTCATACAATTCCCACACTAATTGAGATCATTTGAAATATGAACTTGGAGCTGTTTCAGTAAGTAAGCTGGATAAACACAGTGTATAAGGTGATAAGCAGGAATACAACAATCAAAAAGGAAATGAAAATAAATCCATCATCAAGGAGTTTTCAAGGATAATGAGGAGAAAGGTTCAAAACAGCTTATGCAAGGCCCAATGTGATCTATGCTATGTAAGTGGCAGCCAAATTCAGAGGAGAGAGAGAGAGACATTTTTATCGGGAAGAATCTAAGACATTTTTCAATGGGTGGCAAGTGAGTTCAGCCTTAAAGATAAGGGATAAGCCATTCACAGGTAAAAATGAGGAGAGAACTTTCCTGCATCTGCTGTCCTCACTCAAGGCAAAGGCAGACAAGCAAACCTGGGGGCAGGTGAACCTTCAGGCATAATGAGGGTTCCTGTGGATGTCCTAACAGTAATGGCCTGAATTAAATAGGGAACCAGGCCCTGTGGAGAACCCTGAATGCCACCATAAGGAGTTGGAACTCTGTTTTACTGGTCTGCATCTCTCAAATTGGAGAGGGGACACACGGGGAGGGAGACAGTAGAGACAGATGTAGCAGCAAACAAAATGGGAACAAAATGCTGTTCTTTATGGCACAAACATTCTCATGGAGGACAGACATCTAAAAACTAAATAACAACACAGTAATTTGATGTATAAGGGTAGTATTTTAATATGGGTTGACATTTGGCCAGAAGGAATTGGGGAGAGTAGAGGATGTGGATTCCAGGCAAGGAACAGCAAGAACAGGCTCGAAGGACGAAGTGTGTGAGGGTGTGCAAGGTAGTAGGGCCATGTGACAGAGAAGGGATTGAGGGCTAAACCTCAGAGATGAAATCAGGGAAGTGCTGGGAGCAGGTCATATGGCTCCTATGGGGGCCTTGACAAGGATTCTGTAATTTGCCAAGTGAAATGGGAAGTCATCGAAGGTTCCATAAATGGATTCACATTTCAAAAGTATCTAAGACCATCATGGGGGCAACATGGAAACCAGAAGGTCAGTGAGTAATGTAATAATCCAGGAGAAGAATCACACCAAGAAGACCCACCTAACGGCAGGGGAGGTGGTTGGGAACATTCCAAAGGTAGAGTCAACTGGATTTGCTAACAGGTTGAAGGTGGGTATGAGAGAAACAAAGGAAACAAGGATGACTGCAACCTGCTTATTTAGCCTGCGAACCAGACAAAGGGCATCGTCATTTACTGAGATGAGAGAGAAGCAGGACAACCATCTAGAAAGAAAGATGGGAGAATCCAGAGTTCCACGTGCGTGGCGTCTGCTCACTCTGCCAGCACGATATACAGCAGGTCGGATTTGTCAAACTCCAATGCCCACACGCTCTACTCAGCTTTGATGGAGGCTGAGACGCAGGAACAAACAGGGCACGATACGAGCAGTTCTGAGCAGAGCGAAGGGAGGCGGGGGAGAGTTGACAAGAAAAGAAAAGTCAAGTAGAAGGTAAAGCGCCATGCCAGGAACAAGGGTGGGGACTCAAGAAACCAGAAAAGAGGTAGAGTATTTGCCGAGTTATTCTCATACACAGTCCGCCAAAAAGGGATGAAAGTAAGAACGAGAACGTGGACGATGCCGCTAAAATAGAACATGTTCATGAAATACGTGACGGAAAGCCCGTGTCAGCAAGTAACAGTGGCACCATCTGAACCGCTCTGCATTTAGCAGCAATACTGCTCTTTCCAGGAGGCACTTGCAATGTCTTGTTTTTACAAGAATGTCTCATGAAGACAACAAGAAGCCCACTCACCTGCACAGAGTGTAAGAGTTCACCATACAGACTACTGCTTAGTCATCGCCATGTTATGCCGCACTCGGAACTGAATGAAGAAAAGGAACGCGCTGCTGCTTTCAGAGAATTACTGCCTCCCCCACTTTTCTGCTTCCAAGTGCTGTCTCAACACCACCGCTGTAATGACACACTGTAGTGTGATGCATCGATGGCTAATCCTGAGGATTCTCTATTATCTCCTGCTTTGGGATGTGCAGCATCAGAGATCTGATAGATTAATGAAAGACTGTTAATGCTAATTGCTGACATAAGACTATTTAGGGCACCACGGCAATTGCTGAATTTTTTTAGATGTTTTCACAGCTTTTCAGAGCACTGTACTAATCAGTCACGCTAATTCCAACAGTAAACAGCACATAGCTGTGGTGAGAGACCATTAAAACTCTCTTTCATCTCTACAACTCCTTCCCAAATACCATCCTTAAATCCAGATCATTTGCCCAAGACCATTTATCTGCTGTATTCACCCCATCCAGACTTCAGACAGAGTTGATGGCTAGATTTCACACGTCCCTAATTAGAACAGATGTGGCCACACCGTCTTAGAAATGCCTCAGCAAAGTGAACCAGATGCTTTGGTCACGAAAAGGCCATCCAGCGCTGACACATGGGTGTTTCTTAGATTTGTGCCACTTAAGACCTAAGGGCCACCCAAATGTTAACGGTATGAGCACCGTGAGTAGAAACGCAGCCACTGGAATTAAACATGAGATCCAGTTATAATTATGACCACTGTTATTGTCACAATTTTTTTTTTGAGAGACAGACAGAGTGTGTGAGTGAGGCAGAGACAGAGAGAGGATCTTAAGCAGACTCCATGCTCAGTGCACAGCCCAACGTGGGGCTCAATCTCATGACCATGAGATCATGACCTGAGCCGAAATCAAGAGTCAGACACATAACGGACTAAGCCACCCAGGTGCTCCATCAGTGCAACTTTTAAGCCAATTAGACAACCTCCCTGAGCTTCACTTGCTCTTCTATAAAATAAGGCTATCACTTCATGCCTTTGCATATAAAATGTCTAGTGGAGCACTGCTAGAAAAACAGAACAGCCACGGATTCAGAGAACACCACGGTCTGGTTCCTGCCATAAGTGCGTCACTACACTGGAAATGGATACGCTAGTCAAATAGTTTGATGACAACTGGCCATTGACATTATGCCTCCGTGTTATATACAACCAACCTTCTGACTTGGCTTCCCCTTAGGTTGTTTAGATCTGGGTACGATGTGCCTTTCAGAGAATGCTGTATACCGCATTCTCGTCGTGAACTGATAGATTCGCATTTGACATTTGGGTTTTTACCAAATGCACCTCGTGACTTTGTGTAACTGGAGTGAGCACAATCAGCACAGGATATATTGACAATCAAATTTCATTAACATCCAGAACCTGGAGGACATTATCCTGAGTGAAATAAGCCAGGCACGGAAAGACAAAAGACTGCATGATCTCACTTATATATGGAATCTAAAAAAGGCAAACTCACAGAGGCAGAGAGGACAATGGTGGTTGCCAAAAGCTGGAGGGGGGGTGGGGTGGAAATGGAGACGTATGAGTCAAAGGGTACAAAATTTCAGTTAGGAAAGATGCGTAAGTTACAGACATCTAACGCACAGCATGATGACTATAATTCATAATACTGCATGGCACACTTGGACTTCGTTGAGATTAGATTTTAAACATTCTCACCACAAAAAAAAATAAATAGGAACTATGTGAGGTGATAGATGTATTATAATTAGCTTGACTGTGGTAATCATTTCACGATGAACATGTATATCGAATGTGCATATATATGCATGCTTTAAGTATACGCAATGCTTATTTGTCAATTACACCTTAATAAAATTGGGGAAAATGTCATTAAGATCCACAGCTACTATTACTACCTCACCCATGATGGGTATGCGGAACCAGAACAATCCCCAGGAAAAGTCCAGGGAAAGGTGTCGGGGAAATCACCCATCGGCTTAGGAAATGGTTCCATATCTCTGGACCATTATCTAACTCCCAAACTGGACTCGATAATCCTCCAAAGCACCCCAACGAATCCCCTGGTGTATTATGAAATTTAAAAGTCAGCTTTGTGTTAGTTAATTCCCTGTCCATTTGAATACAAATGTGCAATTACAGCCAAGTTAGTAGGAAGAAATATATCGTATCACAGTTACTAAAGTTGAGAATCACTGCTGTAGAAAATCAAGTTTATTGATTATTTAAGAAAGGAAGGGTAAAAACAAAGAAGGAAATTAGCACAGGTTCTGATGAGACTGGGTTATATTTTCTCGGTGGGATTCAGTTTCAATTTAAAGCTGAAAGGCCTCTGAGCTTAAAGATATTGGGTGATTCGGTTAAAATTCCAGAGGATTGGATTCAAGATTACTTTGTAATCTCATGACTTTAAAACCTTCTTAATTAAAGACTTACATTTGTTTTAAATGAAATGGGACATGGACTTGTAGACCAGAAATGCAAATCGGTATGAGGGAAAATGGTTCTGAATGGTGGTCCCTGAGGCTCCCAAATTTAACGTGATACCCAATTAAAGAGGAAAATCAGGTCCTGGATGTGGGCTCCCACCTCCACGCAGCACGTAAAGTGGGCTGACCTCGGGCCCCGGCACAAAACCACTGGCTCATATTAGTGCTGCAGCATACATCTGGAACCATCCTCCCCCTCCTAGATAAAACAAAATGTGGCATTAACAGTGTTTTTATCTTATCTCAAGGAGAGAAAAACAAAGCCTCAGTCTCGAAAAAGTCCCTCCACAAGGGTCACTTGTGTTAAGAGACTGGCCATGGAAATCCATCATCCTCTCAAGGATTTCTCCAGAGTTCACGATAGAAAACATTTTTAAAATAACAAAGACGAAACTTGAAAAGCATCACTCCAAATTTTTTTCTCTCATCCCCTCACATGCAATTCTAAAATAAATCAGCCAACAAGTTAGAAGTCTGTTCCACTTTTTTAAATGTCTCAAAACTCCCTTCCACATTTCCTCCGAGCAACTGTCCTACTTCTCCGCTGCTCCTTGCAACCCCACCTCTCAGGAGAGTCATCTGCCATTGCTGTGGGTCCCTCGCCCCTGCAGCTGACTACAGCCTCCAGCACAGCAAAATTCCTGGCCGCTCCAGGCCAGTTGCCAAAGGCTGTTCTTCTCAAGCCCCGTCTTCCCTCCTGACTGGACCACCTCGCCATCTTGGAACGTCCTCTCTTCCCTGGGCTTCCTGTATTTCCTCTTCCTCCACCAGGCGTCCAATGTCAGGAGGGTCTATACCTCTCCCTGGATCCTCTCCTACCACTCTCCTTGCTCCTTAGACATTTCATCCACCCCCTGGCTTCAGTCACCTGGCGTCCCCTCCTGAGTTCCCAGTGGCCATCTCAGAGTGGCTGTCTCCCATGCCTCGACTTCCATGCATTCAAAACATTCCCACGGCCCTGGTCTTCCTCTGGTGTTCCCTCAGTGAGTACATGGCATCTCCCTCCACCCTGAATTCTCCCCTCTCCCTCACCGATGTTATCCAATCTATCACCAAACCCTGCTGATTTTAGCTTCATTGTCACTCACCTGGAATACTGACATCGCCCATGAACCTATCTACCACAGTCCACCGTTGCCCTCTCCACCACACTTCTAAATCCATTCTCTTCACAGCCTGAGTGATCTTTAAAAACATTGTGTATTTGTGTGTGTGAATGTTCACATTCACACACACACACACGTATAATCTTGTTAGCCTATGTTGCTCTTGGCGCAAGTGGTTTCCGATTACGCCTGAGATATATTTCACATGGCTCAGCAGACTCCCCCACTTCTGGGCTCCCCCCTACATCACCACAATTTCTGATACAGCTCACCCTATTCTCTCTGTGTTACAGACAGGCTGGCCTTTTAGTTTCTAAAATATTCCATATACTCTCCCCAAAAAAGGGCTCTCATACATCAGTGCCCTTTGCTACAGCACCACCAACACCACCACTCCTTACCCCGCAAATGGATCATCTGTTACGTTGATTAAGAATACGGATGATCAGGGGGCACCTGGGTGGCTCAGCTGCTTAAGCGTCCAACTCTTGATTTCGGCTCAGGTCACGATCTCACGGTTCATGGGTTCAAGCCCCACATCAGGCTTTGTGCTGACATTGTAGAGCCTGCTTGGGATTCTCTCTCTCCCTCGTTCTCTCACTGCCCTTCCCCTGTTTCTGCACTCTCCTCCCGCCCATCAAAATAAATAAACATTAAAAAAAACTTCAGATGATCGGGCCCTACCCTAAACCTAAGGAACCCAAACATCTCAGAGTAGCCAGAATACATGTTTTCAACAACGGCCATGTGATTCTATTGAGCAGGTACAGGGACCTGATATGAACAATTATCCCTGGAAACACTTGACTCCTCCTGACCACATCCATGGGGCCAAGATCACCATTAATGAGGCAAGCCACTCCTCCTATGGACAGGTTTGACAGCTCTTCCTTATGTTTGCCTGAAACCTGCCTCCTTGAACCTTCTACCCATTGGTCTAGTTCAATAATTCCTTAAAATCTCCTCCTAGGAAATGCTAGCACTCCACCATCTTGATGGTTTCCTTGTGAAGCTGCTTCCATGCAGCTACTATTTTTTTTAAAGCCTTTAAATTGTTAGAGCACTTTTAGTTTCATAGCAAAATTGCAAGGAGGTTTCAGAGATTTCCCATGTACCCCCTCTGCCTCCATACATAGATAACCTCTCCCATATCAACATCCCCCACCAGACTGGTACACTTGATCCAACTGATGAACTCATTGGTACATTACAGCCCAGAGTCCGTAGTCTACTCCCATTTTTATTTATTTTTTTAACGTCTATTCATTTTTGTTAGAGAGAGACGCAGAGTGCGAGCGGGGGAGGGGCAGAGAGAGAGGGAGACACAGAATCAGAAGCAGGCTCCAGGCTCTGAACTGTCAGCACAAAGCCTGATGCGGGGCTTGAACCCACAGAACCGTGAGATCATGGCCTGAGCCGACGTTGGACACTTAACTGACTGAGCCACCCAGGTGCCCCTACCCCCATTTTTAAGTATAGTTCCTAAAGCCAAATTAAAATGGTTCCAGGTCATCTTCCCATGGAAGCTAACTCAGAGGTTCAAAAGGTCTCTCTCAACCACACATTGGTCATGAAACCAGCAGTGGGGAAAACGGACACATGCTAGAAACCTAGCCCGTCACTTATGAGGCTCAAGATTGCAAACCGCACCAAGTCTCAGCTTCCTCATATGTTAAATTGAAATGGCAGCAGTGCCTTCCTCTTTGGGTCAATATAAAGATTAAAATAGCTCATGCAAGGAAAGCACCGAGCCCGCTGCCTGTCACACAGAAACGTACATAAATAGAATGTGAGCTCCCTGAAGACAGGGCTTACGTCAATTTTGTTTAGCACTGCTAGCTTTCAGAACTGCACCTGACACAGAGTGGGCATTCAATTGTTTCTTGAATGACTGAATCATTAACAGTCGTGGGCAAAAGCAGAATTTAAAAGAAGAAAATATGTAATTTTGAAGATAGCTGAAAAAAACAATAGACGGAAGATGGAAAAGAATTCTAATGTAGTGTCCTTTTAGTTTAAATTAAAGTATATTGTTTAAGTGACGCTTAAAATGGCAACTAATGGTTTTGACGTATCATACAGTGATTCAAATGTCTCATTCGTTTAAATAAAATAGAGTAAGAAATATATGATTTAGAATCAAGATTCTGTACCTTATTTGCAATGCTCAGAAAGCTATATTATCTTTTTCAAATCTCATTTCCAAGACAGTATCCACCATGCAGCAATGGGACACTAGGGAATAGCAGAAATACATTAAATCGGTTGCATTAATTTTAAATCGAATCATTAAACTACTTAACATTTTTTGTTTCTGAATTATCTTCATGTTTTAATACTAAGGTGAAAAACAGCAACTGCCTCAGACGCTTAAGAAAATCCAATTTGGTATACAGAAACCTAACAGTGGCTCATAGAATATGTATCCCAACATATATATTTTTTATATCACTACTGAAATATATACTAAGTATATTTAGCACATTTATCATATGGCCATTTGAAAATTCTCCAAAATATTTTAGGACAAATAAGATGGCTTTTTTGTTTTCAAAAGGAGAGCTACCCAGACTAGGATTTCCATTTCCACGGGGCCCCTTATTAGGAATAAACAGAACTCTGCTCAAGCATCGCCACAAACAACGTGCTTCCTAACTAATCTGTTCTGTTGGTCACCTTGCTGGTCCTTTCAGAGGGAAAATAACTGGGCTCACGTTCAGTTCTACTCCATACCACAAAAACTTTCCACCTGAACTATTTAGAATAGCATTTAAGGTAAGCATGGCCCAAGTACCTGGACTCTGGTGCCCCTGGTATACGCCAGAGGCCCCATCTTCATATTACCTTAGGATCTAGCATGGGGCTGGGCAGGGAGCGGGTACTTCCTAGATACTTGCTGGAGTGGACTGAACATCACCACAGGCCCCTTGGGTTATCTGTCTCCTGAAGATGTCCACGGAAGCACGATACCCCAAAGCCCATAGTACAGCCCTAAAACACTAGGACAAAGACCATCACCCAACAGATGGCTGTGCGGTGGAAGAGGCCATTGCTCTAGGCAGACAGAATCTCCCTCCAGGGGCTAGGAGACCAAAGACAGGATGGCCTAGGACAGGACACCCGGCCCACATTAGCGAAATGTAAGCGATTATCCTGCTCAGCTTCTTGGCTTAACCAAGTCTTCCAGGGAGGGAGCCATGACCCTGACGAGGGAGTGGCCAATGTCTGAGGCCCAAGAGCACCGTGCTGTTTGGTGTTCAAAACCTGAAAAGAGAACACATCCTGCCCAAAGTGAGGACGAAGTAACTCACCAATCAGTGAGTGGGGTCAGGAGGTGGGCACAAACAGCATCAGATGGAGACCACAGCTTCCAAAAGGAATCCTAATTCCACCACCATTTTATTGTGCATCATCCTGGAGCCACCAGAATAGGAGGAGACCAGGGAATTTCCTCTGTAGACAAGAAGGACACTAAGCCACCAACACAGAGTTATGAGGCCTACCCCAAGTAAGGGGCAGCCTTCCTAAGGGGAGATATAATCAGACTGAGATAAGAGCTTGTCCAAAACGTCACAAGTATAACCCACGTGTGAAAGCTGCAGTAACACAGGTCAGGCTTAGACCCTGGGCGAGCATGCCACAACTTCATGACTAGCGGGCCTCTTCTGTTCATGAAGTCACCAGCTTCATTACGGGGATGGGGGTCCTGTGGGGGTTGTGCTAGGAGAAGTCACCTCTATGCTTGCTCCCATTCTCTGAGCAAATTCTGGCCCCAACATGTTCTTCTGGCCATCCACCCACAGGTTGACAGGTGAACTCACCGAAGACCATTCTGATAGCGGTTTTTACGTCGCTATGCACAAGACAGTGAAACATACTTTTCTCTCCACCTGAAGTCTCTATGTCAGGCCTGTATGGACCCTGCCAGAGTGCAAAGATTAAACCTTTTAAATGGGGGCGGGAACAAAGATCTTTCCCAAAGAGGAGTGCTTGCCCCACAGAGGGCATGCCATTTCCTATGTAATAGCACCTGATCAGCCAGTATCAGAAAATAATCTATTTTTAAAAACAAATCTAGGACACAGTCCTGGTAAGAATTAAGCTTGATCTATGTGCAGCCTTTCCTTTGGCTACCCCTAGTGAACATTATCAGAGTAAAAAGGGTGTGAAATCAGGGGAGCCTCTGCATTAGGCCATCTCACAAATATTAACCCGTTCAATCTTTGCAGTACGAAGTATTTTCTCTATGTTACGGGGAAAAAAAAAATGAGAGAAGAAAAGAAAAGAAAGACAAGATGAAGCTGGGAGACATGGAGGTGACCTGTTCCAGGTCCCTCAGCTGCACACTTGTGGATATGGGTTTCAAACCCAGGCCTGTGACTACCAGTGACCGTCACACTGACCACTGTGGCCTCACCATAACCTCTCCAGTGACTGACAAGGACAGACTAAGTGCATCTTGATGATTGTGGAACCTCTGCTACTTCCCAATGTTTTCATTCAAGAAGGCACAAAAAGTTATAATGGAAGCTGGATTTTCTATTCTCTTACCTCACAATACAATTTCACCACAGGGCAAGTATTAGGCCCTATTCCTTCTTCATTTTTAAGACAAAAATAGCAAAACTGATTTAAGTAGTGTGGGACTTTTAAAAACATCTATTTGGAGGCACCTGGGTGGCTCAGTCGGTTAAGCGTCCAACTTTGGCTCAGGTCATGATCTCCCGGTCTGTGACTTTGAGCCCTGCGTCGGGCTCTGTGCTGTCATAACAGCTCAGAGCCTGGAGCCTGCTTCAGACTCTGTGTCTTCCTCTCTCTCTGCCCCTTCCTGACTCATGTGCTCTCGCTCTCTCTCTCTCTCTCTCTAAGAATAAACATTAAAAAAATAAAAACATCTATTTGCATTCGCTGTGATAAGAGCTGGAAAATAACTAGTAGGTGAAAACAAATCAGGAAATCTGAAATTCTCTGACTTCTGGACATGCTATTAGGTTGTTTTTAATTTTTTTCCCAATAACTTGCAAATAAGGAAACAAAGGAAACATAGTTGAGATTACATTCTACTGCCTGCTTAAAAAGATATTTGAACTTGGGAGTTTTCTTAGCCTTCTAAAGCTTTTTTCACACACTTTTACCTCATTACTCCCCTTAAATATATACTCTCAATGTCAGCTATAGGGATATTGCAAGCTCCTATAAAGTTTCTATAAATTTTTTTAGAGGCAAAAAAAAGATTCCATCTAGACCCTTGAAAATCTCAGCCGAATGGGGCACCTGGGTGGCTCAGTCAGTTAAGCGCCTGACTTCAGCTCAGGTCATGATCTCACAGTTCATGAGTTGGAGCCCCGCATCAGGCTCTGTGCTGACAGCTCAGAGCCTGGAGCCTGCTTTGAGTTTTATCTCCCTCTCTCTTTCCTCCTCCCCTACTCCTGCTCACCCTTCTTCTTGATCTCACTCTCTCAAAAATAAATAAACATTAAAAAAAAAATTTAAAAAAAGAAAAGAAAATCTTAGCCAAAGGAGGTTATGGCACAGGCATCATCATGGCTGGTTCCTCAGACAGCAGCCGTTCAACTGCACACAGTGCTCACTGGGCACCGGCCAGTTCTAGGAGCCCTGCATACGCTCTCTCGTGTCATCGTCAAAACAACCCTGTGTAGTAGATACTATTCTTGTCTCCACTTTACAGAAGAGGAAATGGAGGCACAGAGAAGTCAGTAACTTGCCCAAGCCACACAGCTGGGAAATGTCAGAGCTGGGATTCCAACCTAGCAGGTCAACAGTACTGCTACCCTTGTACTTCAATAGATACTGGCTGCTTTCAAACTGGGAACATGGGCAAAAGTCCCTTGCAAGATGCAATCTGACCTCCTCATGAATAGACAATTAGGACTCCTAGCTCGTCATTCTTTAGGGCCCAGAGAGTCTCGGGCAGTGCAAGGGAAGAATGTGGGAGACCAACGGGAGAGGGTATGGTCCTGCTCGCACCTATAAATACTTACTTGTGTGGTCTCAGAAAAATCACAATGCCTTGTTTTTTTAATCTGAAATGCCAGAAGCTGGGGAAGGAGGGTTGGTAGGATACTTTCCAGAACATTCATGTCTGAGCCGGTTTCAGATCTTCCAACATTGGCAGGTTTTTGTTTAATCATGACATTTCCCATAAAATCCTCATCACTCTTCTCTCGCCTCTCGGTCCCCCTGTTCCCCAGGCATGCCCAAGCGGAGACAGAGGAGCACTGAAGAGTTGGGGCTTCACCTGGGAAGTCCTGGGTGCATGTCTGTGGCCTACCATCTGTGGGCACTGGATTGGTCTGACTGTGTCTTTGGGAGAAACAATGCCATTCACTTCGTATCGTTGTCCCTGAGGCCCATAAAGGGTCTAGTGCGTGTTGGCTGTGAGGAACTTAGGAATAGGAGCTATTTTTATTACTCTAGGCCTTAATTGTCTCTTACCTAAACTCTTAAGCCTCACAAAAACATGGAAACAAAGACCCTCGACGTAGCACTGTTGACAGTGAAATACTGCTAACAACCCAAATGCCCAATACTAAAAAAAGAGAGAATACATAAGCTTCAGAATATTATTAAAGTCACACGCAGCTATTAAACATCGTATTTTCAGGGCGCCCGGGTGGCTCAGTCTGTTGAGCGTCTGACTCCTGATTTCAGCTCAGGTCACGATCTCACGATTTGTGAGACTGAGAACACTGACAGCACAGAGCCTGCTTGGGATTCTCTCTCTCCCTCTTCTGCCCCACTTTCCCCCTACCTCTGTCTCTAATATAAATAAATAAACCTTAAAAAAATTTAATAATATTTTCCAGAATGATTTCTCAGCATGGAAAAATAGTGATGACTTCACCTCTGAAAAAAATAAGCTGCAAAAATCGCACCCATAACATATTCACTATTGTGCACGGAAGCACACATGGATGGACACACACACACACACACACACACATCCAGAAAAAATACAACAAACTGTTAATCCTGCTTCTTTGAGTCATTCGATTATGTTTTATTTTATTGTTGATACTTTCTGGCATCTTCTAGTTTTTCCTATACCAACAATACAGGATTCATACAGTCAGGAAAAAGGTTAAAAATACAAAGTGATTTTTGACAAAATATACATTTTTCCAAAAAAAGTTAAGATTTACACTAAAAGCAAAACCATTTTAAAGTCCCTAAATTGTAAAATAACACCCCAATAAAATATCCTTTTACATCAAAAAGACAAATGGAAAAACAATAATTTCCAGAAATTCAAATAGCATTAAAAATAAGCAAGCTTAACATACTGAGGATTTAAAAAAAAAAATGTTAAAGGTATAAAAATTTTATACAAGTTACTGCCCAGAA
Source organism: Panthera uncia (assembly GCF_023721935.1). Classification (NCBI taxonomy): domain Eukaryota; kingdom Metazoa; phylum Chordata; class Mammalia; order Carnivora; family Felidae; genus Panthera; species Panthera uncia. The sequence continues at coordinate 56,982,077 of NW_026057586.1, read as the reverse complement.
TCACAGAAAAATCAGAAATGGAAAGTTTTACAAAATGATTTTTCCTCTTATGCCTGGAAAAAATATCTTGGAGGGATTTGGGGTTCAGAGAAGAAGTTGGCCGAACTTTGGCTTGTTTCAACAACCCTTTTTTTTTTTTTTTTTTTTTTTTTTGCTCTCTTTTTCTCTCTCTCAACACACACAGACACACACAAAGCCAGGCCTCATCAAGCATTTAACTCTTGACTCGCTCAGGGTAAAGCGTCCAGGTTTCGCTAAGGGTCTCACCCACCACTGGGAGCGCGCCCTCCTACTCAATACTGAGGTGGGGGGCCTGCTCTCTCTCTTGCCCCGGCTCGTGGGCTGCCACCCCGTCTTGGGCTTGCCTCTCTGTAACCACCCTATTTATCTGGGGCGCAGCCACAGTGCAGCCCCCAGGGGACACGTCAGCCAGGCCTATCTCGGCAATCTGTGCCCCGTCAGATTCCACCGGACAGCACATCACAGACTGACAAAGCTCAGGAACAGTCCCATGAGAGTTCACTGGGGGTCTTCTCCTCCAACTGGTAGAGGGAAGAAGAAGAACAAGATCGTTGGAGGTGACCCATGACAGGGGGAAAAAAAAAGAAACTAAAGAGAAAGGCCAATTCCCCCCATGGAAGCTGTTCTTGTGCAGGAAGCAAGGTTTGTCTGTTCCTCACTTACCACTCAACATGTCAGCACGGGCCTTGCTTTACTCACTGCCATTGAAATACTAACGGGCCCTTGAGCCCCGTCTCGTCCTCAAGAAGAATCTAGTACCTTGTGGTGTATGTTAGTCAGGGTAGGCTGAGTTCCAGTGCAGTAACAATCACAAAATACCAGGGGGTCACTTCTCGTCCATACTCCATGCTCACTGCAGGCCGGCTGGGGGCTCTTTCCAAGTCACCCTCACCCTAGAGCCAATGTAGGGTAAGATGCCATAGCAGAGGGCACACTGGCTCTTAGTGCTTCTGCCCAGAAGTTGACATTGAATTGGCCAGTCAGTCACATGGCCACATATGGTCAAATGGACAGAAAATACAGTCTTCTGAGACTGCAGAGAGAGAGGCCAAGAGAGGCCAAGAGAGGCCAAGAGAGAGCGTCAGAATAGCTGTGAACATCCATGCTTCCAGGAGGTCCCCAAGACCTGCTTGCCACCTGTTCAGTAGAAAATATATTCGAGAAACGTCGCCACCACGGTCCCTGGCTGGGGAACAGAATGACTAGAGCGTGCGAGGCAGAAGCTTTGACTGGCTACCACTAGACAAACGGTGACTCTCTCCCACCTCTTCAACAACTGTTTTCTGAAAGCTAACCCTTAAATAGCACAGAGCTTAAACAGTTACTTAAGACTCCAAGTAATCGTCGCTATCTTGTATTTTAAACACACACACACATGCATACAAACACAAGCAGTAACTGCCAACCATCTGTACTGAAAATAAAATATTCTTTTTTTATGAATAACACTTTTCCAGGATTGGAGTCCCCAGTGAAATGTTTCTTTACAAAGCTCAGTCAATCCCAAGTGAAAATTCTTTCTTCCTTAGAAAATGTCATCGTCTGTAAATGTTCCCTGGGGCCAAGCTCAAGTAGGCGCTGAGCTTCTCCCAGAACTAAACCTTCCGTGAATCAAGCTTTTAGATACTCTCAACACTTTTGGCATCCAGACATTCATGCAACCCTGAATTATTTATTCACCAATTTTGCACAACTTCCTAAACACCAATGGAGACCAGGATGGTTGCCGCTATTTGATGTTACATCTTCTCAAGTGGCTAAAGACGCTATAAAGCACCCCATTGCTTAAGCCTGCCATCTCAGTTCCATTAGCGGTAAAGACCTCTCTATTCAAACTGCTAAGTAAATCCTCCGAGAGCCGAGGGACTGTTTCATGCTTGAAAGCAACTGTTAAGAATTTGACAACAACCAAACTGTTCCTATTTAATCCTTCTCCCAAGGTAAAAAGAATTATAGGTAAACATATGCCTTCATTATTTGCTTTGCTGCATTTCAATACCCAATCCCACACAAAATTGCCAGCCAAGGATTTAATGCAATCACTTCTGTATTGCAGAGCTATTGCCTCTGCAGAACGGAAAAGGCTTAACAAGGTCTATGGAGCTGGTTAGCCAGCTACCGTATTTTGGGGAGCATCCATTTTAATAGCACAGGGGTGACGTCTGATCACAACGATGCCTTATACGAGCTTTTTTGAAGGGATTCAAAATGAACAGTTCCAGGTCCGTTTGTTTTAGCTGGCACCAAACATTTAGTTTGAATATAAATCAAAGGTTACACTAAACTATGAAAAGAAAAATGAAAAGAGATGTTGTAGAACTGACATCCTTACTGTCTGATTTTGAGACATCATTGATATGGAGTATAAAGGTTTGGGATTTATTTTTGGATTGGTTTTTTCACGTTGTTTTGTTTTGAGCCTTTGGTAATTTATGTATTTGTAAAACTTCTCAGAACCAACCTACCTACTTCAGTAGAGAGCTATCTGGAAAACCGGTACATTTGCTCTATCATGTCCAATGCTTCCTCCACCATGATCATGACCCACCAACACACGTGTGTACGCATCAAGATAACAGTTCCTTCATGGAAAACCTTGGAACAAGATTATCAAGTGAACCACCAATGATGAATCTCCCAAGTTATGTTCCTACATTTTGGGACCCGCTAACCATGCTCTTCTCTACTGGCGACGTCACCTTGGTATCACTCCCCACAAAATCAGTTTCTTTTGTCAGTCATTTGGAGGAATAGCTTCTATATTTCTTCTGTTGTGAAGTAAAACATAGTTGGTACCTCCTGGGCTCTTGACTTAAAAAAAAAAAAAAACAGTAATGACACATTGTCTATATTTTAATAATGGTTCCTTCTATGCAAACCTCTGTATACCTCTTATGACACCGGGACACTATTTTCTCCAAACGTACATCCGTTATTCTTTTTATTTTAGTGTTTATTTTTGAGAGAGAGAGAGAGCGAGAGTGTGCGCATGTTTGTGGGGAAGGGGCAGAGAGAGAGGGAAACAGAATCCCAAGCAGTCTCCGCACTGTCAGCACAGAGCCCAATGCCGGGCTTGAACTCGAGCCCACCAACTGCGAGATCATGACCTGAGCCAAAATCAAGAGTCAGACGCTCAACTGACTGAGCCACCTAGGCGTCTCCATCCTCTATTCTTGACTGGTGCTTTAAAGATGGCTTATGTTAGGACATACCTGTTGCCCAGCCAACAACTGGAAGGCACCCTTCAGAAGTCCATACATATTAGTGTGAAAAAGAGAGCATTTTCAAATCATGTCAGAGCAAGTATTTTTGTGTTTTTTACTTCCAGGTATTCCGTAGGTCAACAATCAAATACACATCATAACTTCCTTTTTCTTTTACAGCCTTTTATATTGGGTTTGCTTCTAACAGTTTAGCATTTTACTACAGAAGGGCACCTTCTAGCTTTGCTATTAAGGGCAATGAAAATATGAAGTGAGTGCTTATTATTCCTGACCAAAAGATTCAGAAGCACCCTAATAAAAACCTGAGACTTTGTCAACAATATCCTAACTACAGAGACTTCCTATTTGATAAGGTCACCTCATTATTCAAGATATATTTTTAATCCTAATCTGGTTTTTCCTACTGATTTACCACATTTGGGGACTCTTCTCCCCTTAATCTATTTTAATGTGGCAAACTAATTCGGACATTAGGCCAAACTAAACTAACTGAGAAGGTAAATGAGCTTCTGAAGTTAAAGAGCTACGATTGTCATTATTTAAACTGTATTATCCTTGTCGCTGAGAATTGATCTTTCCACTAGGAAACACGCCTTCTCCCAGCTAGCCGATCCTCTCCCGTTGACTCTTTGCTATCCAACATGCTGTACAGAAGCGAAGGGGTGCAGGTCCGTACGTGGGCACAGTGCACTTGACAGGTGCCAGCAAAGAGGATATGTTTTCAGGTAAAAGAACCTGAGAAGGATAATCAAAAGCAAAAACGCCAATGCCCCAGGCACACTCCCTAGCCAACTTGGTCACTCAATCCAGGTGTTACAGCCCAGATTTAGGACTCCTACTAAAGCTAATTTTATTAATATGTTAAACAGAGGTTCTAAAAACGTGTTAAATCAGAGTGAAGGTGGGGGGGGGTGGATACCCAAGTAGCATGAATAGTCAATAAATCAGGAAAAGAGAAGGGGCAGTAATGGGAAAAGGGAAGGGAAAGACAGAGGCATGAAAACATACTTGATGGCAATACCCTTCTATATTTAAACTTGTTAGCCCGCCTCTCTTCCCTCAGGGAAAGAAAGATAACATTTTCTTTACCGTAGTGTTTTGCTCAACTGTCTATGAAATGTGAACTATTAAGTAATCACTTCCAGAAAGCTCTTGTGGGTTGTTTTTGTTTTGTTTTGTTTTGTTCTGTGGCAGGGGGAGGGGGAGCAGGGGGAGGTTGTGATTTGTTTTAGGATTTGGGGCTACGTTATTAGCAAGCTGCATGTGAAAATAAAACATTTTTATTAGCAGTGGAAGAATATTTCCAGTGCAGGGCTGTCAGCAACCAGTCAGACTCAAGGCAACATCTTGGAACACAGATTCCAGTCCACTGACTTCTCGTGATCCCTGAAACTCATAATTCCTGCAGCTACTTCTAACATTCCTCCTCCTCCGAGCCAATTCACACAGAACCAAAAGTCCAGGGCGGCGTTCCAGATCTTGCAGACCAAGAGTAGGTAAACCAAATTGAAACCAGAAATGTTCACAATTTATTCAACGAGGCAGCATTCCTGAACCTCCCACTTCCCAGACATTCCGCCACACTAACTCATGTGGTTAACGATTATTGTCTTCTCACGAAAGGCTTACAGTGAAATACATATTATGTATTTCCGTCTATTCCCAGTGCTCAAGCTCGATGCAAACCCTCTTTAAAATTAGTTTTCTGATTAAGGCCTCTCTTTTTGCATGTAAGCAAACAACTTCTAAATTTACTCAGGAAAACTACATCTTTTTCCGCAAAACAGAAAGAGAAATACTATCTGATAGATTTTGATTCCATTCAATAAATCTTTGTTGAGTGTCTAATTTTTCTCCAGGGAAACAGAACGGAAAAAGGGAAGTTATGCCTTCGAAGAGCTTACAGACTCATGGAGGAGAAAGTCATTTAGACAAAAGCAGTAAGTTCTGCAGTGCGCAGTGGTCATATATTTTGGGGCACTGGAAAATCATCGAGCAAAGCAATATTCGTTCGAGTCAGGAAGAATCCAGGGAGGCTTCAGGGAAGAGGTGACATTTAAGCAAGGACTTGAAGGTAGAGGATTTTAATTTTTCAACCTACAAATAAAAATATGTGTCCCATCACTTCAAGGTTCCCACATTTCCTTTTCCAAACTCACCTGAAAACTGTCACATCCCCCTTTGAAGACCTGTGCCGGGAACCATAACCTCCACACGCCCACCGACACGGCTGGGCGCCTTTCAAACCAGCCCCACCTGATGTGGGACAGAGTCCTACTTACAATGGAGAGAGGCCCCATTCAGCTGTGAACTATTTCTAAAGCATCTACTCAAATACATTAAGTTCCCATCTGCTTTTTGCGAATACCGAACCTCCCTCTCTGCACTTCTTTTGATCAAGAAGGTGCCGATGGCGAGAACAAAGTCAGACAGCCCAGGACAGCCCAGCCACTCACATGTGGAAACACTAAGAAATCCGCGTCTTGGGCACCGGCCAGGAAAGCAGGCCAGACAAACAAGAGACACGGGGAACAACTTGGCCATGTGAGTGGTGAGAACGGGCGGGTCGCCTTGGGCCTCCCGTAAGTCCTCTCTCTCCCCAGAAGCCACCAGCAGCTCTGCTGTCCTGGGAAGGCAGGCAGGAGGGGACAGCGGGAGGAGACCAAGCACAAACTGGCCGCTGGCTCTAGAGCACGTCCAGGAGGCCAGCCCCGGGACCGGAGAAAAGAGGAAAGGGGGCCCGAGGTGGGAGGGACCCGCACCCACGCACTGCTCAGGCTGGCACGCGGGGAGGGGACCCGGAGCTCTGCGGAGCCTCACGGGGCCTTCCTGAGAACCAGAATCGAAGGTGGTTCTTCAGCTGAACTCAGCCAGAGTCTAGATAACCAAAAGACATCAGCAAACAATCCCCGAGGCTCTGGGGCTGTTAGCGTGGGTCAGGCCTGTGGATATGTACCGTGCGAGGAAGGGTGTTACTAGGCAGGCCTATAGCAGAAGCCACAGCCCTACACAGGAATCCCCGGAGGGTTTCACGATGTCCCTTCCTGCCAGGGACTTGTAAGGGAACGCTTCCTCCAAAGAAGAGAGAACTGGCCCCGCTCCTTCATCCTCTGGCTGCGCCGGACAAGACGGCAGGCGCGGGCCTTCTGCTCTCTTCCTTGTCCCCTCGGATGTGAGACACGGCTCTTCGGGTCCAGCACGGAGGCTCTACTTCCACCAAGCCTCACTGCATTGAGATGGCAAGATGCAAATGGTGACACGGTTTGGGCCTCGGTCCAAAACCCTGCTTCATTCTGTTACATAAAGTCTTCCTTTGGCTCCCTGTTTCATCAAAGCACACGCCTGGCTTTAAGAAAGGGCTCCAGGGGGGCGCCTGTGTGGCTCAGTCGGTTAAACGTCTGACCGACTTCGGCTCAGGTCATGATCTCACAGTCCTTGAGTTCGAGCCCGATGTCGGGCTCTGTGCTGCTGGCTCAGAGCCCAGAGCCCGCTTCGGATTCTGGGTCTCCTTTCTGCCCCTCCCCACTTGTGCTCTGTCTCTATCAGAAATAAGTAACAAAAAAAAAATTTTTTTTTTAAAGAAAAGGCTCCAGGGCTCACCCGCTCCATGCACACAACACGAGGGCCCACGAGGCTTGCCCGTGGACGGCAACTGGCAGCAGGCACCTGTCCTTCTGTCACTCCAGCACACTACGGAGTGCGTCCCAAGGGACACCAGGGCTCCATGGGGGAGTGCGTTTGGGATATTCTGTAAACCATCACAATCTTAGAGGGTCAAGGTGCACATCTGGCACCCAGGACTTCAGTAAAGCAACCTTTTCAGGCCTGTTTCAAACACGTCTCTCACGACAACAATCAACTTTTTTCTCATGTAAAACCTGTTACCACATCCCACATAACGTATGAGAGAAACCAGCCCATTCCACCGATGGAATGCGCTGCAAGAAAATTCCTTGCTGCTTTGGACACAGTCCTGCCCCTTCATCACCTTCCCCCAGGGAACACTGCTGTCCCTCCTGCAGCCACACACATCAGAGACTCCTCTTTAAAATGCCCACCTGGAGGGGCACCTGGGTGGCTCAGTCGGTTGGGCGTCCGACTTCAGCTCAGGTCACGATCTCACACTCTGTGGGTTCGAGCCCTGCGTCGGGCTCTGTGCTGACAGCTCAGAGCCTGGAGCCTGCTTCGGATTCTGTGTCTCCCTCTCTCTCTGCCCCTCCCCTGCTCATGCTCTGTCTCTCTGTGTCTCAAAAATAAATTTAAAAAAACATTAAAATAAAAAAAAAATAAAATAAAATGCCCACCTGGAAAACTCTGAGTGTCCTCTTACTTTTTACTGTGGCGGTGCTGTTGGTGGATTTTAATTTGTGCTGTAAGCAATTTCACTGACTAGAAGCTTCTTAAGGACAGAGATTTTTCTAGTACATTTAACGGCAGGTCTTCAATGAACTGCAGTTTTCCAATGCTAGCTGAAATAAACGGACGAGGCTTGAAGAATAAAGGCTGATTCTAAAAGGATCAGGTCGTCTCAAACTACTTCCTGCTCCTCAAATAAGCAACCTGTGGAGAGTTTTGTTTATCAGAGGAGCACAGAGATCCTTCAAAGGAAGGTCCCTCTGCTTCGCAGGAAGGGGAGCAGTCAAAGCCTTTCTGAAAGATACTCTGAGCTGGACAAGGGAATCCGTTTCAGATGAGCCCTTCCTAATGCTGGCCTATCTCTGCCATGTCTGCCCATGGTCTGAACTCCCCCACCCCCTTCTCCCCACTCTGCTCATACCTTCTCTCACTGCAACCCAACTGCTCCCCAAAACAGGCTCTCCTGCACCCTCAACTTACAGCGGTGCCTGTCTCTTCATCACCGCCCCCCCCCCCATGCCACCTGTGGGATGTCACTGGAGCGCAAAGGAAAGAGAACATCAGAGACGGAGGGGGCAGAATGTGCTCACAGAGTCCCCAGGCTCATTTTCTATTTCAGAATCAGAATGCACACCTGAGAGCGTGGACAGAGGCATCTGTGATGTGAAAAAAAACAAAGTCAGAACTTCTCCGAAGAAAGCGAAGTCATATTTGGCTGACCTGGTTTGACGGTGAGGCCTGGCTATGCCAATTAGGTTTTACAGCTGCAAGGTTTTCACAGAAAACATACACATGGAAAATATCAATACATAGGTGGCATTTTAGGCATACAGTGAGATGGTTACAAGTCAAGATTACTTGATGCAAACAAATCTCCCAAGAGCACCGCCACAGGAAAAAGAATCCTTCAGAGCACCCTTCACGCAGTGACAATGCCTTGGGGGAGGGCCACCTGTTCCCGAGTGGTCTTACATTTTTGGCCCCTCACCCTTGCACATTAGAAGGGCTGGCCTCTCTCCCCCTGTACCAGCTCCTGACCCTCAAAGCCAAGACAGTCACTCCATCTGTATGTGAAGGGACAGTCAAAGACAACCAGCAGGGCCAGGGTCACCTCTCTGCACTTGACTTCCACTCGCTAAGTGTTGAACAGGCACATGAAGAACAAATAAAAGGGAAGAACGGAGTATGCAAAACAAACTGTGCTCCCCCCCCCCCCCAAAAAAAAAAAAAAACCAGAATGAAAATAACTCATGATCGCTGCACTTCTATTAGTGATAAGAGCATGGGTGAATTTTTCCCCCTTCGAGTTCCCAAATTATTTCTACTGTTGCAATGAAATGATAGGTGTATTTAAAATGAGGAGGTTGTTTTTTTTCTTTAAAGCGACATCAAACCAATTGCCCACAGTGAAAAATTATTAGAGTTAAGCAACGAGGAATTTTGAAGATAACCTTCCCTAAAATACTCAGTGTTAACCTCCTGGAACATCAACCTGAAATTTTAAAATGGAGAAATAGGCAATTTGTTAATTTTATTATAATGCTGTGTGTTGGCAAGGGCGGGTGGACAAGTAGTGTTTGAGTTAAAGCCTCAGGGGCGCCTGGGTGGCGCAGTCGGTTAAGCGTCCGACTTCAGCCAGGTCACGATCTCTCGGTCTGTGAGTTCGGGCCCCGCGTCGGGCTCTGGGCTGATGGCTCGGAGCCTGGAGCCTGTTTCCGATTCTGTGTCTCCCTCTCTCTCTGCCCCTCCCCCGTTCATGCTCTGTCTCTCTCTGTCCCAAAAATAAATAAAAAACGTTGAAAAAGAAAAAAAAAAAAAAAAGCCTCAACTCGCCTCATCACAAAGTGCAAAACAGTGAAAAACTGATCAACCCTCTTAAATATTTGAATGAACTTCTAAAAACAGTTGTTAAAATGAGTTTATCTATGTGTTCCCATGCATGCAGACGCCACATTATGGGATAAACACGACTGATGCAATATTGATCCTGTGTCAAGCTCATTATCTGTTTGTCAACAGCAGCTGACAATTTCTAAATGAAAAATGAGAGGTATACTGAACTAGTCTTTCACACTAGGCAGGGGAAGGCAGGAAAAATTCATCCAGATGATTTGGTTGGGTCTGATAAAATTCAGATTTTTAACCGGATCAATTGCCTATAAGTGATCCAATTTTCTCTAAACAGGAAGGAAGACAACCCTTCAGAGTAACAACAAGCTATTTTGTTCTTTTTAGGATCACTTACCATGCGCTCCCTACTTCTAAGCTTACAAGAAGCCCTAATCACCTCAAACGCGAACATTCCGGGTTCTTTAATATTCCTTCAGTTCCTTAGCTTTGAAATGATCTTTGATCACACAGAATCAAACTTCTAGCATCTTTTTCTGTTTCTGAAACCAGCATTCCAGATGTGTTTTAACTACCGCCTTGCATATCCCACAGGCTCATTACCCTGTGTGTACTTTATTACTATGGCAACGCCAGTTTTGCCTCATGTTTGTGCTGTTTTACGCTGAGTCGGCAGTTTACGTAAATTTCCGCAATAACCCTTAAATCATTTGCACAATTAGGAGGTTTGATTTGGATCTACTGAACACACATTCTCTGGTTCTGCATCTTACCCTAAACTTTTCTAGGACGGGTAGAGGTTTTTCTCCACTGCTGCTTTCACCGCTGGAGAGCTGGGTCCAGCAGACTCCCACGAAAGCACACATGCGTTGCCTTCTTTTTTCCAACAACCATGCAGCAATCCAAATAAAGCTATCGATGTTACCAGGGAAAATTCAGATTTCCACTCCACAGGGCCTGTTCCACCTAAGCAACACTACAATTTATCTACCTGCTTCAAGTGAAAAAATTATGGGTTAGCCCTGTGGGAGCTGACAATGGTAATCGTCCATCCCAGGAGATTAATCAAATAGGGTCACCTCTTTGTTACACTGAAAGCAACCAAGCATTTATTTCCTAATCAATAACTGCACGGGCAACATGGTCCCAGCTCTCGGGGGAGATTCAACCTCTTGGAAGACACAAGGTGGCTAGGTCAGCATCAGCTGCAAGCATTGTTTATTGAGTGCCTCCTGAATGAAACAGAAGTGAGTAGGACAATATATAAATAAGGGTTAAACTGCGTCTAACCCTTTAGAGTTTATCTTAATTTATAGATTACATATAGACCCAATATTTATACACTTACTTATTTAATTTATAGTTTTTTATATAGAGATCCAATATATACATTAGATATAGATTATCTTATAGACCCAACTTTGAGACTCCTTAATTGTCCCTTGAGGCCATAAGTTACTTTCTTACGTATTTGGGATGACAGCTCCCCTAAAGAGCATAAATATTATAGTGGCCACCACTAGCAAAAAAGGTAACATCATAGAGAGGACACCGGTTTCCTTAGCCAGATGGGAAAGCAATGTCTGTCACCGTCCAGGGCCTGCTCTCTTGAGGACAGATATGGCGGCAGGGCAGGAGTCTGAGAGGCAAACACACTTGAAGGGAACCTCCCAGTTGAGCTGAGTAAACTCTAATTTGTTAACCCAATTAACTAGTTGCATGTTATTTTATTAAGCATTTTTGAAGTGGTCCAGCCTCGTCCATACCACACTGGAAGAATTAAAGCACCCCCGAGGTCACAACGGAAGGGACAATGGAAATGAGTGAGGGCCACAAGAAGGGTCGCATGAGCATCTCCTCCTCGCGTATCCAATTCTGCAGGACCTGGCATGAACGTGACGATTACATCGTAGCCTCTCTCCCACTCATCACAGAGCTACGGGTTGGTACAAACGTCAAGGTATGGTCGGGATTTGGATGGAAGAGGAGACATTTTAAATGAGGGGTTTGATAAGAACCAAGGTTCCAAGGTAGACAGAATCAAGGTGGTTTTGTGGGACAGGCCTGACAGGCACGGTTTAGAGAAGCTGGGAAATAGTGGAAAGTGCAATGGACCAGAAAGATTAAAGGCCAGAACCCAGATATAAATTATCCAATGCAGTGCAAAGGGAGTCAGTGAGGACTTTCCAAGCAGCATAAGGATCGCCTGTCCTTAAGGTCCCTGCAATCTGACCAGCACTTCAACTATAGATTCCATATATGTTTTGGACATTTCCTCAGAACAAAAAGCAAAAGTAAATTGTAGCACAGAGTAGACCATTCTGTGACTGAGACACACACACACACACACACACACACACAGTGCACACTAGTTCCCTTTACTTTCTGTCTCCTGAAAAAAAGAGACAAAGAAAGAAAGAAAGAAAGAAAGAAAAGAAAGAAAGAAGCAATTCCAAACAGATATGAGAGAAATCCACGTAATCTGTGGCATTAGTTACCTCAATATCCCTCAAAGTCAGTGCTTCTGAAATTTGAATAAGATTTAGAAACCTTCTGAAGATATCAAGGACCCAAAAAATGTCCTACTAAAGGGTTCTTGGGAACCCTGGCTTGAGAAACACTGACTTAAAAAACTAGAAAAACTTCAAGACTTTACCACTGTTAAAATACACTTTTAGAGCATCAATATAAAGTTTACAAATCATGTTGAACTTTCACCGAGACCTATCACAGGAACTCAAGCTTGGGAACCCCATTTAGAACGACTGTGCAAAGCCCCATAATTTCTATCAAACTTGTCAGTTTGCCCTAATTTCTAGGTTAGTATAAGAAATTCTTCAGTTCAAGGAGTCTTTATGAGACACTCCCTAAAATGACCATCTACCTTATCAAGGTTTCCAACTGTCCTACAGAATGTGTCTCACGCGTTCCACGTCCCCCTATGTCCCTCTATGTCCCTCTAAGGGGTCTCCCTGTTGATGTCTGTAATCATCACTTGCATGAAAATGTCTCCCAACCCCCAATACTAACAAAGAAGTGTAAGCCATTTGTGTAGGGCCTCCCCAGGGAAACAAGGTCGTCATCATTCTCCCACAAGCACCATGGGAAGCATCCTGCTAACAGTCATTCTTAGTCAAATTCTCACCATCTGGTGAGGCCAGTTTCCCCCAAACCACTTAGTAATGCCCCGGAACTACTCTTCTACTTGTGAGGAGGTATTTTCCCTAATTTAAGGCTAATGGCCACATCTGGGTGATAATTAGAAATCCCAGAAATCCCCTGGGGTTGGGGCGGGAGGGAGGGGGGGACCTCTGATTCCAAAAGATCAAAAATTGGGTTTTCCTTCAACCGGAGGTAGGGCCTGAGGGACCACGATAAGAACTGAGGGAAGGTGACACAGAATGACTACTAGTTCCATGTGCACACATTTTTCTAACCTGAGCTTCCATATAAAACTGAAGATAGCACATCCTCCACTATTGAAGGGGGAGGGCAGTTTTTTGGCCTGCACTGCTATTCCGCCATCATTCTACCAGAGTATTCTGAGTCCCCGCAAGGGGAGACAGTGGCCCAAGGTAACCGGCAGCCAACGGCAGCAGTAGGAGGCAGCACATCACCCCGGACCTACTTGGGCACCGGTCCCCACACAGGTTGTGGCTTCTTCGTGAGCTGAGAAGTCCATTTCATCATCAAGAATCTCTCATCATTTACACCAAGTGGAAAAAAGAACGTGAGGTCAACATTCACTACATTTCTGGAAGACCAAAATCTTAGAAGAGAGTGGGGCAGAAAAATCTCAGGAACTCTAAGGACTACAGACTTATTTTTAGCTTTCAACGGCATTAGCCAGAAAATATACGCTAAGAAGGAATGAACAAGTATGTGTGTAATCATTTAATAATAGCATAAACATACCCTGGGGGAGAGAACAGGAATGACAAAGGGCATCCCAGACAGCTAACCTTGACATCTGTCTCCACTGCTTCTGATAGGCCGACTTTCCAGGGTGCATGGGGACGAGTCTGCACTTCAGCATTTTCCAGATGTTACTGGAGTTGCTCTCTTTCTTTACATCTTACATCTGTTCTAACTGGGAGAGGCTCCTCTTTAATCAGACCACCCCTACTCCCACACCCCTACCCTGGTTCCCAAGGGAGTTCATCTAAAAGTTTTCAAAGCTGTTTCAGAGCAGATAACATTACTGCAATTTTTCACCTCCTCCAAGATAGTTGAAAGCAGCTGAATGCAACTGCTTCAGTTCATCCCCAAACCTGCAATGGCTCAAGAACGGGCCACAAAAATGGGAACAGCCCCGCAGGGGAAAATTTAGTGCTTTGTTCCCAAAGCTTAAGGGGTTACGTGGAAAATCCAAAGGAAATTTGGACTCCAGATAACCACACACCAACTTCAGTCACCTAATCCAGGATGGCAAAGAGCCAGGTCCTTCCCACTCTCATTTTAGAAACCTCAAAAGCTCATTGACATTAATTCCAGAGATCACTGTGGAGCTTCAATGGGGGGGAAAAAAAATCAGATAACCAGCACAGCAGTTTCTTAATGTAATCTCACAAATCAACACGGGCACCTTTTGCCTAGAACTCTAAAATTTTTCATAAAAATGGAATGTAAAAAAAAAAAAAATAGTAGAAACCTTTCTTATCTGAAACAAGCTGTATTTAAATGGGTATGATGTCGGGAGTGTGCAGAAGCATGCCAGCCTGAAATAAAACTTGAATCAGGAAAAATGATTCTTCGTCTCTCCAGACTATCCCTGCCTCTCACTTCCATTTTATCTCAATATTCTCATGGTCCTCCTACCCTGCCGTCTCTAAAACATACTACTCAGAAGCAAAGGGGATGCTCATTCCTTTGATGTGAGTATCAGCTGATGTGATGCCTGTCTCAGGAGCTCTGTGCAAGGCTTGATGGTTTCATTCATTACTGGAACAGGTGGGAGAGAGATCCTGCAGAGCAAGAGGGTCCAATGTCCCTAAAAGGCCAGCATATGGGCAGCCGGTAAGGCTAGCAGGGAAATAAGCCAGTTACTAAGCTGCTTTCCACCCCTCTACCCTCAGGCCATTCGGGATTAAATATCAGACTGCGGGCAGAAGAAAATCACGTTTGAGGTTGTGGCGGGGGTGGGTGGGGACGCTGCTGTGGCATCTTCAGGACTCTGCTATATGTAGAGGGGATGACCAGTTCTCTGAGGACTGCAGGGAGAGGAACAGGCAGCTTACCTATGGCATCTGGGATTCCTATTTTAGGAAAGTGACCTCTTAGCATTCAGCAGGCAGTCAGCAACTTGAAACTTCACAGCCCAGAGGCGATCACAGAGAAGGCCCCACAACCCCATCCTCTACCAGATCAAGCCGGTACATGCAGAAGGGATGTTTGCTCACTTTCTGGTAGAAGACTATTAGGATAGTATTCAAATGCTTCATTTATTTAACCACTATCCCTAATTGTGAGGCACAGAGAGGTTGGACAATTTGCATGACACCACACAACAACTCGGGGGACCAGAAATCTGGCTCCAGAGCGTAAGCTGTGGCCTACACCCCACGACAGGCTGCCTCCCCCAGCTGGAAGATGCACCCAGAGGAGACAGCTCGGCACACCGGAGCCCATCACTCTCACCACGATTTATCCCCAGGCTCTTCCACGTGCGATGAGCAAAGAAAGGAAGCATCAACTGGTTGCAACAAGAATTTCTGTAGGAAATACGAGTAGGGATCTGCATTCCTTGTAGCTCCAAACCTCAGTTTCTGCAGCCGTACAGTGGTGGGAACGGCAGCGTCTCCCCTCAGGAGCTGGTGTGAACACTGAATGCAACGGCACCTGTGCGACACTGCACCGAGGGCTGGTACACACTCAGCCCCCTCTCCACCTGCCAGAGGCCCCTGGTGAAGTCCAAGTGGAAGACTCCAGGTGTGGGTTAGGAACCCCCAAGGGAAGCCACCTGAGTGTCTGCGAGCAGCAGAAAGGGAGGTCAGGGACAGAGTTGAAGTTAAACTCAGAGAGCCACTGGATGAGCTGGCAGGTTAGGGGACCTCCGGCAGAGAAGTTTCAATCAAAAGGGGGTGAAGGGAGTATGCAGAGACACCAAGGCCAAGGTCAGAAAAATCTGCTTCTGAGGGAATCCAGGGATCAGAAACTAACAAGGGAGCTTCCTCCAGCATCCCTGGGGCAGACTGAAAATCTTAAAAACAAAACAGGGGCACCTGGGTGGCTCAGTGGGTTAAGCACCCAACTCTTCACTTCAGCTCAGATCATGGTCTTGTGGTTTGTGAGTTCGAGCCCCATGTCAGGCCCTGCGTTGACAACGCAGAGCCTGCTTGGGATTCTCTGTCTCCTCTCTCTCTCCTCTCTCCTCTCTCTCTCTCAAAATAAATACATAAGCTTTAAAAAAATAAAAACAAAACACCCATCCCTCAACTAAAGCCAGGGTCTGGGTCTAGAGAAAAAGCTTAGGAACTAGAAAGATATGGAAGGGGAGGAGCATCCAAATAGCCAATTCATGCTCTAAACCAATACAAACTTGCCCGTGTCCACAAAGTAGGTACTGTTAAAATATTACCACACTCTGCTAGCGTGTGGTATGCATGACTGTGTGCCTGAAGGATGCATAGGAATTGTAACCCTTGGGTGAACTCAACAATTCAAAAAAGGGGAAAAAGAAAAAAAGAGCGGGGCTGATCTGTGTCCTTCAAGGAAGGTGGGTGATGGACTCCGAGGCAACCACGGAGAGAGGGTCTCTTCTTTCTGAAGCTGTGTGGACCCAAAAGGCCCCCTAAATCAACTGTGTGCAGGAACTAGGGATGGCAACCACTGAATTCTCCAGCCCCAACACCATTACCCAGAAGAGCCTTCTCCAAAACATCCAGTGCAGGCCATTATATCCTTGAGAATTTTAGGGACAGTCTCAGTCTCAGTCCAGAGAGAGGGCAAGTAGCTAGGTAGCAACTAGGAAGGTGGCAAGGTAGGTAGCAAGGGCAGGTAGGAAGGTGGCAAGGTAGGTAGCAAGGGCAGGTAGCAGGTAGCAAGGTGGCCACCCTGCAGTCCTGGGAGGCGCTAAGGGCCCGCCCCCTCCCTGCCTTGCTCCATCCAGAGGACAGGTGAAGAGAATGACTGTTCTGGGGGGCTCCAGAAGCACTTCCTGCCTTCCTCACTTCCCGGGCCTTGCTCATCCCCAGGAAAACTCCCCTGGTTCCAAACCCTATCTATTCTGTTCTGCAAAGGCTCGTCCCAAGATGAGAACCAGACCCAACACACCGACTGAGCTCACATGATCCCTCTGTCTGCAGCCAGGTAAGCCCTGGGGAGCTGGGCTGGCAACACAGTGGACCCTTCCCCAAATCACTGCCACAGGCCTCAGAGCTGATACACGATGGCTCGTACGTCACAACCTATGCAAAACTGAAGCTGTCCAGGAGAGAGGACATCAGAATGAGCTATGCAACGTTAACCTCAATACAGTCCACACAACTGACTTCTGCAGAGTAACCGAGGAACCAATCCTTAGAAGAACCACGAAGATTTGGCTCGATCCACGGCAAAGTCTTGAAAAGACAAACCGTCACCCTGCCTCCCTTAGGATTCTACTGGAGAAAACAACATTGATGTGCGACAAACAAAAACATCTCCTCTTTTTCTAAGACTTCTTGCAACGAAGCGCACTACCAAAATAAGGCGCATGGGGGAGGGTGGTATGTGTGACATTTTTGCTGATTTCCAAAAAATAAAAAATAAATGAGAAGGTGATGAATATAGCTAATTTCTGAGACGTTACCACTGAAATTTTATATAAGCACAAGCCTTTTGGCTACATAATATTAATATTGTAGTGAGTAAAAATGACTTAGCTGATCACATTAAAAATTAATCTGTGTTGCACTGGAAGTTTTTCTCAATAGTCCAAATTGCACCAAAACGTCAGCACCCAAAGAGAAAAGCCAAAACTCTATGTTAGGGGCCTAGGAAAGCTTTAATGTAATGTAAATTGAACACTGAAAATTTACATTCCTGGGTAATGTGTGTTACTGGGTATTTCCACTGAGAAGTATGAGACCATTAGGACTGTTTTATCATTCCAACCAAAACGAACGTGGAAGAAATATGTGTCTCCCAACTACAGCTGAAGGAAGCTGTGCCTGCTTGCTAAGCTGCCATCGCCCCGCCCCATATTCCCAGGGAAATGCAGGTGGCAACAGGTGAACCAGCCGCCGCTTGGGCATCTTACAGGAACCAAACCCTCTCCTGCCTCTATCTTCATTTACAGTTACTGCCAGACCACGCATTTCACAGGATGGTGATGTCAAAATAAAATTTTTAAATCCTTTTATTTCCTCCTCCTGAGTGCACACATTCCTTCGATATTCATACATTTGGCATCCCCATCAACACCTCACATCTCCCTAAACAAACACCACTTGCGAATTTCCCCCTGTGGCCCCTAAGGAGCCTACTTCAGAATAATGTGAATTGAAAGGAGTATTTCCAGGTGCTACCTCTAAAGCCGGGCACTCCAAGGGATTTCCCACACCAGAGAATCTTGGTTTTCTAGATTTTAGCACATACTCCACCTGAATCAAGTTGGGGTGGTTTTGTTCGTTCTGTTCTAACAGAGCAGCAGCTATGCCCAAACCCCTTCAGGAACCTCCATCTAGCCTTACCTCTTGGTATCTGGCATGCGGCCAGGCAGCTACCATGTCTCACTCTTAACTCTCTGGATCCTAAATCTGTCTCCTGAGGTCCCAAATTTAGCATGGCGACTTGCTCAGCATGAAAAGAATTGGAACAACTCATTGGCAACCTGGATCATTTTTTGGTCCCCCCCCCCCACCTCCCCAACAGAGAGGCAATTTTAGTAATCTCAAAAAAGAGAAGAAATGGATCGGGCTCAATTCACAGCAACTACACTGATCAATACATCAACTGGAAATCACTTATTGGATGAGGGAAAAAACAATCAGCGCATCGGATGATGATTTCATAAATGGTTATATTGGCATCGAAAATCTCTACGGCAGCTAGTCACCACATTATAAAGCGTGGGGGTGAAGGGGAAGCAAGCCCCTGGTTTAGCCAGAAACAAAAGCCAGCGTGTCAGATCTAAACACCCACTGACGGTACTTTCTGCCCGGAGCTCGCACTGAGCTGCACAAGTGTGCGTGCCGCTCAGCCACGGGGATCAATGCTTCATTGTGAGCCCGCGGGCTCGGCAGAAACTCAACAGGCCACTGTGTGTTTCCCAGCAAGATCCCTTAAAGGATAAAAACCACTGATTCTGAACCAGGGGAGCAGGAGGTTTGTCCATTTTAAAGCCGAAGCTACTAACGGGCAGTAGAAATAAATAGAGCCGGAGGAACAGAGAGAATGGGTAGATTTCATACAGACCGTCCTGCAGCCAAGCAGGGAAGGAGAGGGATCTCCGAGGTTCTGCCCTGCTCAGGGCCCGTCCAGCAGACTCTCCAGAGCTCACTGATTCCCATCAAGGCTGGGAGGAAAAGCCAGTGCCAGACAGCCAAAGGCCTGGCAGATGTTAACAGGCAGGAGCCCCCAGCAAAAGTTAGCTCAACAGTCAACCAGACACATCCAGAAAGATGCCAAGCGATTCTCCTATATATTGGAGCAGCGAGAAGGTATTTTCGGAGTTTTGTGGTGGATTGAGACTAAACAAATTCTACAGTTAAGGGAAACTCCAGTTATTTCTTTACCATAAAGTTAAAAGTCAACAAAGATCATAAAAATCATTCCAAAGAAATCGTTCTTAAATATTCTCCTAATACCTTATCATTTTCTCCTGATATGTTTAATGTCAAATATTGATGTATATATTTAAACTCACTGAAGCGTTAACAAGCATTTTTTTATTCCAACAAGTTCATTTGAAGGTGCCAAGGTCACAGTACAAGGGGAAATGGGGCTAACTGAATAACAGTATCATTTAACATTTATACAGTGCCTAATAGTTTATACAGTGCTTTTTGCAGAAGCTTTGTCACAAATTTCCCAGATAACCCAAACATCTAATGTTCAGCTCAACCTAAGCCAATAAAGCCTTTCTCCAAAGCTTCTCACTGGCTTTCTTTTGATTTTTTCCCCCTTTATTAGTTCCCTCTTCAAAGTCCTTTTACTGGGGAAGACTGAAAATCAAGTTCCTAAAGGTAGAGTAACTTGCTCGTGGTCCTATCGCCATATTCATGGTGGAAACTAGGACATGAAGCCCCTCTCCCCAGCCCTGACGTGCAGCCACCTCTCTGCAGCTCCGACAGTCTTTGAAAGCAAACTCTGAAGGTGGCCACCAGGAGTATACTGCTGTCTCTGCTACCAACTAGAAAAGCAGACGTTAGCAAGTTACTGAACCAACCCACATGTCTGTCACCTCATCAGGGAAAACAGGGATACTGGTAGAACCTTTCTCCCAGGGCAGTGCAAGCTGGTGCATATCACAGTACTTAGCACGACACGGCAAGGGCTCAAAAACTCTTCTGTTTCTGTAATTGTTATTATTCTCTCTCCCTCAACTGTGAAAATTTCAGGGCAGCAACCAGATTACCAAAATTACAAATAGCTTAGGAAACTGGTATAATGCAACAACACGTGATCATGTCAATACTTATCACCCAGTATGTTCTAGGCTGATTAATGGCCACCCAAAGATAGCAAATCCTAAACCCTGGACCTTGTAAATATTGCCTTGCTTGAAAAAAAGGGTCTTTTCTGATATAATTAAAGATCTTGAGATGGAAACATAACTAGATTGTTCAGGTGGGCCCTATATCCAATAATGAGGCTCCTTAAGAGCGATTCGCAGGGGAGAAGAAACACAGAAGAGGAGGCCAGGTGAAGAGGCAGGGGCAGGGACAGGAGTGATGCCAAGCCAAGGACTGTCACAGCACAGAGCGAGGGGACAGGCCTGGATGAAACAGCCCGTCCTCCAGGGCCTCTGGAAGGAGCATGACCCTGCTGAATTGAGGCAGCCACCTCGAACTCAGACCTCTGGCCTCCAGAACCAAGAGAATAAGTTTCTGTTGTCTCAAATCACCAAATTTGTGGGAATTTGTCACAAGAGCCTCGGGAAACTAACACACCCAAGAATACACAGTGATTTGTTTAGCAAGAAGTAAAAGGGGGGGAAGAGAAATTTCCACAATGAGAATTATACTTCTTGCAGAAAATGCCAAGGGGGAGGAAGAGTTGATTGCAATGTGGGCCCAAGATCTGTGAAGCCATGTACAACCTCTACAGTCCTGGAAAATGATCATTTGGCCACTCTGGGCAGTTTTTCGAAGAGGGAGGAATGTGACATCTGTTCCCTTGCAAGGCAGAGCCACGTAACTCAGGAGTAGAGGCTCTGTCGATGCAGAGGGGCTCTTCACGGCTCCCCTCCTGTGGACGACTACTGCCTTTTCCAGATGTGCAGTTAGGCTCTGGTTCCTGGGATGAGCTCATTCCTAGGCAAGCCGTGCTCACTGCAGATGGAGGTACAGTTTTCTCTGAGGCAGCACCAGGAGGCCCCGGGAGAGTCAAGTGCAGCCTGTGGAAGCTGCAGGCACCTGTCAGGGGAGCAGGAGGAGCGTCCTGAGTGTAGACACAGTGTACCTGGCCGGCAGCTGCCACAGGTGCTCAGCCCTGCAGCTTATGAGGACCCAGAGGAAGGGCAGGGCTTGGCACGGAGACTGCTTTAGGAACAAGGGAATTAATGTCCTTTAGAGAGGCTCCAAGGGGGTCCTGAAGACATGTGTTCTACAGCCACAGGCTGCTAAGGTCTGACCGCGGTCAAGCCAGGAACGGTATTTGCATTTGAAATAACATTAGAGACCATCAGGAAGACAATGCGTGACCTTTGCTGCATGCTTCTTACTTAACAGTCCATGTCCTGAGTCCTACATACTCATTATTTCATTTGATCCTCGCCATGGACAGTGAGGTGGCCACTATTCTCCCACAATGCATGGGAGGAGTCTAAGGGCCAGAGAGGTTAAGTAACTTACCCTTCATCAAACAGCTAGAAGGGAGGAACCAGGTTTTAAACCCAGGCACTCAAGCCCCGAAGTCCTGCTTTTGGCCACTGCGACAAATGTCAAAGGGGACAGGAGATGTGGCTAAAGCACAACGTGAACACAGATGAGAGGGTGGCTGATATCACACCCAGGTATGGTGTATCTTGGGAGAAAAGTACAGTACAGAGAAGCAGTGACATGAAATTAGACTGTGGACGGGGAGGTAATGGCCAGGAGGGAGGTGGGTGAACCTCACACCAGAACTTGGGTGAGAGAACAGGCTGAGAGGTGGAAGCCAAAGGCACATCAGGAACAGCACAGCCATCTTTCGGAGTGCCCTGTGAAATTCAGCAAAGGAGGCCAAACCAACCTTGGACCACAAAAAGGCCTTTGCTTTCTCTTAAGAGGGCTTTAAGAGCACCTGAAATGCTTTTTCTTTTTAATTGCAGATTTCTAGGTCCCATTCCAGCATCCTGAATCAAAACTGTTCAGCATGGCCCAGCTCTCCGTGCTTCAGCTATCCCCACCCCCACCAGAGGATACTGTGAACCCTAAGGTTGGAGAAACTCAACTGTGGCAAATGGGACCACTGTAGCCATGGTCCAGGCACAGGATGGAAGGGCCCGTATTAAACAGTGGAATTTCCATATTGCACTGCTTATTAAACTTGCAGTTGTACAAACTGCAGAATCAT
Organism: Panthera uncia; assembly: GCF_023721935.1. Lineage (NCBI taxonomy): Eukaryota > Metazoa > Chordata > Mammalia > Carnivora > Felidae > Panthera > Panthera uncia. The sequence continues at coordinate 56,959,929 of NW_026057586.1, read as the reverse complement.
TTGAGACTAAGTAGGCTTGCATTAATTCTCCTAGTACAATCTACGCTCTATAACACGTCAGCTCTTAATTACACGTTCGATCTGCCTAGGAGTAGAGCCATTTTTTTTTATTTCAAGTTTGAACACTGCCCTGTGGCAATTAAAAATATGTATCTTGGTACTGGCACAAGAACAGACACTCAGATCAATGGAACAGAATAGAGAACCCAGAAATGGGCCCACAAACATATGGTCAACTAATCTTTGACAAAGCAGGAAAGAATATCCAATGGAATAAAGACAGTCTCTTCAGCAACTGATGCTGGGAAAAAATGGACGGGGACATGCAGAAAAATGAACTTGGACCACTTTCTTACACCATACACAAAAATAAACTCAAAGTGGATGAAAGACCTCAATGTAAGACAGGAAGCCATCAAAATCCTCAAGGAAAAAGCAGGCAAAAACCTCTTTGATCTTGCCCGCAGCAATTTCTTACTCAACACGTCTCCGGAGGCAAGCGAAACAAAAGCAAAAATTAACTACTGGGACCTCATCAAAATAAAAAGCTTCTGCACAGCAAAGGAAACAATCAGCAAAACTAAAAGGCAACCGACAGAATGGGAGAAGATATTTGCCAACGACATATCAGATAAGGGGTTAGTATCCAAAATCTATAAAGAACTTATCAAACTCAACACCCAAAAAATAAATAAGCCAGTGAAGAAATGGGCAAAAGACATGAATAGACACTTCCTCAAAGAAGACATCCAGATGGCCAACCGACACATGAAAAAATGCTCCACTTCACTCATCATCAGGGAAATACAAACCAAAACCACAATGAGATACCACCTCACACCTGTCAGAATGGCTAACATTCACAACTCAGGCAACAACAGATGTTGGCGAGGATGTGGAGAAAGAGGATCTCTTTTGCACTGCTGGTGGCAGTGGAAGCTGGTGCAGCCACTCTGGAAAACAGTCTGGAGGTTCCTCAAAAAATTAAAAATAGAACTACCCTATGACCCAGCAACTGCACTACTAGGCATTTATCCAAGGGATACAGGTGTGCTGTTTCGAAGGGACACATGCACCCCAATGTTTATAGCAGCACTAGCAACAATAGCCAAAGCATGGAAAGAGCCCAAATGTCCATCGATGGATGAATGGATAAAGAAGATGTGGCATGTATATACAATGGAGTATTACTCGGCAATCAAAAAGAATGAAATCTTGCCAGTTGCAACTACGTGGATGTAACTGGAGGGTATTATGCTAAGTGAAATTAGTCAGAGAAAGACAAAAATCATATGACTTCACTCATACGAGGACTTTAATAGACAAAACAGATGAACATAAGGGAAGGGAAACAAAAAGTAATATAAAAACAGGGAGGGGGACAAAACATAAGAGACTCTTAAATATGGAGAACAGAGGGTTACTAGAGGGGTTGTGGGTGGGGGGATGGGCTAAATGCGTAAGGGACATCAAGGAATCTACTTCTGAAATCATTGTTGCACTACATGCTAACTGATTTAAATGTAAATTTTTAAAAATGGAAAATTAAATTGAAAATATAAAAATAAAATAATATAAAAACATGGAGGGGGACAAAACATAAGAGACTCTTAAATATGGAGAACAAACACAGGGTTGCTGGAGAGGGTATGGAAGGGTGGATGGGCTAAATGGTAAGGGGCACTAAGGAATCTACTCCTGAAATCATTGTTGCACTATATGCTAACTAATTTGGATGTAAATTTAAAAAAATAAAAAATAAGACAAGTTAATACATAAATAAATAAATAAATGTATCTTAGCTAGATCTCAAAACAAAACACAATGAGTACATCTAATTTGCTAATTAAGGCATCAAAGTTCTTTTTTCCTCAACAGCTCTTAACAAAACTTAATAGCAGCAGAAGAATGACCTCCCTCAACAATAGCTGAGTTAAACTCCTCAGGTTGCAACCAAGAAACTCTAAACAGTTGATTAAACTACACAAGGTATGGAAGGCCACTGCATTTTGGAATGGCAAAAATTAGAACGAGCAGAATATTTTTATTTGGTCTAAAATTTGGGAACACTTTAACATGTACAGAGTTCCAACAAATCAAGTGTCCCTACAAGGAATATAAGGTTTATATCCTTAAGGAATAAGACTTTACTGCTAAGTAAGTATGTATAAATCACATTAAATTAGCTACTGTGCCAAGGGACACATGGTTGCTTATTTACTCTTCTATGCTGCTTTAAAACAAAACAAAACAAAACAAAACAAAAGAAAGAAAGAAGAAAGAAAACATTCAAAATTGGATTTTCAGGCCAAAAAGCCATTCATCATCATCAACAACAACAACAACAACAAAACCACTAAGATAACACAATGTTTAGCAGAAAAAAATCTAACACGAGGCAAAGGTTGAATAAGCAAAAAACACTTCTCCCAAGAAAGTGCTGACATCAACAATGCTATTAATACAGCAAAACTCAACAATGGCTGGGAACCCTATTATAAAAGGACACAAGATTAGCACTATTTTATATCCGCTTAAAAGATAATGTTACTTAATTCTGGAAAATTCTGAGTACCTAATTTCTTCCCGCCTCACACCAAAGAACTAAGCAACTGAATTGAGCATATAGTGGATGATCCATAAACACACGTAGACATGATCAGTAGAGATAATCTAATGAATACCACACACATTTATCTTAACTTCAGAATTATGCTTTGTGTTCATTCCTATGAAAGTATGTGTAAGTTCAAATACAATCACAAGCACTTAACTCAGACTTCAGTTAGTTAAACATAAGATCATAATTTGGAACCACACTGTTTACCAGAAGATATTACTTAGCTGTCAATAATAAACATTTTGGATTTTGGGAAAGCAAAGATTTTTCTGGGTAATTCTGGGCTCAAACACAAGAAATGCCAACCAATCTATATATTCTGATTAAGTTCAAAAGGATTTAATTTTGTTTTAGTTTTATATAAGTAGAATTTTTAAAAAGAGGAGCCTTTGTCTCATTGAAGAGTCTGATCTAATGTTGTATCTAAAATTTCTTGTTAATTTCAAAAGGGCTCATTGTATAAAGGCCATCTTCAAAATGTAAAATACCCCATTTTGAGAAATGCAATGCATGGTTCCAGGTTTTGAGCATTTCGGTATGCATTAATACTGGTATGTGTTTATTATAAATACTCTTGACACATAATCCTAAAGTAGCCATATCTGGACAGTTTTAGGGAAGAAACATTTCTCCCACCATCACCTTTTTATTCTTGGCAAATCTGCATTCTTTTTTAAATAGTGTGGTTTCTGAAATCTTTGCAGAAAATCTAGTGCTTATGTACACCTAAACCAGCATTTTCTAAAACATCCGTAATACAGGCTAATACTAGAAACTTGAATTATGCATCATCTAGGCCCACCGGACACACTGTAATCCACTGATGGTCCTCCCCTTCCTGTCTGGCCACTGCAGTGTAGCGGAGAAAGGACTGGGAGAGGAAGCCAGAAATGTGAGCACAAAAAAATAACCCTCTAAGAAACTTCAGATGACCTCTGGGTTATGACAGCAGCCAGCGCCCTGCGTCTAATTTCATCCTACCTGCACTGTCCCACCAAAAAAGCCTAACAACCGACTAGAGTAACTCATTAGTCTGCCCATTTGGGACAAAAATTACCTCCAATTACAATAATCATAGGAGGGATGAAGAAATGATTAGCATCCACATCTGAGACAGAGGAAATGGCCAAGAAAGGAAAGACAGCTTCCTGCCAGCCCACTTCACGCCTCTCCATCAGTGACCCCAGGCCTCTGCTACTGACCACAAAGCAGTTCTTCACCCTCCCTTGACCACACATGCACACAATTCAGTTTCTCTGTGTTAAGAAAACCTATGAATCCAGGGCACCTGGGTGGCTCAGTCAGTTAAGCATCCAACTCTTGGTTTTAGCTCAGGGCATCGTCTCACAGTTTCATGAGTTTGAGCCTCACGTTGGGCTCCGTGCTGGAGCCTGCTTGGGATTCTCTTTCTCTCCCTCCCCCTCTGCCCCTCCCCAACTCTCATGTCTCTCTCTCTCTCTCTCTCAAAACAAATAAAACTTAAAAAAAGAAAGAAAAGAAAATGCTATGAATTAAAATATAAATGAAAAAAACAGGGGAAAATACAGTTGACTCTAACAACAGGAGACGTGGGGTGCTGACACCCTCCCAGGCAGTCGAGAATCATGTATAACTTTCAACATCCCAACAACTTAACTACAAGCCTTGCTAATAGCGTAAACAAGTTGAGTAACAGATATTGTGTGTATTACATGTATTATATACTATATTCTTACAACAAAGGAGGCTAGAGAAAAATTGTTAATAAGGAAATCATAAGCAAAAGAAAATACATTTACAGTACTGAACGGTATTCATCAAAAACTCTGTGTATAAGTAACCCCACACAGTTCGAACCCAAGTTGTTCAAGGGCCAAATGTACTTTGTAGAGAAAGGTAAGTGACATTCCAGAAAGAATTTTAACAAAACAATAAGATGATGACACCAGTAGAAAAAAAACCAAAGGACAAGTCAATAAATAAACACAAGTGGCCAATAAACCTTACCAATATTTTTTTCAAATACATTTCCAAAGAACGCCATCTTTTGGCAAACATTTGGCAAAGACTAAAATACTTCTGGGGTGTTTGGGGGCTGTGAAGAGAAGGGGAAACAACCTTTCTGGAGGACAGTTTGTCAAGAAATCTATGAATACATTAATGGTCACTATCCCATGTAAAAAATAAGGCACGTGCAAAGAGTAGACATGTGTACAAAAATGTTAACCACAGCACAAGTTACCATTATACATAATATCTGTAGCTTGGAAACAATATTCAGCTCACAAAAAAACTGTGTCACAAGCATGTTCTTCTCTAGCAAGGAGGATTAGGCAGCCAAGGAAATATGCTCTCAATTGTCTTCTTACATTTTATGGATGAAGGAAAATACAGTTTAAGATTATTTACGGTTAATTTAATTTAAGGTAACAATTTAAGACTAAGTTTAAAAAAGAAAAAGATGGAATTCTATATACAGGACTTACAGTTTTTTAAACACGCATGAATTACAAATAAACAGGAAATAGACTGAAGTATAGTAATGATGAGTGGCAGCATGATAAACTTTTCTTCTTTATATTGTTACTATTCTCCAAACTGTCTCCATGAAAAAAAAAATGAGCTTAAGGAAGAAACTATACAATAAATAAAGAGTAAAAAATAAACTGTAAAGAAGTGTTTCTACTAAAATCTTCCTAGAAGACTTGAATTCAAAATATATGCCCAAATTCATTTAAAAGGTTATCTGTACAAGGCATTTCTGCTAAAGAGGTTTTAGGATAAAAAGGAAGCTACACAATGCTGTAACTTAGGAAACTCACTTATCAGAGAAATGAGTGTCTGACAGGCCCCATATCCATTGGGGACACAGAATGACCAAGTTTAACTTAAAACAACTAAATTATAAACTAGGCACCTGAATGGCAAGAACCTTCACTGGACTGATTAAGGAACACCCTCCTACTTAATTGGCGAGAGGACATAACACCTTGAAAAAAGTTTATGGATAGAAAAAAACACAGTTACCTCCAAAATAAATTAGGTCATTGTCTAAAAATGGCAAATGAGATTTTAACTGAGCAACATTTACCAGCAGTTTCTTTTTTTTTTTTTTTTTTTTTTTTTTTTAACAAACTCACCCACATTAATCAAGTTTATATATTTAGTCCCAATTTGGGGCTAAATATTCACTGAAAATGCATTCAATAACGAGAAACCTAGAAAGAACATATAATATTTTTTTAAGTAACTCTAAAACTAATTTATTACATTTCAATTTGCCTTGTTCACTTTTGGGTCTCCATTTCAATATCTTTAATCCTTTTAAAAGTAAAAAAGTTGATTTTGGCATTTTACCATGTATTTATTCTCCTAGTCTCTATCAAACAGACAACTGGGGGGAAATTTTTCTGTGATATTTTCTTTGATGCATTCTCATTATGGCAATAAGAATAATCATCCCAAAAGTCACTTTTTCAATGAAGCCTTCCCTGATTAGCTCAAGCCTTTCCCATTTTATAAGCTCCCAGTTTCCTGTGTGACATTCTTTGTAGCAATCATCTTGCTATGGCATTTGACCTACACTTGTGTGCCCCCCTCCACTGGCCAGGCCTGTCTGCTCACCCTATAATCCCCAATACTTAGCAAGTATTATCATTCATGGACTAAAAGGAAAGGTAAGTAAAAGCCATGGAGTTCTGGGTATGAGAAGACAGATTGCTCATTAAAAACATAAGGATAATTAAGTCTCAATTTTCTCACGAGTTAGATTAGCTTCATTCAAAGAAACATACTACTCTCTTGCTCAGACCACCTCCAAAACAGGCATGAAGAATCACATATTCCAGGACACCTGAGGGCCGAGTCGGTTGAGCGTTCGGCTCTTGATTTCGGCTCAGGTCATGATCGCAGGGTTGTGGGATCGAGCCCCGCCTTGGGCTCTGTGCCAAGTGTGAAGCCTGCTTAAGATTCATCCATTCATTCATTCATTCATTCATTTTCTCTCTCTCTCTCCCTCTCTCACTCTCTCTCCCTCCCTCCCTACCCCTCTCCCCCAGCTCACACTCTCTAAAATACAAACAACTGGGTTTGCTGTTGTTTTTTTTTTAAATGAATCACATACTCCTATTCCAGATGGGTGGCCCTGTGGAGCCATGGGAAGAAGACTGAATGTGGACCCTGAAAGCCAGTGTTCACATCCTGGCATATGCTAGTTACTAGCCACACCAGGCCTAACCATATTTCCCTATTTCTAAAATGTGAGCGCTATTACCAATCTCGTGGGATTAATTTTTTAGGACAGAATTAATTTTGGGGGGAAAGGAAAAAAACAAAAACTGCAAAACTTCAGAAATGTTTTATTCTTATATTGATGTGAAGACTATACTGTGCTTCAGCCTCAAGGGGCCTCGGGACAGAAGACGTACACCAAATCCAAATTTTCACACATGAACGGCAGAGCAAGACAAAGACCTGAATACGGACCAGAAGGAGTCATAAAATAATCCAGGAAAAGATCTCCATCTGCTACTGACAGTATACATATTAAAAAGGGGGACAGAGCCACATTGTTACTTAAGTGTCTGTGCTACCAGCACATTCTTCTATTAATGTAACCACCTGAGACTGTATAAAATGTATCTGACGTGCCAAGCCTCCCTTGCAAGGCTGCATTTTCCCAAGATGAGGCTATCATGAACTGATGTTCCTTCCCTTAATTGCTGTCCCCCCAAAAGCGGATGAACATTAACTAGACCAGAACAGACATCACGGCTTGACAGACACTTAAGTACCCAATAAAAATGCCATTCCATACTCAGGTCAATCTGTTTCACTCCTAAAGGGGCTCTTGGCAGCCAATTTCCTCCTCAGAGGCGCATCAGGAAGGCACCAACGTTGCTTAGGTTTCAACACTTGATGGGCATCTTCCTGAGGTTTTCCTACAGCCATGGTGACTGCCAGGGCACCACCTGCTCCAAAATCCTCCAGGCAAAAACCATCTCTGCCATCATCACCCATGGGGAGCTCTGGGATCACAACCAAGTCCTGGCTGCGCCTGAAGAGAACCCTGGCTCCCGCCCACATCCAGCCTGGCTGATGTCCTTGAACAAGCCATTCAGACAGTGGAAAGACCCTAGAACTCCAAGGCACCGTGACAGGACTGCTGTGCCCAGGACTGTCAAAATTCGGTTCAGAGAAGTGGGCTTCAAGGATGACAATGTGAGAAACAAGCACTTTTTTTCCCCCTGCTAGGTGTGGACACTGATTTCTGTCCTTAAATCAAAGTAGCTATACAGCATCTTCACTCCCATAGAGTTGCCTTCTGAGCTGTGTCAGTTTGGAGGTTTTCTTTCAATTTGGAGGTCAGATGGAAAAAAAAAAACAAAACAGCTGCATGTACTTTGCGGCTACAAAGACACCAAAACTGTTCATGGGCAGAACGTCCCCCATCACATCATTCAACCTGCTGACATAGAGCCTTCGGAGGAAACCTAGGAGCGGCAAATAGGAATTCTTTTTCCCTCTTCCCGTAACTGACAGGTAGCTTAAAACCGGGATCTAATGGTATATATACCTTTCTTTTATACTCTTGTTTTAGTATTCCTCTTACCCTTTTATGCCTCGCTTCAAGTAATTTAAATGAAACTGGGTTTACTCTTTCTTCTATACATTTGATTTTTTTTTTCTTTTGCCAATCAAAAATGTCTACTGGATCTCTTTTGCACTGCTGGTGGGAATGCAAGCTGGTGCAGCCACTCTGGAAAACAGTATCTCCATACTCACAAAATTAAAAATAGAACTACCCTATGACCCAGCAATTGCACTACTAGGTATTTATCCAAGGGATACAGGTGTGCTGTTTTGAAGGGGCACATGCACCCCCCAATGTTTACAGCAGCACTATCAACAATAGCCAAAGTATGGAAAGAGGCCAAATTTTCATCAATGGATGAATGAATAAAGATGTGATACACACACACACACACGCGCACGCACGCACACACAAAATGGAGTATTACTTGGCAATCAAAAAGAATGAAATCTTGCCGTTTGCAAATACATGGATGGAACTGGAGGGTATCATGCTAAGTGAAATTAGTCACAGAAAGACAAAAATCATATGACTTCCCTCATAGGAGGACTTTAAGAGACAAAATAGATAAACATAAGGGAAGGGAAACAAAAAGGATATAAAAACAGGGAGGGGGACAAAAGATAAGAGACTCTTAAATATGGAGAACAAACAGAGGGTTACTGGAGGGGTTGTGGAGGGGGGACGGGCTAAATGGGTAAGGGGCATTAAGGAATCTACTCCTGAAACCATTGTGGCACTACATGCTAACTTGGATGTAAATTACAAAAATAAATTAAGTTAAAAAATTAAAATGTCTACTGATTCCGTAACATCCACCTAAAATAAAAAACTGAGGAAAAGGTGGGAGGGGGTGTTACAGAGAGACGAAGTTAATGGGGCACCTGGGTAGCTCAGCTGGTTAAGGGGCTGACTTTGGCTCAAGTCATGATCTCACGGTTTGTGAGTTCGAGCCCCACGTCGAACTGTGCTGATGACCTCGAGCCTGCTTCAGATTCTGTGTCTCCCTCTCTCTCTGCCCTGCCCTCCCACTCATGTTCTATCTCTGTCTCTCAAAAATAAGTAAACATTTAAAAAAAAACTTTAAGGCTTGCCCTAAAAAAAAAGAGAGAGAGAGAGAGAGACAAAGTTAAGACTTAATGCTATCCTCAAGGAGCTCTGGAAAAAGGAAAAAGATTAGTATGCCCGACTGAAGAAGGTCTGTGTTCAAATCCCAGCTCCACTCTCACTTACCACGAATCCCTAGATAAGCTACATAGGTACCTAGGTAGGTTTTGTGAATCTTGATCTCCAAGATTTGTGAGTATATGGCCTTCCTCGCCAAGCTGTTAAGACTCACAACCAGTAGAACAGGCACAAGCAAGTTATTATGTGTAAAGCACTATATGTGAGTAAGCTCTTTATGTCATTAATACAAAGGTTCAAGGTGAAAGGCTTGCAAAGTAAAATTCCTGCAATGTGGTTTCCTCCAGCAGGGAACCAGTGGGTAGAAAGTGGACTTAAGTGATTGCTAATGCATTAATGACTGACATGTGGCAGCGACAATGAGACACACAGATGCAATTTGACATTAATGGAGAGATTTGCCTGTGGTCATGTACATGGCGGTGGGGGTTGGGGAGACCCTCTGCCTCTTGCCTTTAACTTGGGCATGAAATCTAACGTCAGCCAAGATCAATTAGAAGCCTGGAGTTTCATTCTCCGCTGTTGATAGGAAAAGTACATTTCTATAATGTGAGGAAACGTTTACGTGGGACGCAAATCTGGCTGACATTGAGGGAAGGGCTGCTTCGCTGTGAATGCCGCCTGTGTGGTGCCTGTCAGGGCAATTAGTTTCTGCTCAAGTGGCTTGATTTTTAACATTTTATTATCTTAACAACAAAAAACTCTGGAAGCAGTAATTATTTATTATGTTAATTCCTTAGCTTTCTTCCTGAAATTTCTGTAAGACCATTAAAAACTAGCTGTGCCCTTGAAACAAACCATGAGTTTATTAATACTCAACCAATTAAGGGGAGAAAAGCAAAGTAACAGAACACTCCACGCCAGCAATTATTAACTAAGCAGTCAGTTGCCACTTTCCTTGCCACAGATTTTATTCCAGGAAGCATCCTATCTACTTAACTGGCTGAAAAATTATATGAAATGTGTTTACATCATTACAAGGACCTAGAAAACCTGCACGGAGAAGGAACCTGCTGCATCTGTCTAGAAAATGTCAAGTCCGGGTGATGACAGAAGCCATATTCCTCTCTCACCTCTCACAAATATGGAGAGCCATCTAGAAGGTTCCAAAGCAAAGGGCAATTTTATCTCACTTCAATTCCCTTTGCCCCCCCCACACACACACATTTTACCACCTTTTACTTATTAATTAAACCCCTGTTTTATACCACGTACTCCAATCTTTAGACTCCCCCATTCTAGGCCCCCATTGACTATAAAGGTCAGCCCAATTCACCAACAGCCCCAGTGAAGGGGCCTGTGATGTGTCTGACCCAGTGAAGGCCCCTGTGAGCCAGGAACTGGGTGCAGGGCTCCCCACCTCAGGGGGGCAGCAGCCTGCCAGCTCGGGAGCAGGAAACACCACAACAGGTGGGACATTACAAGAGGAGAGGAGCAGGGCCAGGCCACCACACTGGTCTGTGCCTGTGGCAATAAGGGGCAGGGCCACCCACACAGCATTCAAGGCAGCAAAAACAGCAGACCCTGCTTAGAAGAGGACAGGAAAGTTGGGGGACACCCTTGGGACACCTCCACAAATTGCCCGATGCGGCATGTGGAATCCATGATGAAGTGAAGCTCTCCGGGAATAGAGCAGGCAATTATCACCTACTCCGCTCTTTCCCTCCTATCTTACTGACCCTTCAGGCCCACGTTGCTTGCACAAACGCAATTGTGTAAAAGCTCAAAAATTAATTACAGCCTTTATTTTTCTATTTCCCAGGTGCCTCTTAAAACCCATGGAACTGTATGATCTAAAACGATGACAACAAAAAAGACAATCTTAGCGAGGTATAGCAGAACTATTAAGAAAGTAAAAATTCTGAGTGCTTCAGGGCTTGAATAGTTTTTTATCCTTAATGGTCTATCAGTAGTTCCTACTCCAAAAGTGCTAACATACACAATATAAGGAATCAGTAACTTTAATTTTTTTTAATGTTTATTTTTGACAGAGAAAGAAACAGAGTGTGAGCAGGGGAGGAGCAGAGAGAGAGGGAGACACAGAATCCGAAGCAGGCTCCAGGCTCTGAGCTGTCAGCACAGAGCCCGACGCAGGGCTCGAACCCACAAATGGTGAGATCATGACCTGAGCTGAAGTTGGACGCTCAAGAACCACGAGATCATGACCTGAGCCAAAGTCAGATGCTTCAACGAATGAGCCACCCAGGCACCCTAGGAATCAGTAACTTTAAATCAAACAACAGGCTGCTAAAATTCTTCACTTCCAGTTCCATTATGGTTGCAATAATGCTGAGTAATAAACTGTAAACATTTCTGGGAAAGAAACACCCGTAAGTATGTATAAGCAATGGGACACACAGAGCCCCCAGAGGTCAGTGTTAATGCTTCCTCATCCACTCTCCATCCTCACTGCTGGAAGGTACAGTAAGCACTCATGGGGGGGGGGGGGGGGGGGCGGCAGGGCTGAATCCATGCACCCTACTTGCAGAAGAAAGCAGCAGCCAGCAGTGGTTTTTAAAACTCAGGCTATTATCTTTAGTTTTCAGAAGAGACATGGTACAACTATATTTTCTGACATTGTTTCTCTCTCTAAGCACAAATACCTGTGGCCTGGTGTCTAAATATAAACACAGGCCACCAGAATTTAAATCTAGCTCCCTTGAGATTTTTGTTAATTCTTGATCATTTCTTTTCCCCCAGATAAAGTACATCCTAACAGATCTAAATGAAAACAAGTTGGCTCTCCCTTTCTCAGTGTCTATTTCTCTCTCTCTCTCTGTCATTAATGGTGTTTAAACATACAGCAAGAAAGCTGTTTTACGTGCTTTAGAATACTTCCGAACTTTCAGCAGTGGGGTTTTCAATCTGTGTTGTTTTATTTTTTAGGGGGGTGCTCAGAGCACAGATACACTTGTTAGCCTTCCTCAGCCCTCCCTCCCTCCCTCCCTTCCCTCAACCACTGGCACGCTGCTTCCCTAAGCTCTCTGATCTAATTCTGCACAAATGCTTAATAAGGTTGTAGAGATTTAATACAATTAGGAGTGTTGCTCACAAATTAACCAATCCATTAACACTCTAGCAAAGAAACAATTCCAGAGGAAGAGCCAGCCAAATGAGGATTAGAAGACAACTGGCTAAGGGTACAAGCTGTTTTTAAAAAATCACACTGTGGCACAAGCGTTTTCACATCTACATTTACGTGTTTTGTGTTTTATACCTCTCAGAGCAAAGACGAATGGAGGTAAATTGTGCCAACCTGAGAACTTTCCTCTTTTCCTGTTCGGTTTCTAGAAGTGGGGGATGATCATCACTCTCACAAAATCATCACAGTGCTTTACTGAGTTAAATACCCATGGATTCAACTCTTACACAACAACTATTGTAAGTCACTTTCTCTCATCATACATAAGATTGGCTGTACGAACACACAGAAGGAAATCTGGCAAATGTAGAAAAATTAAAATAAAGCAAAAATATCAATAAATCTGCTATCCAAAAATAACTACTATTAATATTTTGGCTTGTATTTTACACATTTCCATAGATTTTTTTTAATAAACATTTAAAAATCATTAAATAAATTGGCATCCTCCTATACACATGATTTTTGTCACTCGTTTTTCTCCCATGTCACCATATTGTGATCATCTGACGTCCTTAAATACTCTTTGTCATCATTCTTGGTGGCTGTATGGCATTCTATTACATGAAGACACCATGACTTACTCCACTCACTCTCTCTTGGTGGATACTCAGGTTTTTCCCATTTTTCGCTACTGTAGATAATACAGGTATCTCTGAATGCAGGGGATTCTCTGCATGCCCACTTTTATTTCCTTAGTATGGATTTATCATATTTTTAAAAGGCTCCATGTTTTCTGCATCCCAAGGCATCATCTTTCCACACTCCAGGTGTGCACACTCTACTACAGATGACCCATCACTCTGGACACAACTGCAGGCCAATGGGTTGACCTTGGATAACCCACCCTCTTGCCATCTTTTTCAGCCCCACTCAAAGCACATTCTAAATATCCTTATGTATGACAATTGCTCAAATGCTCACAAGGTGCTAGTGTTGCAATGTCTGAAAGAAATTTAAAGGAGAAATGTCACTGAATATTAGTAAAGGGATAATAATGTGCTTCATCATTTTCCTAAGTAGTACATTACAAAAGATTGCCTCGCTTTAGAACTCACAGGGGAACCTGAGCTCTGGCTTTCTCTGGGGCCTGAAGAAACCATTTAACCTGTGCTTCAAGATCCATGTAATAAGATAATTGTCACCCACTTCCCATTAAAGAAACCATCAGAAAGACCACACCGAGTGTACAGAAAATCTCAAATAATAAAGTGCCCTGGAGACCATTTTAAGCATCTCTACAACTCTCTGTGCTGCTTGTTTCCTCAGATTCTGCTTCCTGAAACAAGGTAAGAATTCAGCTGGAAAGTACCGATCGTCTGGAAGACTTAGTTACATAACGGGAGACAAATTTTCTTGTTTTCTTGTGTTTTGTTTGTTTTTGTTGTTGTTGTTGTTTTGTGTGTTTTTTTGTTGTTGTTTTGTTTTTTTGCAAGATTCTTTCAGGTCACATTGATTCCTTCAGGGCAAATGAGTTTATTCCATTGCCTGGTTTTCATAGGATTTTTTTTTTTTATTGTTTATTTATTTTTGAGAGTGCGAGAGACAGAGTGTGAGCAGGAGAGGGGCAAAAAGAGAGGGAGACACAGAATCTGAAGCAGGCTCCAGGCTCTAAGCTGTCAGCACAGAGCCGGATGCAGGGCTCAAACCTACGGACTGTGAGATCATGACCTGAGCCGAAGTGGGATGCTTAACCGACTGAGCCACCCAGGCACCCCAGTTTTCATATCACTATTAATGATTCCTTACATCTAAATTGTTTTTAAGTCCTAATGACCTGTTTCGACTTCAGAAGGGGTAGTTGAGGCAGAGAGACATAAGATATTTGTCAAAGTCACAGACTGATTCAAAACCAGAACTGAGTTATTATAAAGCAGAGTTTACCAGCTTGCTTTCTGCCTTTTCGTGTTGGGGGAGAAGGGAGAGTTAAACAGGCTGAGCACAGAGGATTTTTAGGGCAGTAAAAACACTCTGCATGACACTCTAATGGTGGGTAGATGTCATTATACATTTGTCCAACCCACAGAATGTACAACACTAAGAGGGAACTCTAATATACACTATGGACCTTGAGTGATAATAAACTGTCAGTACAGGTTCATCGATTGTAACAAATGTACCAAGTGGTGGGGGATGTTGATTATGAGAGAGGCTATGCATGTGTGGGGGTAGGGGTGTATGGGAAATCTCTGGTACCTTCCTCTTCATAATTTGGCCGGGAACCTAAAACTGCTCTAAAAAATTAACTTTTTTTCTTTTTTAATGTAGGTCTCTATCTGGAAAGAAAAAGGCTACAGACCCCTGCCATAGGGGTCCATTCAGTTCCACGGTCAGTGTAAAAGTCCCAACAGAGCCACACAGCAGCCACAGGAAGGGAAAAGGGCACCAATTTCCATCCTAGCTTCAGATAGGTTCTCTTTTCCTGTCTGCCCTTTCCCAACAGACCTCACACCTTACAAAAGGAAGGCGTGCCCCACAAGTATAAAAAACATCCATGGCATCAAAGATACAACGTGAGCTATTGCTCTCAAGGAAGCATTCTTTAATGATTAATCAAACACCAGACACTCACTGTGGGGCTTCGTGCCTTTCCCTGTCATATCCATATTTCATTTAAGGGCGAAACAATGTACTAGAGATAGAATATTTTAGCCCTTGTGGAATGTTATAAAATCAGATATATTATACAAGTTAACAACCACCCGTAAAGAACTCATTTCACAGCTGAAGAATTGGTGAAATTATAAGAAGGATGACATTGGTAAATATTAAATGTCCCAAAATTACTTTTAAATGTACCTAAATGTAATGATCCTTTTTTTAGCATATACACTCACACTCAAACATGACATCAGCTGGAAATAAAAGAAGCATCCAACAACTGAAAATACGGATGTTCTGACACGGATTCTTTTAAAAAGAATTGCACTGCTTTCCAAAATGTTCACATTCTACAGGACAAAATTCACAACTAAAAATATGTGAGGCTTACTTTAGATTCAGTGTGCACTTTACAGTAATATAATTAAAATCCACTTTATCAAACATTCATTTATGGGTAATGTGTCCAATGAAAATCAACCTTCATCTTATAAAATATTTAATATTCTCTATCTCATGTTAACAAAAATGTCCTAGGTCAATCTGCTGCTGTGTCCATTTACTTTGAGTAGCATTTCTTTTATTAAAGACATAGGAAAAGTTGGATTCTGCACTCTTTAGAAACTGATATAGTTATTTCTGGAAGTATGTCCGTGATTCTTATTTAATTGTTCCCAGAAGTCAAACACGAAGTTCAATACGGACCTTCACACATATTTACCAGAAAACCAGCAGGTGTCTTCATTATAATCCTCACTCTGTAATACCTTATAATTTTAGGTGCCCATGATATTACGTTCCTGTAAGTTAATGTGAAACAGAATAGATTTGCCATGGTTCAAGCAACATACCTACTATAAAATATAATTAACTCCATTGAATCTGCATCATTTTAAACTTGACTAAACTGCTTTTAATAACCTGTCATATTTCTTTTTACTGTTTTTTAAATTTTTTCTCAAAATGCAAATTAACACTTATTTGAAATTAAAAACTAAGACCTTTTCTCATAAAAAGTAAAGCTGATGTGACTGACAGCTTTGATGAGGACCGCTGTGCAAACCAAATCATATAATAGATATTTTTCACTTAGTGATTAGCCTAAATCTTCACCTCTAAGGTTTGACAAAAATGTGTGTGTATATACGTATATATGCATATGTGTATTTATATGTGTGTATATATATATATATATATATATATATATATATGTCTATGTATATAAGGTATGTAAGTGTATGCATATGTATATTTAAAGCATACATTGGCTAAAATACGTTAAAATTTATATTAATTTTTATTTTCACAACAATTTCTGGGTTGTTCTTTATTTCTGGGTTAAACAAGGTGGCTTTAGGTTAAAAATAACAGGTATGGGGGTACCTGGGTGGCTCAGTAGGCTCAGCGGCCGACTTCGGCTCAGGTCATGATCTCTCGGTCCGTGAGTTCGAGCCCCGCGTCAGGCTCTGTGCTGACAGCTCAGAGCCTGGAGCCTGTTTAGATTCTGTGTCTCCCTCTCTCTGACCCTCCCCTGTTCATGCTCTGTCTCTCCCTGTCTCAAAAATAAATAAAATGTTAAAAAAAATTTTTTAAATAAAAATAACAGGTGTAATTAATAGGTAGTGATAAATCCTGGTTTAGACGGTCTGCTTGGATTACTCACCAGCAAAGGAGAAGGTGCATAACTGGAAAAAAATCCCTTACTGAATAGTTGGTTTCCAATTTTTTGCTTTGAATATGGTCAAGAATGAAAGTAATCACACTGGTCATTACAAATAATTTCTAATGCTATAACTCAATGGGGATCTTGGCATATAACTTGAAAAGAATTCAAAGTGGAACAGGTATAGCAATTCTCTAGTCCTTTCTACCTATTTATATGAAAGAATTCTCAACACAGATTTATAAAAATGCAAACTGAAAATAGAACTTAGGTTTAACCCCATTTAATGGTAAATAATGTCTATCCACAGCTACATTAACTATTTTTTAAAACCCAGCTGATATCTAAAATACTATTCCAATAAATTTCAACCATGATTCAATTGTATCCAAATAATTTGAGAGTGACAATTCAACTAGATAAAATTTAGCACTTACTGCTTTATGGTCCCATAAAATTAAAGACAGAATTAAAATCTCAATTTATACACATTTTTGTTGCAGAGAAGTTTGATAAGTAATCACTAAAAGACTCTCAAGCTTAAACATGTTGTAATAGGATAAGATTCTATGGGGAAATAAAATGTAAATAGCAGTTAAAGAAGAAAAATTAAGCATGTAAAATGTCTCTCAATTAAATACAAGCTTGTTCATGTATTTTTAAATGGACAATGGAGAGAATCAAATCTCTTTGGTATTCTGATGCTGTTTCTGAAGGATGCTTTAAAAGATTGTTGTTTTTAATGTCAATATTTACCATAGAGCCTAAATTCCCTCCTTCTCAATTGTATAAATTTATGATGAAAAATTTCAGATGTGAACTTATCAATTTGCAAGGAATTGTCCAATTTTTTTAAATCACTTGACTGGAGACACAAGCATGAAGTTAGAAGACTACCCAGGGACAGTGGCCCACAGATCTTGGAACTTACCAGCATCAGCTCCTGGCTCAAGGAAATCATTTCTCTAGACCAAGATCTCAGTAAGCAGTACCTATCCCTTCTTTTGTTCCTGACTCTAACAGTTCTGTTGGCTATGTTTTAACATAGTCTCCATAATGAGTAAACCCATCTGTTGACTCTGTTTTGAGTCATCATCCCACTTGGGGCCAGCCTAAGTGTCCCAAGAGCTGGCATTTTCCTCTGTCCATTCACTCTGCAATTCAGGGCCTAATGCCCTGTTCATCTGGAGCATCCATCCTTCAACCCTGGGTCATGAAAAGAAGCATTTCAAGTTCATGGTGTGTGCAGAGTGCTTCTAATTGTGTCTGATACAAAGAACTGGCGGTCACTGTGGCTTAGCAGCTTCAGGTTCAGGCTCCAGCTTTGCCCTTGCAGTTTGTCTGAGCTCGGGCACTTTGCTTAGCCTCTGAGTTTATTTCCTGGCTTGTAAAATGGGGGTAATGTAGGTGGTTATCAGTATTAAATTAGGTAATACTTATAAAAAAGTACATAAAATAATGCCTAGGCATTTAGTCAATAAGCATTACTTTTCCTTTTGTTCTAATACTTCTCCCCTTAAGTACTGCTGTGCTGAGTAGAAATGAAGTCCATAGAGCACCAACCAATGCCTGACACAGACATGGTAGTGGTTAAACTTTCACTCACCATTTCTTTCTGTCAATAGTCACTGTCCTGCCCACACCCTTCAGAGGAGAAGTAGGATGCCAAGTACCTGTCCTCTGATAATTCCAATACAGTAGGAGTGGTGATGGTGCAGTGGGATATGGATACCTGTTTAGTTCACCACTGTCTCTTAAAACCCACCTACTATACGAGATGAATATGGAGGACGGGGAACAAGAAAAAGAGAAAGCCTGGGGCCATGACATCAGGCATGGGAATAACAAGCCAAATTTCCCCCCAACACCCCACACTTTTCCTACTTCTGGCCAAATTCTCATCCTATACAAGCTCATCCTTAAATACAGCAGCAAATAAGATCTACTGCATGGAGACTGAAGGGAAAGATGCCAAGTCACCAACAACATGATCTTCTAATTCAAAGAAAAAAAACAACAACAACAACAACTATGAAGTCTGTTCCTCTTTCCAATTTCCCAGGCCTCTCCCCTTCTGCATCTCCACTACCTCAAAAACTCATTTGCAGGCGATAACTAGACTTATTATGGTCATCACTGCATAATGTATATAAATGTCAAATTACTATACATTGTACACCTGAAACTAATGAAATATTGTATGTCAATTACACTTCAATTAAAAACAAAAAAAACCACCTGCTTAGCAGGTGTCCCATCTAAGAGAAAAAAAACTTCAAAACCTTTAAAGACAATACTTAGAGGTCACCCCTCTCCCATCCCTCTGAATAGTACCCTGAATAGTAGTACCCTCTCCCATCCCTCTGAACAGTACCCTGAATAGTGCCCGCAGGCCTCTGGGGCAGTGCCTGGTTTCCACTGGAAACCTGCAACCCTGGACCGTGTGAGCTGACCACTGGAGAGCTCTCACTCAAGGTCCTTCCTTCTTTGTGCACGCTCAGCTGTGAGCTCCCTTGCCAGGCCTGCCTTCAACTTGCCTGTGTGCCCCTCGAGCTTTCCTGTAAGCTCCTGTGAGCCAACCCTCATCTTGGACATGCTCATATCCTCAGTACCTAGCACATCCCAGGGCCCCAACACGGAGCTCACCCATCAGTCCTCTGGCATAGAAGGCACAGCCACTTGCTATGGTAGGAAGACTTCATCCTACCTCATTCTCACTCTTAGTCCTAGGTCATTATTTATATATCGTAGTTATTCTTTGGAAAAGAATGCGCCCTGCAAATACCTCCAGTCTTTGAGGATTTTTCACCCTTGTGCTTGATTTTAATCTATAGAACTGAAGCATGAAAGAATAACCTTGGGTCCAGCACAGAAAAAACAATATGCATTCCGAAAGCATCCCAAGAGGAAAAAACAAAAAGCCAACTTAATAGCAATTTCCCATTTATAAAGAGGCAGAGAACAATCACCTGGTGGCTGGTAGCTTTTCTGTTTCACCAAAAGCAGGCCTAGCAGGAGGGCCACAGGGGCAGGGGGAGGAACACAGGTCAGCCCCACACAGCGTCCCAACTCCAGCGGAAACTCGGAAACAAAGCCAAACAAGGGTGTGTCTGGCAAAGGCAGCTGGCCGTGGCCAGGACTTCACGGGTGAGAAAGCAGGTTTTTAAATTATTTCATTGGATCCTCGCAATCTCTGTAGGTACTTTAAGCAGTTTTTTTTTATTGTTTATTTATTTTTGAGACAGAGAGAGACAGAGCATGAACGAGGGAGGGTCAGAGAGAGAGGGAGACACAGAATCTGAAACAGGCTCCAGGCTCTGAGTTGTCAGCACAGAGCCCGACGCGGGGCTCAAACCCACAAACTGTGAGATCATGACCTGAGCCGAAGTCGGATGCTCAACCGACTGAGCCACCCAGGCGCCCCTAAGCAGTTATTTTAATATCCATTTTATTCTACTGTGACTTGAGTCACAATTAGGAGACCAGACCCAAATCACATGCCACACGAGAGCAGGAGCCAACATTAGAGCCCCGAGGTCCGTTCCCAGGATCTCTCTCATCCTTAACAATGACCACACCACCTCGTTTCACCTCCAGCTGCTCAGAGAGCTGCCCAAAGTAAGAATAAAATGAAATAAATATGCATCTGTTGACAGTCATCATCATTTCACAAATGATTTTGGTGAAAAATCTAAATCCAGAGTTGTTTAATATTTTTAGAATGTTTTTAATGTTTATTCATTTATGAGAGAATCAGAAAAGGCCAGAGCATGAGTGGGGGAGGGGCAGAGAGAGAGAGGGAGACACAGAACCTGAAGCAGGCTCCAGGCTCTGAGCTGTCGGCAAAGAGCTGGACGCAGGATTCAAACCCATGAACCATGAGCCCAAGTTAGATGCTTAACTGACTGAGCCACCCAGGCGCCCCAGAACTTTTTTAAATCACTGTGAAGGATGCTAATATTCTTTTAATATTTAGTCACTCTATTTTGGTGTAATTATCTCTAACAATGTTGAAAAAAAAGTGATTTAAGCAATGCACATAATCACTGTAAAATATTATATACCAAAGAGTTCTTTTTCATGGTGACTACAGTAAGACCCAACTCATTAGATGCTTTTAAATCTTTCAAATACTGGGGTGCCTGGGTGGTTCAGTCCATTAAGCATCTGACTTCAGCTCAGGTCATGATTTCATGGTTCCTGAGTTTGAGCCCCCCATCGGGCTCTGTGCTGATAGTGCAGAGCCTGCTTGGGATTCTCTCTCTCCCTCTCTCTTCTGCCCCCGCCCCACTCACATTCTGTCTCTCTCAGATTAAAAAAAAAAAGGTCCTTCAAATATGGATCTACTTGCTTCTTTTGTCTTTGTCCAACCTCAAAAGAAAATGCAATTTGTTCCACAGAAGGTAATTAACATCAATCTCCAAAGGCCGGCCCACCTCCACCTGCAGGGAAAGGTCTAAAAATAAATTGTCGCTGACCTTAGTGGCACTTTGCCCCTGAGACTGCTAACACACACAGATGAGAGATTTACAAAGGATTTAACACTCCTCCCCACAAAACACAAAGAAATTATAAAAACATAATTCAGAGGATTTGAAACCCCAGAGAAGACAACATTCTGCCCTCCTCTGCTGGTGAAAAATATGGATAGTGTCTCTAATCAATTGGTTTCATTCCAGTTACTTAGGAGCCAAGTACTTTTTCTTCTAATTTACTATTTCAGAGGGCTGAAAAATAGCCACAGTGCACTGCAAGCTAAGCCAACTTCACAACTGTTTCTAAGATCAAAATGAGAAACTGTACCAAACAGGTTAAGCACACTTGGAAATTATGCCACGTGCTTTGGGCCCAGCAGGCAAGGAGAAGAGCACAAGATTTGGTCTTAAGAGGCACTGGAGGAATGGAGCCCTTTGGGGTCCACAGTGCTGTATCCACCGTCTGGGCTACACCTTAACACATGTTAGGGCCGCAGTTCCATAAACCGCAACATGACAGTGCCACCATTTGTACCTTAGAGGACTGCTTTGGTAGCAAATAACATGTAAAGGACCCACACGTAGGTGGCATGCGATGTTCCTATTTTCTTTGCCCTGGCCCTTGGGAAGCCAGAGGAAATAGCTGCTTTATGAGTTGGATTACAAATGGAAGAAAACCTGGAGCTGGGGGAACCACACCCTTTGGGGTTTGCAGACAGAAAGGAAACACACAAGACAAACACTGAAGGTTATTCTGTGGTCGTAGGGCTCTAAGGACAATGACAACAGCTCTTTACAGACCAGGCACTATGTTTTCCAAAGGATGACCAAGGAGGCAGATGTCATCCCCTCTTTACAGATAAAGAAACTGGCTCCAAGAGGCACTGTGACTTTCGCAACTGATAAATGACACAGCCAGGATGAGAACTCAGGCTTAATCGGTCTATGATCACCTTCAGAATACCCCGAGATACAACAGTTTGTAAAAGTTTCTTTTTATACAGCCCATTATCATATTTGATCTTAGCGGCAAACCTATGAATCAGAATACCACTGAATGACCCTAATTACAGACAAGGAACTGAGTTCACTGGGATTAAAGAGCTTCCCTTTCAGATGACAGTGTCAGGGTGGACCCTGAATACAGATCTTTCAGTCTTAAATTCCTTTTTTCTCATGCTGCCAGTGATTTCCCAACTATGCTCTACAAAGCAGAGGCATCTCAAAGCACAGGCACTGGGGCCTGGCAGACCCTATGTGGGGCCTAATTCTCCACCTCTCCTTGTATCCACCCTATTTACAATGTGGTCCTGCAGCCCCATACACCAACGATTGAGGTCTATTTCCCTACCCTTGCTCTAGGCTGGCCTGGCTTTGACCAGAAGAACAAGGTAAAACGGACAACGTGCCCTTCCCAAGCATAAGCCAAAAGGCCTTGGCACGTTTCCACTCTCTTTGGAAACTCTGCGTGCTGGAAAATAAAGGAGGAGAGGCAGCCAAGGCTACCCTACAGCAGCCTACAGTCAACCAACCCCAAAACAGCAAGAGAGCCCAGCCAAGGTCACCTAAGTAAAGACATTTACATAAAGTTTACCAATCCCAGTTTAGTTCACCAGACTTTCCCCCCATAAAACACAAAAAAACAGAAAAAAAAAAAAAAAACAGAAAACTTGTTGCTTTAAGCTACCAAGTTTTGGGGAGCTTTGTTACACAGCAATAACCACCCTTTATACCTTGCTTCCCAAGTTGGGGAATCTTTTGTTTTAATCTTCTCATATAAAATTTTGTTTAACCAAAATATTGTTATGCTTTTCCACCTATGTAAAATTTTGCTTAATGAAAATATTCTGATGCTTTAAAAAATAAGTTGGAGAAGTACTACACTGGGCTATAATAACCACCCCTACCATCTTCCTACCTGTGTTCTTCAGTGAGTGAGCTTTGAATATGTTCTATGGTGTCACTAGGAAGTAAAACAAATGCACACACACCAAAGTTGCGTTTGAACTGACCCTGATGTTAAGATTTGGAACTCATTTACTTTGTTACCACCACGTAGTTCCAAAGACTTAGTGCATTTATGACACATAAAATACAGCAAGATACATTAGAATGAAGTGAAAAAAGCGAACAGGAGATTAAGCATCAGGTCAGAAAAAGAAATCGGATACAAGGTTCTATTGCACAGAATGTCACTCTGGGCATTTTACCGCTTTTTGCCCACCCAGCATCCACTCTCTTTAACTGGTCACAGAACCCTTTTCTCCATGGAGAAACTTCCATTTCCTCACTCTTGGTCTATGTGGTCCATGTGAGCTGGCCACATGCCTGGTCCAGTGGGCAGGTCAAGCAGAGCATGAGGTTAAAGTGGAAACAGGTGATATGAGCTGACTCAGTGAGCCCACTAGCGGAAGTGGTCTGTACTTTGAGGGGACAGAACCTCTCTTCCCACTAGGCTTAGAGCTGGAGGATTCAGCCTATGACCCCTTCGAAACACCACATAAAGAGGAAAGATGTTTACAGAAGAAGGCTCAGAACCCCAATGTCTGTGTTGAGCCTTTGGGACCAACTGTGCCTACACACAGCCTCCTCTGTCACGAGGGCCAACAAATTCCCCGTTTGGTGAAGGCCAGCTTTTTTTTTTTTTTTTTTTAACGTTTATTTACTTTTGAGACAGAGAGAGACAGAGCATGAACAGGGGAGGGGCAGAGAGAGAGGGAGACACAGAATCCGAAACAGGCTCCAGGCCCCGAGCTGTCAGCACAGAGCCCGACGCGGGCTTGAACCCACGGACCGTGAGATCATGACCCGAGACAAAGTCGGACGCTCAACCGACCGAGCCACCCAGGCGCCCCGATGAAGGCCAGCTTTAACTGAGGTTTTCCCGTTCAAAAATGTTCTTACCATCACAGAACACACATTTGAATCTGGCTTTCTAACAGCCAACATAAAGAGGAAAACTTGATGGGTTATACAATTCTACGTCCACAAGAAGAAACTAAGGGCACAGAAGAGTCACACCTTTTCCTGGAACTAAGACCCAGGAGGAAATCTCCCCAGAAGGCCATTATAAAGATTCCACAGCATGTCCTGAAACATCAGAAGATGTTGAAACGACACTCCATCAGAAACACTTTTGCATAGAGCACACCTTGCTACAGATGGATAGCATCAAATCAAAGCGTAAATCAGGAAAAGGCCACTCTGCACCTGTGTGTATGGGGAGGGAGGATGTATGGTGCACATACCCTACGCCCAGATGACCCACTCTGTTAGAAACGGAGACGGCTTTACCTCCCAAAGCTCTCATCCCTGCTCTCAGCCAAGCTTTTATTAGCTACTGTGCAGCAATGGGTTTGAAAATATCATATTCTCTCGGCACGGTACGTAGCACATAATTAGTGCTCAATACACGACTATCACTTATTACTATCAATTCCAAGCCCCCGAAATGAGGCTTATCTCTGTTGCCACAATTTAAGTAGAAAATCACAGACTCCAGTCTGGTTGCAGCAAAGCCTTTGGTGGCACCTATGAATGGCAAATACATTCTCTGCATGGAGGAAAAGAATGAGCTTCATTTGCGCAGAGGCAGCTACAGCAAATGTGGGAAGCATCTAAAATCATTCAGACATTCCTCCAACTTCCTTCTAACAAGCAACTTCATGCTGTATCAGGTACTCTTTTAGATTGGACCCAATTTTCTCCCAGCCTCATCTACCAAAAATACCCCATTGATCCAGGTCTCACTCTTCTAACACCATGCTATCCAACAAATTAATGTGAACTAAGATGACAATCCTCATACTCTAAGTGATTGGAGAGACCTTATAGATCCTTGAATCGAATGTCTTCATTTAACGAGTAAGAAATCTGACATCTAAGGACGTCAACTTATCAAGGTGACAGCTAGTTGGGGATGTCATATTAAGATGACTTAATGAGCCACCTCTCCCAGACATGACATTTCAACAAGCACCTTTCTTCCTTGGTCAAAATGATGAGCTGGTAGAAATTTCAACTGCCTTTAGCAGACTGGTATTCCCATTTTGAGGTTTGTGAGTCTTTTAGGAACTACTACAATCAAAATGCCAAGCTTTTGGCCCCCTTATGGGGCCCCTAAGACCAATTATTCTACAGTGTCCATGTTTCAGTGAACATGATATAAAGGAATAAGTGCTGGAAAATATTATTCCCAATGCCATCTTGTCTCATTCTCTTCTATGAGTGAGTCATCTCAAAATGCGGCTCAGAGCTGCAAATCTGAAGATGTAAAGTCACTGTGTTCTGATTACCCTGAAATGTCTTTATTCTTTTATTATATCCTAAAAATTCCAGACTGACAGCACATTTACTAGAGGTCACCAAGTTGAAAGAAGGGTACAAAAAAACAGCCAAGTTTCTATAAAATGCCTTGTTTCATAATTCATGTTTTCTTCTGATACCAGAAAGCCTCTGCTTCGTAAAAGAAATACTCTTCAGTCAATTGATACTTTGGTCTAAAAATTCATGTGATGATCTTTAGATGATTTCTTAACACTAACTGGAGAAGATGTGAGAAGTTCTCCAAAGGGCATGGTCTGTGAGCCACTGCTATTTTCTTGCTAGTAGTCTTTCGACTTACAAGCATCAAGATTATCTGAGATGTTTCTCCACCAGTTTCTGTGGCCCCATTCCAGAGATTCTGACTCAGTGGGTCTGTGGGGCCAGGAATATGAGTCTAGGAGCCGCATGTGACTTGAACACAGGGGGAGTACCACCTTCCGTGCTATTGAGTAGTGTTGGCTTTGCACGGTTCCAATTCGAGGTGATCACTTTGCTACTTTCAGCTTTTTTTCCTTTTAAAACACAATATTGGCCACGTATTTATAACACATATATGTGTATAACCACGCTGACATACATGTCACTTTTACAGCCTCCAGGTATGACCACTATCAACCCCTTGGACCCAGAAAGGGAACCTATTAGTTTGAACTATATGAAACTGTCAATAGTCGACCGTTTCTGACTTACAAGAACAGTGGGTTCACATGGTTAAACCCACAATGGACATGGACGGTGCAGAACTGACCAATCTCCTCTCTTCCTCATGACTACACAGACACAACCCTGTCACCTCAAGAGCGCTCCTAATGTCATGGCATTGGTTAGTCTTTATGATAATCCTGCAAGGTACTTTTCCAGAAAGAAAACTAAGACTCAGAAAAATTCAACAGCATACCCAAGGCCACAAGGCAATTCAGAAGCCTTGTTCCAAAATCAGGAACACCTGATCTGCCGGGGGGGGGGGGGGGGGGAACTGCCCTTCTTTCCAAATCCCAAGGAACCCACAGCTGACGTCAAAGCCTCAACATCCTCCAGGTGTCAAAGGCCCTCCACGGCCAGGCAGGGCCCCCGCACCCCCCCACTCCAAACCTTCTGAGGGTCAGCAACACAGGACATGCTTGCACAGTGACCCCCTGCTGGAAGACAAGGAGGGGCTCCCTGAAAACCCAGGCAAATAGGACGAAAATGGTAACTGACTGAGAAAATAGGGCAAGAACTCCCATAACACACACACAGGCCATCATGCCAGTGGATAACTGTGGAGATCTCACACCATATTCAGTGGTCTAGATTTCAAAAGTCAAGGAAGCAGAGAACACAGTTTATGAGACTGTTGTCAAGGTGACCTTGTTTTATGAAGTTTCATCACCTGAGTGTATACCATACCGAATGGAAAAGGAACCAGAGCATGCCGGCTCTACTGAAGATGAGCTGGATGTTAACGTGCGAAAGTGGGCTCTGTCTAAGTAGAATTCATTTCATTCGGTACCAGAAATAAAACCAGCAGAGGTAATATACATGACACCCTGTTATGGAACCTTCTTACTGGTGAGACCACGGTTCTTTTAATTTACCAGTGACTAAAATCAAACCCTCCTAGAGTCACGATAAACCTACCATATGATAAATTCCATTTTTAGCAAACTTCTGCTTTAGAACAGTACCTGATTAATACATTTATATTATACATGATAAAATTACAGTTTAACTTTCATATATTCAGGTAACAAAAAGTAACACTTTCTCCTCTAAACTTAGCAACTAAATACTATCTACATGCTTATAAATCGCTAAGGGTACCAAACACGAAATCCATAGCCTGGGCCTATTATTAAAGTTATGCCAGATGCTCAAAAAAGCTAAACTTGATAGGAAAAAAAAAAAAAAAAACACGTAGTAAGTATAAGTCATTTTATATTTTTCTTCCCCAAGAGAATTTAATTCATTTCCATATTCATTCCACAAATATATTAAGTGATTGATACACATTAATACACGCTAAACATTGCTCAGTGATTTGATTTTTATTTTATATATTATCAGTATAATTTATTTTAAAGGTAATGCTTTAGGCTACTTCATAATTTTGTATCCAGAGAATGTACAATGAGGTCATCTCAAGCATGTGGTTGGGACATGATTTAAAGTAGCTCAAGGCACTCCAACTGAGAAAAGAGATCTAATAGGATCCATGGAACACCGACTGCCAATAGGGTGTGGTCCAATTCCCTGTCACCTGCTGTCAGCAGCCTTCCTGTGAACCTGCTTGGATTCCACAGCTAGAAGCTGGGGAGAAGGAATGGGGTCTCTGCCTTCCACGGTGATACAAACTAAAACACATTCTCCTCCTTCAGTGCAATAAATCTGCTTTCTGCATATCGACTAGGAAAGAGATCAAAATGAATATTCACCCATCTGAAAACAAACTGATGCTCTATAAGCTTTTATGCTTTGCCGCCCATAAAAAGTAAATGCTTTGCTTCTGCTTAGGCTGTTGCATTTTGAAATAAATCACTCTGTTAAACGGTGGCCTTTTCCTCCAAGGGAGATGCCAAAAACTCATCTGTTCTGACAAGTCCCTGACAACTCTGCTCTCATTCATCTTCTCCCTCACATGCTGCAATCACTGCTCTCTGGCCTTCGAGGTCACGGCCCCCCCCCCGCATCAGCCCCAGATACAAAGTGAGTGACCCTGCCTTCCATCCTATCCTCCGCCTTCCCCTTGCTTCCAACACTTGCGCTTCATATAAAAAGTGTTTAATGACTCATTAGTCCTCCGCGTTGT
Source organism: Panthera uncia (assembly GCF_023721935.1). Classification (NCBI taxonomy): domain Eukaryota; kingdom Metazoa; phylum Chordata; class Mammalia; order Carnivora; family Felidae; genus Panthera; species Panthera uncia. The sequence continues at coordinate 56,931,557 of NW_026057586.1, read as the reverse complement.
AAGCAGGAAAATTAACTGGATCAGATTTCCAGTGCAAATTATAAGGACTTCCCCAACTATAAACCTAAACCGCAATGCCACAGAAGTAATCTCTCGCAGGCTAAGTAAGCAACAGCCCACAGCCACTTCCCACCGATGATACATACCTGCCCCTGGCTCTACACCCCACTGCCTCTTTCTGGGCTGCTGCTAAAAGGCCTGATGGAGCACAGCCACAGGTGAAGACGAACTCTTACTCAGTTGGCAGACATACACTACTTCTTCTAGCCCCGCTGCTATATATAGAATAGCAGCAACATATGATACAGCAAAAGAGAAAAACGAGAAAGAGGATCACAGACCAGTTTAAAGTTGCCTTTGGGTCAGGGCTGCACCACAACAAACTAAAGATTACAACTACTGGAACCAAAACTTCCGTGAAAGAGTTTAAGCTTACAGAAAAGAGTAAGACGCGCGGACAGGCAGAGGAAGGTGCGCTAAACAGCATCCTTCCTTCAGCTGTAAGTAAATGGGAGCAGGAAGCCTTAGGTGGGTAAGGCTGGGCCTCTCCCGGCTCAGGCAGGTGGGTCTAAGGATGCAGCTACACCTAGTGATCAGCTCTGGATCACAAGCAGGAGGAGCAGGAAGCAGGAGGCCAGCCTGCCTTGTGGAGAGCACTGGGCGCCTTGATTCTCGGAAAGTCTGGTGGCAACATTGTCAAGATAAATCCGTTAAATAACGTGCTGAGCGCTTTTAGTTACCTGGGGTGTTAAATGACAGAGACGGCGATGTCTGTCTTTTGCGGAAAACAGAAATCAGCTCTATTTTCGGATATGCACTGGCGGTACCCTGAAGAGAAGGGTAATGAAAACCCTTTTTCTATCTGGAAGTTGAGTTCATTTCCAAAGGCACAGTTTCCTTTGATTTCCACATTGAAACTCCAGATTTCACGTACATTAATTTCCAGTGCTCTCCAAAGACAGAACTGTTTCTATTCTATTTCAGTGGGTTTTGAAACTTCTCATAAATGGACAAAGCATCATAACTGTATGTTTCTTATCTTTGCCCACTACCACCCCTCCCAATGCTCCCCTGTCAAGGGGCTTTACAAACAGGAAGTGCTCCATATTTACTTGAACGAAAGGCATTATTTTACAGACACATTGGGCTGTGCACTTATTACAACAAACCAACAAATACCTTCTACACACAATATCCACCCAGAAAAATTTCCAGTGGCTAATCATTACCACAAATTTTAATTAAAACTTTATGTTGGGGTAAGTAAAATTACAGAAAACTTTTTCATTTAAGTTTTAACAAATGGCTGGCTCCAATATCTTCCCCAGATAAGACTATCTTTTGAAATGTCACACTGGCGGTTTCACCTAAGAGGCTGAGATCATAGCACAGTCACGTCAGCCTGTTCATAATTTTGGCTGTGTTCATCAGGAGGCCAATAAGTGCATGAACGTGACTTCTATTTTTACCCATGGTTCTCTTTCAACTCTTGTCAAGGTAGGCTGACATTGCAAAATGAGGATCCTGGCTCTTCGGGAAAAGTAGTTCTTACAAGCATCTGAACGCTCTCAAGGGCTTCCTGCAACACAGACAGCAGCCTGAAACCCTCCTCCAGTTTCAGATTCAGCAGGTCTGGGTGGAGCCAAGAGTCGGGCATGTTTCACAAGTTCCAAAGGGATGCTCTCACGCTGCTGGTCCAAGGACAGCACTTTAAGAACTTTTTTAGATCAACATGTCCCAAAACGTGGCCACAAACCAGGATTATGTGGTGAGATGCTGTGAGACCCTCCATGAACCTTCCACCTTACAATCGCCATAGCTCAGCCCTAGAAATTAACACTGGGAAGGGCCACTGCAGGTGCTCCTGGGGCACACCAAATTTTAAGAAGTGCAGATTTAAACTCGGCTTGCCATCAACACTTGGCTCAATACCCCCCAGGCCCTCCCCAAGGCCACCTAAAGCTGCTGAGGTGCAGGATGTAAGAACGACCTACCTGTCACTCTTTTGATTACCTTTCCTTTCCTTTCCACAAGTTCCATCCTTAAGAGCAAGGAGGGTGTAAGGGCAGCGACCCTCCTCTGCTAGGACCTCCAGAACTAATGTCACTGATGCCTGAGCACACAACACTTTTCTCCTCACGCCTGTTTTCTTCTTTCATTTGTCTCTTACACACTTCTACTCAATGGCGGGGGCACTACAGACTCCCAAGGTTGGTGACTAACCCTTTCCTGCTCCCCGCCCAACACCAGCCCCTACTTACTTTTTCTCTGTTGGGTTTTTCAGAGCCACAGAAGAAGCTCGGGCTTTCTGGCCACTACACTGGAAACCACAGCAAGATTTTAGGAACCCGAGAAGCTGCACCCTTATGATGGGAGGCTTCTATTATTTTGGATCTTTTTAAATGTTTCACTACTGAGTCTGAAACACGTTAGTAATGAAACCTTTGCTCACTTACAAAATGAGCTTATTAATATGTTACGTTCCTGGAGATAATAAGCAACTGAGAGACGAAACTGTAAGAAAGTTGGTGGGAAAGTTGGTCTTCAAAGCCAAGAAGCTCAAAATTAAACTAAAAAGCCTGGGAGGGTAGACACCACCCTCAAGAAAAATGTTATACTGCTGAACAAATATGTAACTACTTATCAACGTGCCTGACCCCTCGCTGAAAGCTAAGTCTTAGGAGATTCAGATAATACATGCTCATTCTAGAAAACTTGATGAAACCTGAAATGAAAACTGAAAGGAAACAATACTGAATCCAAAACACGATTCCTCTACCAAAACAGACACATACAACCTATCGGTTCTTGGAATGTTACTAAAATTGTTATGGAACCGTCATGGAAAAATTTGAATAAGCCATCAACTTTTACAGAATTGCCACGGAAATATTTAAATTCTAAAACCAACTTTTGCCAAAAGTAAAGGCTTTGCTTCTTTCATCCAGTGTTTATACAATCTGAAGACACAAATTGGATTATTTGTCCATTAAGGAAAGTTCTTTCAGAACTTTTATTATTACTCAAGTTATATACATACTTACCCATACATCATGATATGTAAGTAACTTCACTTCTGAAAAACTGTATAATAACCCGTTGGAAACATGAAAGACTAAAACCTGTAATTTTCCAGATCGGCACAATTTATTACGCTCAAGCAGTAAATACTTCTTTACATACACATAACACTAAAAATGTTAGAGTAATTTTCTACGCATATTTCTTTCATGCTCACTGATCTAAATTTGAAGTATTTCCATCACATGAATTATCAATCTAGTTAAAGCACCATAAAAATATAAAGTGTCATGACTATAGTTACCTGAAAAAGAAAAATAAGTCACAATGCTCAACAAATTATTCCCACTCTTTATAAAGTGTACCTTAATATTTTGTATTTTAAAATAAGCTTAGACTTACAAGAAAGCTGCAAAAAATAGTACAGCTTCCAAGTGCAACGCTTCACCTGCCTCTCCTAATGTTTACATCTGACATAACCCTCACCAAAGTCCAAAACTAAGAAATGAAACACTGGTACAGGACTGCCGACTAAACTATAGACTTTTTATTCAGATGTTGGCTGTTTTTCCCACAAATAGCCTTTAAAGAGTATTTTTAAAATAAACTTTTCCACAAGAGCCCCAAATTCACAAGGATATGGTAAGGTTTAATTTATTCCAAATACTGTGGTAGAAACAAAGGGCCAGATCTGCTTGTATTTCTATCTCTGCAAACCAGAGTTTTAAGAGAACTTAACACATCAGTCCCATTATAATGTAAAACTAAATACTCTGTTGTATTAAATATATTACAATTCGGCTTTTAAGAAATTGGGTCAAAGAAGAATGACCTGCCAGCTATTTGGCTTCTCACATGAAAAAGGAGAATTTCAAACAAAAGTAAAATGACTTAACTTTCTTGAGGCTGACTTGTGTTCCTTTTTACAATAGTTTTTTTTTTTTTTTAAGTTTATTTATTTTTGACAGAGACAGAGTGCGAGCATGAGCTGGGAAGTGCAGAGACAGAGAGAGAGACACAGAATCCAAAGCAGGCTCCAGGCTCCAAGCTGTCAGCACAGAGCCTGGCGCGGGGCTCTATCTCACAAACTGTGAGATCATGACCCAGGCCGAAGTCAGACGCTTAACCAGCTGAGCCACACAGGCGCCCCAACAAGTTATTTTTAATGACCATTAAAAGCCTAGAAGGCAGGAAAGTGAGCCTCCAACAAGAATACTGGCATTAGAAATTCCAAGAATATTAACAAATTAGAAATTGTAAAGATGGAAAACCATTTTTTAAATGGCATGTTTATAGTACATAAAGCCCACATGAACCACACACTGAATTCTTTTTTTCTTCCAGTAAGTTTAGCATTCTATTTCTGATCTCTGGACTCCAAATTCCCTATAATAGCCCACCTCTAGAAATGATTAATAAATATATAAATTCCAGTCCTTCCTGAAAAGGACACGAGATTATGAGCACTGCAGAAAGGGAAGAGCAAAGTCCCGTGTGTATAAATCTTAGTCACACAAAAAACCCACCACCATTCACGCAAAATCTCGTCATTTAAGCCATTGGGGTGAGCTAAGGAGAACCCCTTCTGGAAAATACTCATTTCAAAGGCAGAGAAATGTCAGTCAAGTCCAACTTCCTACAATCATTCCTCTCCCTCCGTTCTGTGTCAAGTTAATTCAGATACAAAGCGACTGTTTGCAAATGGTCAGCGTTCACGTTAGTGTTCTAGTCTAAAAATTGTGATTGCCTGTTAGATCTAAGGCTTCATGTTAAGGGTTTTATGGGGAATCAAGAAGGAAAAAAATACCGACTTTGCCTTCAAGGAGCTTACAATCTATCTCCTCTACCTCTAAAACTGATTATCACATAAGGTGTGTCAGGGGAAAAAAGCAGCCAATTATTACAATTTCCAGAAGAATCCTAAAAAGAAATAAGCATCACTGTTGCTCATAACTTTCCCAGCATACACAAAGAAACTCACTTTTCCAAAGCATTAAGTGCCTCATGCCTATACCACCTAAAATGCAAAGTGGAGAGAAAAAACCATAATGCATGGCAACATACCTGATCGCTGCACACACAAAATTTACCAACTTCAAATATTTAGAATTTCAACATTTCCAAGCAGTCTCTCGGATATTGCCCTTCCTTTCCCCTTTAGCCACTAACACACTAGAATAACTCTGGCTTTCCAAACAAAAGGTAAGCACACCCACAAACAGAATGATATTATTTCCTCTGAAAAAAGAAAATATGGCTAAATTTTAGTCAAAGTTTCTTGGGGTTTGACAGTTTAAATCAGCCTTAACAAGGACACAGGCCAGTACTATCTAATGCTGAAGTCCTTTTTTAATGATGAATGAGTGATGCTTGAAATAAGCTACATAAATATTTGTTTCCATCCCCTTGCACACAACTTAAAAATCCACCCAAACGCTATTCGACAGGCTTAACTCTTAACAAATCCCAGGCAGGGACTTATGAATCTTAATAAGGAGAAAACCATCACTAAGGCCCTCATATTTGGCTTCTAACACTAATGAGTTACAAGGCTCTAAAACTGGTGAGTCTAACTCCATAATTCGCTAATAAGGCCAAAATCTGCATCAATTTTATATCAGACAGCAGTGTATCATTTTAAGCCCTCTGGAGCACGTGCAATTACTAGACAGTTAAGGAAATATTAAACTTAGGGAAAGGGTACTTCTTTATTGAAGTTGACAGTTTGGATTTCACAGCACAGAGCAATCTGCCAACCACGATCTCATTCTCATCTCTCCGGCCAACTGTGGTCAAGGGTCCTGTAGCTCAGCAACACACGGGACACAGGCGTCTGTGCCTCTGTGAACCCAGGACTCCAAAAAAAGTAAAACTGTACGTTTCCACAGACTAGACAGCCAAACCTCTCCGATGGTTAGAATACGCGTTTTACTGTCAGTGAAAAGCTCCTTCACCAAAAATTCTTTTAAAAGGTCCAACTTATTCATTCCTCCCTAATAATGATACAAACCTATTATGCAACCTAAGTTTACGCTCAAATAGCGGGGTTTTTATTTAACTAAAAACAAGAAGCCCAGCGCCACCATTGTACGTGGACCTTAATGAAACTAATACACATGAGAAAGTGTGCAAATGTGCACGAGTCTGGCCCATCCACCCACGTGTGTGCTCCAGGTATTGATGGCAACCTAGAGATAAACCCCCTAACACTCACTGCGCGGCGTTGGGCCCCACGCCTGACCACCCCCCCTCCACACACACACACACACACACACACACACACACGCCTGGAGTCTACAGGTCCTCTCGGCGAGGGGCCCCTCCCGGCTCGGCACGCCCCCGGCCGCGCTAGGAGACCCACGCGCGCGCACACTCACACACACACTTGCACGCACAGTCCCTTTCCTTCCCACCTGGGACCCTCGGCGGCGCGGCTGGGTTAACAAGTTGCCACTGGCCTCAGCGCTCCGCTGGGGGCCGAAGGCGGGTAGATGGGGCCCTGAGGGCGCAAGGCCGCGTTGGCCCGGGGCCTGGGATCCTGGCCTCTCCCTCCCGGGCTGCCGGGTCCTCCCGCTGGGACCGACGAGGAACGCCCGCCTAGGCTCTCTGGAGCTGCTACGCAACCGTCTGGATGAGCCAGGGGTCACGGGCCGAGAGGGACTTGGGGGGCGGCAGCAGGGACCGCAGGGCGCCGGGCGGTCGCCACCACCGGAGCTGCTACCGGGTCTGGACGATCGCCACGGGCGCAGCCGGGGACCGGCAATCAGGCCCGGCCGCTGCTCCGGGTCGTAGGGATCGCGCAGCGCCCACGCCCGGCGGCCCCGGGCTGCAGCGCCGAACTTCAAGCAAAGTTTTCTGCTGTTCTTTTACGAGCCGGCCAGGGACTCGCAGTGGCAGCGGTTCGCCAGAGCACGAGCCCAGGCCCCGGAGGGGTGAGGGCGAGGAGGGGGTCCCCGCTTCGAGGCTAGTGCTCGGGGCACGCTCTCTCCGGCCGTCCGAATCGCCGATGCCTGCGATCCCCGCCGGCCCCTCGCCCAGCGCGGGCTAACGGGCAGCAGCTGTGTCTGCCCACCGCGCCCCCAACCCGGACCCGCCGCCCGCCTCGGGCTCTCCCCGCCGGGAGCTGCCGGCGTCCCGGGCCCCCGCTCCGGCCCGCGCGTCCCCGGCGGCGGCACAAACGGTCCCGCTTACCTGAAAATGTCTCCCCTGCCGCAGTTAGCAAAAGTCCGGCCAAAGTCGCCAGGCAAGTCCCAAGTCTCCTCATGTTGCCGAGTGTGCGCCGGGCCGCTCCCAGGCGGCGCTGGGTGGGCGCGCGAGGGCGGAGGGCGGACGGGAGCTTGGGTTTCCAGGCAGCCAGAAGAGAAAGGTAAACAGCCAAAAACAGAGCCGGAGCCCCGAAGTGCCAACAGTTGCAGAAGTCCGAACTCTAGCAGCTCCGGGGGTCGGGGTCCTGGGTCCTCCTCCGCCGCCGCCTGCCCCACTCGGCGTCCAGCGCGGCTGCGAGAGGGAGCGGAGGGCGCGCCCGCGGAGCCAAAATCCGCCCTCCGTTCCGGCGCCTGCACCCGCCGCCGCTCCGCTTCCCCTGCTCGGGACCTGAGCCGCCGGCCGCGGCCGTGGCGGTGGGCGCGTGCGTCCTGCCCGCCCCCTCTCCGCCGCCAGCCACGAGCCCAGCGCCGGGGGCGGCGGTGCGCGGATGGCCGAGCCCGCGCCGGCTCCGCGCGGGGCTCTTGCTCCCCGACTGACTGGCGGTGCCCCGCAGGCCGGCTGAAGGGAGCGCCCACGTCACGGCCGCCCGGCGCCGCCGCGGCCCGCTAGAGGGCGTGAGCGCCCAGCCCCGCCGGCCCGCGCCCCTGCGCTCGGCGGCCGCGGCGCCTCCGGGTGGGAGCTCGGCTGGGGGCGGCCGCCGCCGCCGCCGCCGCCGGTGCAGCGTCACCCGCGCGGAGAGGAGCGACGACACTGTTTCCACCCTCTGTCTCTCTCCCTCCTCTCCCCAGCCGCGTCTTGTGCTCTGTGCCTGGCTTCCGGAAGGGTGACCGACTGTGCGAGGGTTGCGCCTCAGCCAGAAGTTTGTCCCGGGTCGTGAGCCGCTAGTAGTTTGTGCGAGCGGCGGGCGGGACTAGCGGCCTGCGGCCCCGCGGGCGCGGCGAGGCAAGCTCCGTCCCCGCCGCCCGGGGCCGGACGGCAGCAGTGTCGCCGAGCGGGGCCGGCTGCGCCCCGGCGTCGCAGGGCCCGCGCTCCCGGCCGCCGCTGGGGGGGAAGACGAGCGAGCCGGCAGACCCGGGAGGCTCCGAGGGGCCGCGGACGGAGGGAAGTTGGCGGGCTCTGGGCGCGGAGCGGGAGCCGCGAGCCTGCCGCGCGCCAGCCAGCCCGGCCCGCCTCGCGGGACACGCGCGCCCGTCCCCGGAGCCCCCGCAGCCGCTAGGCAGCCCCGCGTGGGCCGGAGCGAACCGCGGGCAATGCACCGAAGGCGGGGGTCTCGCCGAAACGAGGCTTTGGACATAACCCGTGGTTTCTGATGGAGGTGCAGAGTGTTTGGGAACGGGTGAGGAGGAGGCGTGGGTAAATTAATCACACCATGTCTTGGAATATTTCACTTGCCATTTTGTGCCTGGGATGACTATTTTATTAATCCCAAAGCTTTCGGTTTTTCAGTCAAGAGGTTCGCTTTGTAACATTACCAAGGGGGGCGGGGGGAATGTGGTTCTCGTATCTCCCTCAGAACAAGCACGCTGAGCCAGCAGCACCAAGCAGCTGGAGACGCCACTCCTTGCTAAGTAAACGCAGTAAAGGGGCTTGGGACGAGGTTGCATTAGAAACCAAAGTAACTAAGGAAAGTAACGCGGTGTTCTCGCAAGGGCAATGACACTGGCAAAAAGGCAAACCCATGAGGCAGGTGCGCGCCGCAGCACCCCTGCGCCGCTTCCACCTAGTGCGTGTTTATAAAGGCCCCAAAAGTACATCGACCCCATGCAGACCTCCACTTGGCGTCCCGTGGACCCCATCGACAGACAAGGACCTCTTCGGGGCAAATTTAGGGAGGAGAGGACTTTTGCTTTTGGTGTCCCAACCCAAAACTCCCCTTTCTTCAGGAACTCCACTTGGTGGATCCTTATCAGGAGTGCTCTTTAAAAGGCTCTGTGTTAATCATTTACTTCTTAATATGACTTCACATCATCTTGCTACCTCTCACGAATAGGCACTTGTTGAGCCTTATCTTTATTGCAACATGAACGGTGAAGTATCAAAGAAGGGAGTCGCATACCTCAGAGGATCGGCAAGTGAGGATGGCCCAGTCTGCAACCTGGGCTTTCCGTTTATTGAGGTCATGTGTGCATGTGAGGGAGCCCAAATTTGCCGGTTTTGAATGGTAATGTGCTTTCCAATGGAACTTTTCTGCTAGTAGATACGTGGAGCTTCCCAATAAGGAGGTAAAAGCCAATCTAGTTGCTTTCCTTCTGAGTAACTTCTTTAAAGTGGGTGAAGTTAATATTCGTGTAGGATTTCATTTGCAAACTATGTTAATTCTTTCTGCAAATATCTATTAAGGCCATACTGTATGCCAGGCACTCTGGTGCATGCTGGAGGTTGTCCTTCCTTAGGCTGGGCTCCCCCAGAAACAGACCTTGGAGGTAAGGATGTACGTACAAGTGGTACCTCCTGGGAAAGTCATCCCAGGAAGCAGTCCAAAAGGAATTGGAAAGTGAGACAAGAGAGAAAAATAAAGTAAAATAAGCCAATGCCGGTGTATTAATGAGCAGGGTACTACTGTGGGCAAGTGGGACTCAACCGCCTGGAGACCTCAGGAGTAAAGTGTGGAACAGCCTCAGAGTGGAACACCCCCAAGGGGCAAGAAATGTGGAAGATGGCTTGGTGGTGGATTGGGAGGCAGCTACACTTACAACTTTTCCTTGTACCAGAAGAGAGAAAACCCTGCAGAGATTCCAGCTGCTTCTACCCTGGTAACCTGAGGACACCCTGTCCCTTCTTCCTGTTCCTTAAAGCTTAGTGGGAGGGTCAGTGAAGTTCCATTATGTCTATTTCCTAAACATTACAATGATACTCTGATTCTATCCTTATTAGCTTGCAATCCACATGGCAAACAGCTGACAGGGGTTTTACACCAGCCGCTCCTTCCCTTTCCAATTCTTGACAACAGGTTATTTGCTCCCTCTTAGGGATAGGTAGGTAACCCGCCAAAGCAACTTTGAGCCCAAATAGAAGGCCTCTGTTGGAAATGAATGGATTAGATTTTCCCCTAGGAAGGGATGCTGTAGGAATCCTCCCAGTGGGACATTTGCTTTCACTTTTTTCAGCAGGAGAGATTTTTTATTTTAGTCAAGCCACAGGATACTCACGGCTCTCTGGGGACAGTAGTGACATTTGCAGAATGGCTGGTCTAGAGTTAGGGCTTTCAAGCCAGCCCCTAATATTCCTGGGCTTGGAGCAAAAGTATAAATGGAGACACATCATACTAAATATTGCAAAGCTATTAATCTAGCTAGCACGTAATTATATATATGTCGTATCTTCCTATCCTGACAAATTCAACAACAGAATTGAAAGATAAGAAAATCTATAGTTTTTATATGACAAAAGTCAGCAAAATGATTATCAAAGACATCTAAATATGTCATTGTGTATATCTAGATTTTCTATTGATTGTATGGATAAGTGGTAAAAGCATAGGTGATTCATACATTATTATATATTTACCTTATAAAATTGATTTTCCCCTTTATTTTAGTAAAATCACTAATATGTTGCTATAATCAAGATTGTCACAGGGGCACTTGGGTGGCTCAGTTGGATAAGTGTCCCACTTGGGCTCAGGTCATGATCTCGCAGCCCGTGAGTTCAAGCCCGGTGTCGGGCTCTGTGCTGACAGCTTGGAGCCTGGAGCCTGCTTCGAATTCTGTGTCTCCTCCTCTCTCTCTCTGACTCTCCCCTACTTGTACTCTCTCTCTCTCTCTCTTTAAAAAATTAATAAACATTAAAAAACAAAAAAAGATTGTCACATAAGTTGTGTTCCAGTGTCAGCAATGATCTGACACTATGCTGTTCTGTGTGTAGAACCTAGCCACATCTCAGTTTTGTTCTTCAGTGACACAAGTGCTCAGTGGCCACATATGGCTAGTGGCCACTGAATTGGATAGCACCGATACAGAACATTTTCATTATCACAGAAAGGTCTATTAGACAACAGTGCTAAAAGATTAGTGTATGTGAATTATACAAAATTTGAGTGTATATTTTCATCAAAAGTGTAAATTAAAATTTCCAAATCAGAAAAGTAAAATTAGTGTCGTGTAATTGTTGAAAGTTCTTTTCTTCCAAATGGCTCAGAGTTATGAGAATTAAATACAAACTACAGATTCTGATCAGAATGCTGATATTTAAATAAAAATTTATCGGGGCACCTTGGGTGGCTCAGTCGGTTAAGCGGCCGACTTCGGCTCAGGTCATGATCTCACGGTCCGTGAGTTCGAGCCCCGCGTCGGGCTCTGTGCTGACCGCTCAGACCCTGGAGCCTGTTTCAGATTCTGTGTCTCCCTCTCTCTCTGCCCCTCCCCCGTTCATGCTCTGTCTCTCTCTGTCTCAAAAATAAATGTTAAAAAAATTTTTTTTAAATAAATAAAAATTTATCAGAAAAAGCTTAAAATTTTTACTTCATATTTAAAAATGCGGGGCGCCTGGGTGGTGCAGTCGGTTAAGCATCCGACTTCAGCCAGGTCACGATCTCGCCGTCCGTGAGTTCGAGCCCCGCGTCAGGCTCTGGGCTGATGGCTCGGAGCCTGGAGCCTGTTTCCGATTCTGTGTCTCCCTCTCTCTCTGCCCCTCCCCCGTTCATGCTCTGTCTCTCTCTGTCCCAAAAATAAATAAAAAAACGTTGAAAAAATAAATAAATAAATAAATAAATAAATAAAAATGCAATTATACCTTATTAAATTTCTTACTAAAATGGAAAACTTGTGGCAATTCTAGCATTCAACATCCCCCATTTGTCAATGTAAAGAATCAGTATCATGTTTCACATATGTTATAACTACATATCTACCATTTTAATAGCGATATTATTTAATTTTGTGGCACGTTCCTCAATCACCATGTTCAACTATTTGCAAATACTATGCTAATGTGTGAGTCTTTCCAGAACCGTGGATTAGAACATGAGAAGAAGCAAGAAAATTGATGGCTGGCACTCCCTGGAAATGCTACTCATTATTGTAGATGAATATACTTGCTATCGGAAAGAAAGGACCTGATTTGGAATTAATTTGACTTTTAACTAAATGTCTCCACCACTAGGACTGTCCATCTGCCACATTAGGGCACACCAAAAACCTCCACAGTGCTGTTTCAAGGCCGTGGGACACAGTTGTGAAGTTTTTCTGGGGCCTGAACAGAAGTTCATTTTGAGATTGGATGTTTAGGGTTTTGTTTTATGCTCTCTCAGCACCGAGGACCAGATCCCTAGCAACCGAGGTGACCATGTGTCCCTTAATAAATTCATTTGTACACATTGTGATACTCAGGGCCCTGTGAGGTGCACACCCCGGGGCAGGAGCTCACTTTGCCGGGTCTGCAGGGAGAACGGCCAACCATCCTTATACAGTGATGATGTCTTTAGCAGCGATAACATGAAACGTGTCCAAACCCCACCAAAGTCAAGATGTATATTAAAAAAAAGAAAACTTACCTGGTCTCAACTCATGCCTACCTATCTGAAATGTTATGCTGAATTTGGAGGTCAACCACATGCAGAAAGTTCCTAATCCATCCAAAATGGCCACACTGGCCAAAAATCCTGGACAGAATCATTTAAATACTCCCCAGGGTCACTTAACTGGGGCTATCAGACCTCACAGAAAAGGAGAAGACTGACATTGTTTCTATTACTCATATTCTCATTTGTGGGCCTTACTACAATGATTTAATTCCCATTTTTAGAGATGCGTTTAGATTATGAAAGTATTTTGAAATAATAGGAAATGTAAATAAGCATGCTTGTATAGGTTTCCACAATGGTGTGCTATGTTCTCTTTCATCGATCAAAGATAGCATGTCCTCGAAAAAAAAATGAAAAGGGGGAAAGAGGGAGGGATGGAAGAAGGGAGGGAGGAAGAATGGACGGAGGGAAGGAAGGTGGAAGAGAGGGACTCGGAGAAGGAGAAAGCAGCTCAGAATTTGGAGTCCACTTTCATGGAGGCCCACCTGCGTGATTTAAATTAGTTCCTTTCTGTCTCCTGGCTCGTAGAAATGGTATTACATGTGAAAGCTCTGTGTGAACTCGGAGGCACTGACCCTGATCACTTACTGCATTGATCTCTGGTGAAACAAGGCTTGAAGTGAGCATCACGTTGCAGAGCCCTGTGCTGCACAGACTCTACTTCTTTTCAGACGGGAGAGGAGCAGGCACAACTTTTCACCCGGGACTTCACTTCGCAGGTGTGCTCACTTCTGAATGTATATGCAGAAGTCCCCCCTTATCCCTGGTTTCTCTCCATCATTCCGGTTGTCGTGGTCAAACCGCCCCCACCACACCGCCCCAGCAGAAGCAGATGATCCTTCTTCTGACACACGGTCAGATGGTCAGTAGCAGCCTAGCACTGCACCACATTCCCATGCCCTTTCCTCACTTCATTCCGTCACGCAGGCATTTTCTCATCTCACAGCATCACAAGAAGGGTGGCACCATAAGGCATTTTGAGAGGGGCGCCTGGGTGGCTCAGTCGGTTAAGTGTCCCACTTCAGCTTAGGTCATGATTTCACAGTCTGTGAGTTGGAGCCCCATGTCGGGCTCTGTGCTGATGGCTCACGGCCTGGAGCCTGCTTCAGATTCTGTGTCTCCCTTTCTCTCTGTCCCTCCCTCACTTGTGCACTCTCTCTTTCTCTCTCTCTCTCTCAAAACTAAATAAACATTAAAAATATTTTTTAAAAAGATACTTTGAGACCGAGACCACATTCACATAACTTTTATGACAGTATATTGTTATAGTTGTTCCATGCTATTATTGGGTTTTGTTGTTAATCTCTTACTATGCCTAATTTATAAATGGATTTTTAAAATTTTTTGAAGTTTATTTATTTATTCTGACAGAGACAGTGACAGCATGAGCAAGGCAGGAGCAGAGAGAGAAGGAGAGAATCCAAAGGCTCCATGCTGCTAGCTCACAGCCTGACGCGGGGCTCGAACCCACGAAACCGTGAGATCATGACCTGAGCTGAAACCAAGAGTCAGAAGCTCAACTGGCTGAACCACCCAGGCACCCCTATAAATGGAATTTTTAACATAGGTATGTATAGATAGGGAAAAAAAAACATGGTATACGTAGGGTTCAGGACCAACTGTGGCTTCAGGCATGCACTGGGGGTTCTTGGAAGGTATCCCCATTCCCAAAAGATAAGGGGCCGGGGGTGGGGGGTGCTGCTGTACCCGAAACTGGAGAGAATAGGATGAAAATCATTAGTTTTTCGCAGGGGTCAGAAGAAACCAGGTCATTTAAACTTTCACCAGTGAAGCCCTGTTCTCACCTGAACAGAAGAAAAAAGAACGAGGGCAGGTGCCCTTTTTTGTAGCTGTTTATATCCCACCTGAGGTCAGAACCTGTCACTGACAAAAGGCAAAGCTCATCCAAGCATAGTTCAAAGCCACTTTTGTATAAAGGCTTAAATCACTAGGATGAATTTTTAGATGCCCCAGGAATTCCTTCTCATGGCCTAATTAAAAGGGGAGAAGTAATAGGTTTTCATTCTTTGCTTTGCCCACAATACCCTCGGAATATAAATTAATCTCCTGAAATGTTGATACTAGGGCAGTACATTTGCATATTCTTTTTAAAAATCTTAACACTCACACTGTTAGTCTGTGTGACATTGAGCAAGTCATTTAACCTCTCTGTGTTTCCGCTTCCTTATCGGTAAAATGAAGGTAATAATTGTGGCCATTTTGCAGAGTTATAAGAATTCAATGGTATAATAATGGGAAGTGTTTAATACAGTCCCTGCCGCCTTATTAGTGACGTATAAGATGTTGTTAATAACCACTGACTTTTAAGATCAAATACTAAAGAGAGACTAGTAGGCAGGGAGTTCTATGCTGGGGTTCTGTGCAGGTGGAGATAGGGTAGAAGCATCTAACCAGGCCCAGAGACCAGTTAGCTGGGAAGACCTTCAACAGATATTCCTGTCCTTGCTTATCAGTCTTCTTTGAGCTTCCTAGCTGATAGATCCAAGAGCTGACTATGTGCAGTAAAACTACTCCGTGTATCATGGCAGGCCCTTCCTGTGTGCTTATCCACAAAATGAGAACAGTTTCTGTCCTGACTACCCTACTGCACTGTAAGGGAGTGAATGTCGGTGTGCACAAACATCCTTTATAAACGGGGCCCTCCGTGACTGGGCTTCAAGTCTCGTTGGTAGCCCTTCTACTCTGTTTTACCACCTGAGGCCAAAAGTTCACGATTTGCAAATAAGTCATATTTTTTTTAACCTATTTCTGATTGGAACGTTTACCTTTTCGCTATTTTATGTCAAAGAGGTCGGCAGGTTGATGTTCTCGACAAACTCTTCCCTCCTTCGTCATGGGGTCCGTAGCGAGGTGGGCCCTCCATGGCCGTCTCAATGTTCTGGAAGATAGCATTTTTACAGCCAGGGCCAACCTGGAGGTCCCAGGAATAGCAGATACAGGAAGGGGCCTGCTGGAGGATCCCTGGGACAGTCTGGTCTCTGTGGCCTCTGCGGGTTGTTTTGTATACGGTGTGGGACACAGCTCAGGGCGACTTTCCTGCCCTGTGCGGGCAGGACACTAGGGCTACTTTACCCTGAGGCACACCCTGGGGAAACAGGTCATGCGGTACCCTTTCCTTCCGCTCCTGCATCCTGCTTGAGGGGAGACAACTGTCTGCCCACGAAGCACTCCTCTGACCAGAATAGCCTGTCAGCCCTGCCCCTCCCTCCGGGACAAGGGAGCCAGCCGCTGGCTTTTTCCTGTCTGGTAGCTGGGCTCTACAGACCAGCAGCACAGGCAACATTACAAACACAGTAACCACCCTCCCACCCACACATCAGGGGTGGTTGTCAGGCTGGTTCCTTAGATATGGAAAAAGACAAAGAAGGAAACTGATCTGCAAAGATTTCATCACAGTCCCCTGGTGGTCACTCTACTTCTTATGTGTAAGTCAAGAAGTCCTGGAAGAAAATGCTTTCTGTAATCTCTTCTCGGAGCTGAGAAGTTTCAGAAGTCTGCTAGCTCACTCGGAGAGCGTGAAATGACACTTTGCTGTCTGAATCACGGTCAGTTCAAAGGCACAGGCACCAGCTCACCCGCAGCAGCTACTTTCCACGTGGGGGTTCGTTAAAGGAGAGAGTGACTGTCTTTGTGTCCCTCTTTTTTTTCCCCCCAGAGGCTTTGAACTAATGTGTTATATTAGTTCTTGTGCCTTTGTATAAAACAACTGTTTTTCTCAGAACACAGTTTGGAGGTTAGTGAGATTTTCCAAAACTTGGGGTGGCAATCATGTCCAGTGTCCTGTCCCCATGGATTCTTATTTCCTTTTTATTTCACTTTCTTTAAAACAAATCCTTTGAAGTCAATAGGTATGTTCCTTAAAGCTCTGCTTGACTAATACTATTAAGAAATGTTACGCTACGTGTCAGTCCTACCTCAGATTAAATTATTGCAACAATGGAGTCCTAGGCCCTGTGATCTGTAACAAGGCTGAGTTTCCCGTAGAATATGAAAAAAACATTTCACTGCGAACATCAAAGAAAAGATCATCTTTTCTTTCTCTTCATCTTAGATATTTTAAAGTTTCCAAATGTTGCATTTGAATTGAAGATTTCTAGACAGTCATTACTGTCAAGTTGAGACAAGCCTTAGAGGAAAACATTCAAACTTATTTCAGTGTGATTTGGGGGCTAACATTTACTGGAGGCTTACTATGAAAAAAGTATTTTCCAGGGCATCGAAACTCTGAAACACATGTATGTTTGTTATGCCCGTTTTAGAGATGAGGAAGCTGAGCATTAGAAATGGAATGATTAGGGGTGCCTGGGTGGCTCAGTCAGTTGAGCGTCCAACCTCAGCCCAGGTCATGATCTTGGAGTTCGTGACTTTGAGCTCACGACTGGCTCGGTGCTGACAGCTCAGAGCCTGGAGCCTGCTTCAGATTCTCTGTCTCCCTCTCTCTGCTCCTCCCCTGCTCACTCTGTCTCTCAAAAATAAATATTTAAAAAAAAAATTTTTTTTTAATAGAATGACTTAGGGGCACCTGGGTGGCTCAGTCTGTTAAACATCCATCCAACTTCTGCTCAGGTCATGATCTCGAGGTTCATGAGTTCAAGCCCACATTGGGCTCGGTGCTAAAAATAGCTCAGAGCCTGAAGCTGCTTCAGATTCTGTGTCTCCCTCGCGCTCTACCCCATCCCTGCTGGCACTCAGTCTCCGTCTCTCAAAAATAAATAAAAAATGTTTTTAAAAAAATTTTTTAAACATAGAATGACTTCGATCTCATGCAGATAAGACAATACGAGTAGACCACGGTTGTTCAGCTACTAACTGGCAGTGCTGCGATTTGTAGGCAAATATTCTGATTTCCTGAGGTCCTTTTCCTGACCACTCTGTTGCATTTCCATCTTCATCTGTGTCTATTTTCCTACCATAAATTCATTATCAAAAATAAATAAATAAATAAATAGATAGATAGATAGATAGATAAATGAATTCACCATCAAACTGTTGTCTAACTTGCCATTCTTTGGCTGCTGTACCCATCTTTGTTTATATGATGATCTAAAAGCTTCCGTCTAAGTGTCATCTCTTCCTCAAAGATAATAGAGTCAGGATTGCAATCATCGGTAGGTAACAGAGAACCCAGCCAACACTGGCATATAGAACAATGGCTAAAGGTAGAGGTTTGAGTAGCACACTGCCTGAGGTCAAGTCCAACTTCTGCACTCACTGAGTATCTTGGGTACATTTTTCAACCTTTCTGTGGTTCAGTGTGCTCATCTGAAAGCTGGAATAACAATGGTGCTCACTTTTTTAAGCTCTTAAGAGGATTAACTATAAATTCAAGTCAACCTCTGAGAAAATGCTAATAAAATAAGTTGCCATTGTATAGTTTCTCACATGGGGGTAGACAGCTCCGGTGGTACAGCCACATCACCATGCCATCGAGGACCCAGATTCCTCCTGTCTTTACTGCTCATGCTCAGCCTTGCAAAACATAAGTGGCCCCCTCTGCATTCCAGGCAGAAAGAAAGGAAAGGCGCCAGATCAGATGACTTCTTCTTGTGGACTTTTGGATTTTATTTGGGAAGGGCGGGCCCCCTAAATGACTTCCTCCTATAGCCTGTCAGTAAAAATGGTGTTATATGGCCAGCCCTCACTTCCATGGTGGCTGGGAATTTTAGCTTTGCGTTTTCCAGTCTCGCTGGTGGAGGAAGGCAGGGTAGACCGTTTGGGAATGGTTGTTGAGTGGACTGACCCCTAATACCACCCAAAAGTCCCAGCTCATGCCCCACCTGCACATCTATCCTAATTAACAACTTCAAGGACATGACTTATACTATTCCTTTGGAATTATTTTATGGTTCTTTCTGCCTGGGAACCGTACTTTTATATGGCTGGTTTTACCTGAGCCTTCAGGTTCCAGTTACCGCCTTCTCTGTGGAAAACAATTCTCTAACCACCCCAATAAATACAGGTCTCTCCTCTTATCTTTTTAGGTAGCACGTTGCTTGTTTCCTTCAAAATGCTTTATTCATTTGGCAAGGTTAGAGGGATGATATTCTTTATACGCCCAATAAGCAGAGTTTTCTCCTTGCCTTTTCTCCTTGCCACACCACTACAAACCCTACTAAGAGGGCAGAATGGTGTCACCTCAGAGAGGAGGAAGATATACTGTGAAAATTCATGTCAAAGAGAACAGGAGGTGGAGAGCCAACCCCTTCCTGCCACAGCTCTGCTCTGAGAGCAGAGACGCCCCAAATTTAACATGGCACTAATCTAAGTGGGTCAGCCATAGTCACTGAGTAGCTACCCAGGAAAGTACTTCAATTTTGTTGAGGGAGTGAATGAATGAATGAATGAATGAATTGTTTTGAATAACAAATTTTGACAGGATGTGAATATCCCATATTTTATTGGGTTTGAGAGCTTGAGCTCACTACAGTATAACTATGACATGATGTTTTGTTTCCTCAAAAGATGACGACTCCTTCAGGGCAAAGATTGTGTTTTTCTTCTCTGCATCTTCTTTGGGGCCCCCACCGGGCTACTCCATGGGTCTTTGTTAGCTGATTGAACAAGGGGCTGAAGATAAAAAATAACAGAATTAGAACGCAACAAACGATGGTAGATTCCAAAGTTACCTGTATTTTTTCCTCAGCAGAAAAGAGAGATCCTAGTTGATGGTGTCTGTTCACTCTAGGTTTCGGTGCTACTTTAATATAGAAGAATGGTCATGAAGGTACTAAGATTCCCAGAGGACAACTAAGATAAGGAAATCAGTATTGAACCTTAAGAAATAAGGCTTTGTGCGTAGATAACGGCTTATGTCATGTGCATCCTCACCAGGGAATCCAATTGGGTGTCTTGAAATCTTGATTACATTTCCAGGTTTCATTCTGTTCCCCTAACCATCGATTGACCTGGAATTTTTTAAACTGTTGGCTTGACAGAAGCTGGGATCTCTTATTCTTGTCAAATACTCTCATTTTTGTCAAATTATGTGGACATTTTCAGCTTCCAGAATAACGCTGGTGCTCCCTTGCTCTCCTTGTCCTCTGTTCATTCAAACAGCTCCATTAGGCCCTGTGGCACACAGAAGCTCTGCATCTAATGCCACCCCTTGCTGGCAGGGTGACCCCTGGGCACGTGCACCTCCACCATCCTAGGTTTCTGGGTTTTTTTTTTTTTTAATGTTTATTTTTATTTTGAGAGAGAAACAGAGAGAGTGTGAGTAAGGGGAGGGGCAGAGAGGTGGGGGGGGGGAGAGGGGGAGAGAGAGAGAGAGAGAGAGAGAGAGAGAGAATCCCAAGCAGTCTCCACACAGTCAGCACAGAGCCCAATGTGGAGTTCGATCCCACAAACCACGACGTCATGACCTGAGCCAGAATCAAGCCGAATCAACCTACTGAGCCACGCAGGAAGCCCAATCCTAGGTTTCCATTTAGATAAAAGGATCAACAACATCCGCCTTAACTGACTCATGAAAGTATCAGGCGGATGAAGTGAGATTCACGCGAAAACTTTATATAGTGTAAAGTGGTATATACAGATGAAAATTATTGTATCTTATAAATGGTATCATGAGCCTGTATCTCATTTCCTTTTTATAGGAAAAGATATTGAGAGCAGAAAGGCCAACAAATTTATCAGTGCTTTGGGTCAAAGCTGTTATATCAAACTCACACTTTTACTTTTGCCTCTTCCCGAAAGCCCCAAATAATGATAACCACAATCGACATAGGCAAAAGGGAAAGAAAATGGGATTAAGCCACAAAGACAATAAATGGGAGAACAAGCAATGGCAACTAAATTTTGAAAGTGGGGCAGCAGGAAGAAGGCCGGCGACTTAGCCAGCAGGACAAGGGAAAACAAATCGTAAGCTGGCATTTGAGAAACCCAAGAACCACCCCAATCTGTACCACTAAAGACCCAATGGCTTCAGGAAGTGAGGTAAAGTGGGCTGCAAACAGAAGGATTGGTTAAGTTGGTTTAAATGGAGCTGACAGCCACCTACCCACGTCATCCTTTCCTCACGTAGCCAGCTGATCTGCTCTGGCTAAAGGCTAGAGGTTAATGCTCTGGCAAAGTCATGACAGTCAGTGTCTGCACTGCTTGGGGACATCAGGTACAGCTAAGGGTGGGAATTACCATGTTGAAGACAGAGCTTATGCGGCAGTGTAGGGCATGAATTTTGAAACCCACTTTTCCCATTCAGCTTCCAGAACATGGACAACCAGGCTTTTACTCTCCAGATAGAAGGTGGGAAGATTCTTTGAGGACTCTGACCAGACCAAGAGATAATTCCTGGGGTTATTCTGACTTTGGGGTTCCCACAATGAAACCATACAGTAGCTAACTAAAGGTGACAAGCTTCACCCACATTCTTGGAACTTCCTGTCAGCTTCATAACCCCCCTTCTTTTTCTTTTGCCAGTTTAGAGCTCTACTGAGGTACAGTCTGCAATCATAAAATAATGCCCCGCTTTTATTTATTTATTTTTCCCCCAGGATTTATGCGGTTCATTTCATTGTCAGTCTTACAAGTAAGTCACTGAGGTTGGGCAAAGCCAGGGGATAATAACTTAAATCCCAAGCACTTTCATCCAGTGACAACCCAATTAGCAAGACCCTGTTGCTGAGCCGAGGGCTGTGGAGGCCACCCCAGGACCCACAGCACATGTACTGATGTTAAAAATCCTTTCCCAGAGGCACTAAGGGGGAATCAAATGCCCCACTTTTTTTTTTTTTTTTTTTTGGCTGAAAATAACTAAAAGTTATTTAAATATTAAGGTAAAAAAAAAAAAAAAACGTGAGGAAGATTCATGAGATTTAGTTTGGCCAGTCTACGGCCATACCACCTGAACGCGCCCGATCTCGTCTGATCTCGGAAGCTAAGCCGGGTCGGGCCTGGTTAGTACTTGGATGGGAGATTTAGTTTGGCCAAGTCATCCAGATGGTGCTGCAGAGCCGTTTTCAGGTTTCGTGATGGAAGGGGGTAGGGGGAAGACTTTCCACCGCGCAACAAAGGAGCACATTTGTTACAAGGCTGAGACTGCCCCCCCACCCCCCACCCCCACTGCAGCTAAAGGCCCACAAAGCAGTGAATCGAATGCCTGCTTTTAAATATGAGCAGAGAACCAGAGACTACCAGAAAGCTGAGGAAAATCCCTAATATGAAACATCATATTAACAGAAAACAATAATAAACAGAAAACACCAACACCAGTTATCGGAGAAAGACATGAAAACTTAAAAAGAAGCTACTGCTAACATTCTTAGAGCAATGAGATAGAGCCTCTTTCAAGTAAGAACAGGATGCTACTGTATAAAAGGAATATCCAGAGGACAAAAATGAATTCCTGGAAATTAAAACTACAATAGCCGAAATTAAAGATTCAATAAGAAGGATGGGAAATAAAGCTGATGAACTCACTTGTGAAAGGAGAACAGATTTAATTCCTATGGAAGAACGACAGAAAGACAAAGAGATGAAACAAAGGAAATGTATTAGGTGAGGAACATTTATCATCCAGAAAATGAAGTTCCAAAGGGAAAGGAAAGAGAAAACTGTGGGAAAGAAATCCTCAGCAAATAAAGCCAGAAAGTTTCTCAGAAATGAAGGACACAGCTCTCCAGATTCAAAGAGCCCTTTGAGTGCCAAGCATAATGGAGGAAAATAGACCTAGACCAAGGCACATGGTGGTGCAATTCCAGAACAGTGAGACAAAGGACAGATACCACAAGCTTCCAGAGAAGGAAAAAATGGCTTCAGGAAATGGATTATGAAACAGAATGACTTCAACCTCTCAGTAAGCACTCAGAAGGCTAGAAAACAATAGAACAAAGCTTTCAAAATTCTGCAAGGGAATTATTTCCTGTCTGGAATTGCGTTCCTGGCCATACTACAATGAAGTGTGAGGGTGAAATTAAAACCTGTTCAAATATGCAAAGTTTCAGAACAATAAACTCCTTCTAAGGAAACTACTGACAGCAAACCAAGCATCAAAAGAGCATAGCATTTGAGATACACAAGATTCAACACAAGAAAGAGAATTCTCAGGATTATAATGCAGGGAGATCTCAGGATGACAGCTGTGAGGAAGACCAAGGAAGACTGGATGGAGTCAGCAGGTCCGTAAGAGGTGTCTCCAAGAAGATGAAATTAATAGAATACTTTAATGTGTTTAAACATACTGAGAGGAGATTTAGATATTGGTAGCTAGGGTTTGGAATAAACTAGAGATAGAAATTAGATGATCAGAACAATAAACACTTATCTGACCAAAATGAGGACATAAGTGTGTTGAGAGAATGGGAGCACAGAAGTGTAGTGGTTCCACCGTGTAGGGGTAAAGGGGTGGTGGTTGTGAGAGGTAATGATGACAGAGAGCTGAATGTTTATCTTCCAAGGTGGACAATCAATAGCAAAGTCTTAAATTAGCAGTATGTAAACATGATATTTAGATATGTGAAGATCAATATCAAAAGAAATGGCCAAGAGTTGAACGCAATTGCCCCTAAGAATAGGAAGTGTGTGTGTGTGTGTGTGTGTGTTGTCATAATGTGCTCATCATTACAGATTTTGTGCATATGGAACTATAACACAACTATAAACTCAATTCCTTAAAAAGTCAGCTAAATTGCCGAACTATATTTTTGTTATAGGGGAAAACATTATAGTTTCTCAACCGTAATTTGCTCTTGTTCATTGGAATATACAATTTGCCCCATTTCTAAGCATTTGAGACACTGAATTTACAAATGGGCAGTGGCCAGACCAAATATAAAAACAGAACTCTGACCCACAACCTGCAGCAGCCAGTCTAGGAAACCAACCCGTGACCTACAGTAACCAGCCCAGGGAGCCAACCTGCTATAATTCAGCCTTCTAGAAAATCAGACTGTTACCCCATATAACAATTGGCTCCAAATGGCCAGAACTTGGTTAATAACTGACAGCTGTTCTAGTTTTTATTCCTGCTTCCAACTAGGACCAACCAGTGAAAGCCAAATTCGCACTCCTAACCAATCACAAAGGATGCCTCTCTTCTAGTTAGTCTGCTTACGGCTCCCCCATGCCATGATTCTCCAAGCAGGGCAAACCTGAAGCCATGCCTTCTTCCCACCATAAAGCTTTCCCTGTCCTCTACCCGCCTTTGCGTCCTGGGCAAACACAAGTGATGGTACATGCCACTCTTGTTACAGCAAGATCTTAATAAATACCCTTTATTCTCATTTGGTTGGTCTTCATTTGTTTCCACGCACTATTTTGAGGCATTGCAAATTTTCAAAGATTGAAAAGCATTTCATTTGTCAGGAATTGATGCCAGCTTGACACTGGCCTTAGCAACATGTTTCTGATATGTCTTTTCAGGCAAGGGAAACAAAGACAAACTAGTGGGACTATACCAAAATAAAAAGCACAGCAAAGGAAACCATTAGCAAAATAAAAAGGTAACCTACTGAATAGGAGAAGATATTTGTAAATGGTGTATCTGATAAGGGGTTAGTATCCAAAATATATAAATAACACCAAAAAAATCACTAATAATCTGGTTGAAAATGGGTAGAGGATCTGAATAGACTTTTTTTTTCCAAAGAAGATATACAAATGCCAAAAGATACATGAAAAGATGCTCAATATCACTAGTCATCAGAGAAATGCAGATCGAAACCACAATGAGATATCACCTTATACCTGTCAGAATGGCTGGAATCAAAAAGACAAGAAATAACAAGTGTTGGAGAGGATGTGGAGAAAAAGGAACCCTCAGGCACCATTGGTGGGAATGTAGATTAATACAGCCACTGTGAAAAAACAGTATGGAGACTCCTCAAAAAATTAAAAACAGAAATACCATATAATCCAGTATTTCCACTACTGGGTGTTTATCCGAAGAAAATGAAAACTCTAACTCAAAAAGATATAGGGGTGCCTGGGTGGCTAAGTCGGTTAAGCGTCCGACTTTGGCTCAGGTCATGATCTCACAGTCTGTGAGTTCGAGCCCCGCGTCGGGCTCTGTGCTGACGGCTCAGAGCCTGGAGCCTGCTTTGGATTCTGGGTCTCCCTCTCTCTCTGCTCCTCCCCTGCTCATGCTCTGTCTCTCTCTGTCTCAAAAGTAAATAAAAACATTAAAAAAAAAAAGATATATACACCCTTATGTTTACTGCAGCATTTTTTAAAATAGCAGAGATATGGAAGCAACACAAGTATCCACTGACAGAAGAGTAGATAAAGAAGATGTGGTGTATATATACACTATGGAATATTACTCAGCCATAAAAAAAAATGAGAGCTTGTCATTTGGGACAACATGAAGAACCTAGAGGGTATTATGCTAAGTGAAATAAGTCAGACAGAGAAGGACAAAGAGCATATTATTTCACTTATATGTGGAATCTAAAAAATAAACAAAGAGAAACAGACTCATAAATACAGAGAACAAACTGGTGGTTGGTTGCCAGAGGGGCAGGCGTGGCGGGGGAGGGGATGGGTAAAACGGGAAGGGGACTAAGAGACACAAACTTCCAAGAATAAAATAAGTAAGTTGTGGAGATGAAAAGTACAGCCTAGGAAATATAATAAATTGAGGGCGGATGATGGTGACGCTTGCGGTGGGCATGGAATGACATGTGGAGTTGTTGGGTCACTGTGTTGTGCACTTGAAGCTAATGTGGCATTGTGTGTCAACTACACTTCGATATTAATTAACCAATTAATGAATAATCCTAGGAAAAACAGTAAATCTCTGCTGTATCCTAAACACCTATAACGAGTATTCCATCAGTATGTATTGAATTAAATAAATTAAAAAATAAAGGGTCATTGTATCAATGAAAAAAAAAAATGTCAGCTAAACCTACAATCCAAGTTCAAAAAGTCTTAACTTTTTGACAAGTTCTTACATTTATTCACTCATATATTGTACTCTGTCTCCACATGTCAAGAACTGCACTGTGTGTTATGTGTTCTGGAAGATACAAATTAGATAAGTTGAGTATGTCCCTTAATTGGATTTAGTAATTTTCGAGTTTCTTACATTCAGATAAAGTTATCTCAGGTTTGGATAAGCCACTTTAAATTGTATTTATGCTTTGGAGCAAATGAACATAATTTTAAAGAGCAAGTTGCCAAAAACAGAGATCAAGTTAGTGTCACACTGTTATACTTTCTTATTTTACTTTTTTTTTTTTTTCTTAAATTGCCCAATGTAAAATTTCTGACTGAACTGTCCTGGCATGTGTCTAAAGTGTGCTTTTTTAATTTTAACCCCCTTGAAGAAATCTTCTCTTATGTTTACTAATATAAATATAAATGTTAAGTGTATTTCATTTTACACACATTATCCTCTTTGTGCTTTAGAATTGAATTCCAGATGTCCTATTAAGGGGCACATATATGATTATGGAAAATTATTCTATTGAAAGTAACAGTAGTTTTTATAATGATGTAAATCTGAGAAAGCAAAAGAAATTGAGGTTGGAAAACAGATGTAGTCACTAAAAAACTGTGTGCACATGGTAAACTGGTTTTTAGCAAGATTCAAATAATGCAATCAGTGGGAATTTGACTAGTCCGTGGAGTTGTCAAAGGCATGTGGGATGTACGAATAATAGCTAGAAATTTGTTGTGGACACGAGGCTATTAAGCTTGTCTCCTGCTGCATTCAATATGGTAGTAAAAACTATTATTAAATAACTGATTTTATAGCAACTGTTAAAATTATTTGGCCAAAGTATAAATTAAAGTTTATGACGGATGCAAATGTATGTCTTAAGATGTAAAATACTAATTTAGGTTCCTTTCCCATTTTAAAATAACCACTCAGACGAAAGAACAGTGATTACCAAAATAAGAGCAAATTAATAAGGCTGCCAGGAAGGCTTCACAAAAGTCTGAAACAGTAAATGTGACTTTGCTTTTCAAACACAGAATCCCACAATTATCAAGGATCTCTTCCCTAGCTGAGTGCATATAACTCACATCAGCAGTAATGGAGTTGACACACGTGAAATCCTGAGGACCAACTAAAGGTCACAAATGATAGATCTGATCCCCCAGACCCTTCTGTGCCACATGCAGATGTGTAGAGGGTTGGTGGACACCCACCACATATGAAAAGGTGGAACTGATTTGGGCCGCCTGGGTGGCTCAGTTGGTTGAGCTTCGGCTCAGGTCATGATCTTGCAGTTGGTGAGTTCCAGCCCCGCTTCGGGCTCTGTGCTGACAGCTCAGAGCCTGGAGCCTGCTTTGGATTCTGTGTCTCCCCTCCTCTCTCTGCCCCTCCCCCGCTCAAGCTCTCTCTCACTCTCAAAAATAAAATAAACATTTTAAAAAAATGAAAAAGAAAAAAAAACAACTGTAACTGATTAACCAAATGGTGTTGGTTAACCTTTTAGCCTTTGTTTATACCTAAGCAGTGCCTGAAATAAAACTTGCCCATTTACAAAAGACAAAGTTCTTTAGCAAATGAAAGGGCTCACTGAATGTGACATTCTATGTATCACTGAAGCTTTCCGGAAATGACAGATTCTCAGGCCCCACCTTGTATTTTCAGTCTCCAGGGCTGCTTGCAGGGTGTGGAATTTTCTGAAGTTCCTCGTGAGTAGAGGCTTGGGGGTCCGGGCAGGGTGTGAGAAATTGTAGCAATCCCCTGGAATCTAACTTGGTATTTGGCAAAAAGTAAACACATTATGTATATTTAAGGAGAGATCCATTGTAAGGAATATTTTTAAGTACATGTACGGTTCAGGAAGCGAAAATTCTTAGGAGCATAAAGGAAGTTGGAAGATACTCCGGAAGTCCTAGAATCTGAGTTTTAATAATTAATCTGTCTGATTGTTGCCTGGGAGAGGTTTGAAAAGATTCGTGAAGGCTCTCACCTCACTACTGAATCCAAATTTCTGAGAACGGGGCCTGGAAACCCGTATAGTTTAAAATTTTGAAAACACACTTTAAGATTTGAGAATTCTAATTTTTCTCACTAAACGTCCTTGTTCTTTCAGTACTGCCTCAAATGGCATGGTTTCCTGCCATTCATCAGCAGGTCACTGTTTTTTTGGACCGAACATCGTTTACTTGAGTCTCACTGCAAGTACAGTGACCACTTTGGAGATGAGGTCAAAGGTCGTTCCTGCAGGCCTGGATTCTGCTGATCTGTCCAAGAACCATGATTCCGTTAACTCTTGTGGTAACTTTTTCACATTTTTGGCTCATGTCGATCAAGAAATTAACCAAAATTAAGTTGTTTGTTTGCTTGCTTTTTAAGAAACTGCTGTTAGTCCATAGTTTCCTCATCTTGGGTTTGTGAAGCTAAATGTTAATCTACAATAGAGGCCACTTCAAATTGGTTTCATTAGATTTAGTTCAAGATCCAGCTTGTTGGTTTCATTTTGGATTCGGTCATTCAATATATAATCTTTGTTTCTCCCAGTTCATGTTGTTAGGATGTCCTTGGAACCACAGTAGAGGGGACGGCCATCTTGCCAGCGCAACCCAATGAAAATGCCCTAGCAGCGTGCCAGAATGAATTGGAGGTCAACCAATCACCCAGGGACAGCACGACCTGACACGAAAAAGGCCCACCTGGACCTAAACCCAGAACCGCTGCAGCTTAAAAACCCCACCCCACCACACCTGGGGGTGACTTCCCTGACTCCTCTCTCTCTCTCTCTCCCTGAGTCACAGAACCTTGCCTGAGGCCTTAGTTCCCAAATAAAGCCTTTGACTGCTAAAATTTTTTAGCCTCTGACTCCTATCTTTACCCTGCCTTACGCCTGACCCTAACACGTCACACTTGAACTTGACAAATATACCATTCTAGCCTGATTTAAGTTATTAATAAACACATCAAATGAAAAACAGCCTAGCGACCCCCCTCTGGATAAACATTGGTGGTGAGCCCCCTTAATCTAGTTTTCACCTGGTCACAAACCTACCACACGTCTACCTGCCTAGCCCAGATTTCTCCATCTTGTCAATAGAAATGCTGGAGGAAACTTTTTAAAGGCCATCTTCTAAAAATTAAATCTTGAAAGCTACATTGCTTCACATTATTCCAAATCTCTATCCCTGCAACATATATTGCTGTATATGCTCAGAATATTTTATGTCACAAATATTCATTGTCAATAGGTAGAACAAATACAAAAGATAAATTAAGTCGTCGATGGATAATTTTTTAATTTTTTAAAAATGATCTTCTTATCCTATAGAACTTTACCAGTGTGAAATTACTTACGATTCTTTTTTCTAAACTTTCACCAACGTACACGGTCTCCTCTCACGACAAGATTCTAGCTGGTCTAAAGGTTACGGTGTCTGACAGTAATTCACTGAGGTACCACATTTCAATTGCTTCGGCACATTTCAATTAGGAAGCCTTTGAAGTGAGAAAGGAAAAGAAATCGAGTGGGAGTCAGGTGATGTGGAAAGAAAAACAGCATGAAAGGAGAGAATAAGAAGCATTTTTGAACAATGGAAAAAGTAAAAAAAAAACAAAAACAAAACCCGACAGCACTCAGGGACAACTTGATTCTACCTTCCGCTCAGAGTCAGTGTTCCTAAAAGGCACGCACATGTATTCCAAAATACTGGGTTTAAGTAGAAATTTTCCAATCCCCTGTGATTATGAAATGGGCCTAATGCGAGATATTTTTCTGGAAGATACGCTTTAATAGTGGAGATGTAATTTATGCTAGTCCTTCTCTAGGCAAAATTTTTAAAAATCTGGCTTAAGCAGGGGCCCCTGGGTGGCTCAGTCGGTTAAGCGTCCGACTTCAGCTCAGGTCACGATCTCGCAGTCCGTGAGTTCGAGCCCCGCGTCGGGCTCTGGGCTGACAACTCAGAGCCTGGAGCCTGCTTCCGATTCTGTGTCTCCCTCTTTCTCTGCCCCTCCCCCGTTCATGCTCTGTCTCTCTCTCTGTCTCAAAAATAAATAAACGTTACAAAAACAAATTTAAAAAAAAAATCTGGCTTAAGCAAAAAGGGAATTTACTAGCTCAAATAACTTGTCGAGATGCTGGCCTACCTGAGACCCTGAGAGACACCTGAAAGTATATCGTTAGGTCCCCACTCCTTCTGTATTGGACTCCACTTTCTCCTTCTGGTCATTCTCAGGCAGGTATTCCCTTGGTGGCAATATGTCTGCAGGATCATACACTCAGCGCCTGAGTCCAGAATAAAAATGACGTTTCCTTTCATTACTTCTGCCCAGCTGTAGTAGGCTGAACAATGGCCACCCAAAGATAAAAGGTCCTAATTCCTGAGACCAGGAAATACTATTTTATAATGGAAAAAAAGTCTTTGCAGATATGATTATGTTAAAATTTCTTGGGGCGCCTGGGTGGCTCAGTCAGTTGAGCGTCCGACTTGGGCTCAGGTCGTGATCTCACAGTTCGTGGGTTCAAGCCCAGCATCAGGCTCTGTACTGACCGCTTGCTCAGAGCCTGGAGCCTGCTTCAGATTCTGTGTCTCCTCCTTTCTCTGCCCTTCTCCCGCTCACGCGCTGTCTCACTCTGTTTCTCAAAAATAAATAAATGTAAAAAAATTTTTTTAAATCAATAAAATTTCTTTTTTTTTTTTGAGAGAGAGTGCACACACACACACACACACACACACACACAAGCAAGTGGGGGAGGAGCAGAGAGAGAGGGAAAGAGAGCATCCCAAGAAGGCTCCACGCTCAGTGTGGAGCCTGATGCCAGGCTCAATACCATGACTGTGAGATCATGACCTGAGCTGAAATCAAGACATGGATACTTAACCAACTGAGCCACCCAGGTGTCCCACGAATCTTGACATGGGAAATTATCCTGAATTTTCCAGGTGCACTTTAAATGTAATCACAAGTGTCCTTATAAGAAGAAGGTAGAGGGAGACTTTGCACACACACAGAAGAGGAAAAGTAATGTGACCATGGAGGTAGAAATGGAGATGATGTGACCACACGTCTAGGAATGTCGGCAGCCGCCAGAAGCTGGAAGAGGCAAGGAGCAGATTCTCCCCTAGAGCCTCCAGAGAGAGCATTGCCCAGTTGACACCTTAATTTTGGCCTTAGTGAGACAGATTTCAGAGGAACTGTGAGTGAGTTTTCTGTTGTTTTCACTAGGTTTGTGGGAATCCTTTAGAGCGGATGCAGGAAACTGATACAACAGGTTCACTTTGATTTGACCATCCTGAGTCACACGACAAACGGAGCCAATCACTGAGAATGGACAAGTCAGTCCGGGTCATCCCTTTTGTTCTTAGAACATGGGCAAACGAACTCCAAGTGCAGGAGGAGGGGAAGACTGCTCAAAAGCAAAGCATATCTGCAAATAGACACTGGTTGGGGAAAGGAGGCCAAAAACAGCAGATATCCATTTCATGTTTGAAAAGAGAAGACAGAAGGAGGTGCAAATTAATATTTATATGAAAGGCTATTATAACAGTGCCCTTGAACTTGTTTTGTTGCTGTGATTATGTTGTTAAGCAGCATACAATCACAGATACACTTAGTTGAACAGACATCACTTCCTAAGAGCAGATTTGTTTTTCCTGCCAGTCACTGGACCTTCTCCAGCTCCAACATATCTTTTTTGGAAGAGATGTGCATTACGATCACACATATTATACTCCATATAGAAAAATACTATGATATTAAGATTAAGATTTATTTGCTTTCAAACATTCCTTCAGATTGTGTCTAAAAAACTGTATCAACAGTGTTTGCTAGAGTAGGAGCTTGTTCCAGAGTATGTGGTGTGAAGTCTATGATACTTTGCACACCTCTTTGGGGATTAAAACTGACAGGCCTATGAAGACAGTTCAAGGATGGCTGGGCCTCTTATTAGCTCTCTGACCTTGGCTACATGACTTACACTGTCCTAATCCCAATTTCTTTATATGTAAAATGAGAATACATAATTGTGCAGGATCTATTTTGAGAATTATTTTTAAAATAATGTGTGAAAGCATCTAACAGGGTGCACAGCACGAAGTAAGATGCTAACAGAGTCTGATAAATCTGTAACCTGAGCAGCACAGTTTAGGTCACTATTCCCATAATTTGTCCTTCCTCACCCAGACTGAAGCTCTCCCAATGACTCATTTCAGCTTCAAAAGATCTACCTCTCATTTCCATTTGGCTTGGCAAGTGGATTCATAGGAGAGCCTGATGTCAAGTGCACCTTTAGACATTTTACCATATTTCCACCTTTTTGAAACTTTGTAAAATTTAAGGTAAGATCAGTTTCAGTGCTGAACCATGCAGAGCTCTGCCAGCTTATTTATTCCCAAACTGTTTTCAACGCTAACGAAATTTCTTTGCTAGGACGGAATATCAGTGTCCCCAACCCCAGATGGCTCATTTGCCTTTCTTTTGCAACAGCCAGATTTTATTTTGAAGGTTTAAATTAACTGAATCTATTAATTTTCCCTTAGCCTTTTCATTATTTACTCTCAAAAACTCTTGTGGATAAGTCAGGCATAATTTCCCTTTATGTAATTTTGCTGGAGGGCAGAGGAAAACTGGCATTGTTTGATCCATAGGGAAGAGATGTCCTCACCTAGGGCACGGATTAGCCCCTGCGTTCATTTGTTCCTCTGCCTGTGAGCCAGTGTCTCCCCTAGTGAGCAATACTATGGCAACTCTGAATTTGCCTTTGGGCCATTTGGGGAAATTGTGGCCAGCTTGGGCAAGTTTGGGGGTTCATATTACTACATCTTTGCCCAGGAAATTTTAGCAATTAATTGCCAGGCCCTCATAAGCATTTGATTGCCAACCACTGTTAGCTGATGAATATCTGTTTGTATTCAGAGCCGTCATTTCAGACATAAACCATATCTAAAATGACTACATTTTACTGGGCTTTAGGGACTTGGGGAGACAGAGGTGGAATACAGAAAGAAGACTTTTATAGACATAATTTAAATGTTTGCTAAAATTCAAATAATGGAAGCTAGAAACTCCTTAATGAGAAATGTTATCTACCTAATATTTATAATCTGCACCCTGTTGAGTATCACGATGTTTCAACTGTGAATACCATGCATTCTGGAAATAAATAGGCCAGCACCCCAAATTTTACAAGTGACGGGATGGTGAGCAATTTTCTTTTTTTTATGAGCAGTTTTCAATTTCTTCTTTTTCCCTAAGCATAGTCCCTAACATTTTCATATTTAACAAATATATTCACAATATGAAAAACAGGCATACCTCATTTCTTGTGCTTTGCCTTTCTATGCTTTGCAGATATTGTGTTTTTTACAGACTGAAGGCTTTTGGGAACCCTGCCTCCAGCAAGTCTGTTTGTAGCATTTTTTTGCCCGGATAGCATTTGCTCGCTTTGTGTGTCTGTGTCACGTTTTGGTAGTTCTCATACCTCAAACTTTTTCATCATTATTATATTTGTTGTGGGTGATCTGTGAGCAGTGATTATGGCTTACTGAGAGCTCAGGTTATGGTTTGCACTTTTAACAATAAAGCATTATAAAGTTTTATATTCATACAATAAATGCAATTGTCCCTTACTTAACTAACATTTGCAGCATTTATTTTTTTGGTGGGAGGGGAGACACTACCTTAGAAATTTATACCCATTTTCCCAATCATCTTTTTTTTTTTTTTTTTTCATCGTTTGGCCAACAGGCCATCCTTTTGACTCACTTCCAGTCCTCACCAAAAACTGTTGTATTCTAGTACCCAGATGGAAGGCTTACATCAATGGGAAGCAAGAATGATGTTAACTAAAAGAACACCAATTTACATTTTCACTTGGCTCTTCTAAGAGTCTGACTTTACTGCTAAGAGCCCAGTTGAGACTGAGATGAAAGAGCCCTTTGAATGGTGAGGAATTAATATCATGGACATAGAGACATTCCAACTGTAGCCCAAAGTGTCTGGAATTCACAAGTGAATGTGAGTTTGAGAGGGTAGAATATTCATAAGTATGTTATCTCTAAGGTTAAATAATACAAATATGGTTCAAAGGGGAAAAGGGCAGGGCAAAACTCCCTTAGATAAAAAGGGATTCTGTAAATCACTGTGAATGATTGTAAAATATGGGAACTTAGGATTTAACAAAGCAATTGCCATGGTTAAGTCTGTTTCCAGTGAATAAGTGATACACTCATACGGTTACCAAGTAAGCAAGCCAAGTAGAAGGACAGTACCATTTCCATGGAGGGATCTTGGGGTTGTTGCCTTCTTAGCTGGGTAGAAAAATTCCAAGCCCTAGAAGAGAAGATATCCAATGTCTTCTGAATGTCAGCCAGTGTCATCTGAGACCATGATAAGAAGGACAAGATTAGCCAGTGGCAAGCACAGATAAGAAACCATCCACAGTAATTAAAGTTAGCAGATAAAACAGGCTTTGTTACTTGAAGGCACAATAGACCAAAATGACAATTTTTTTTTCTTTTTATTTATTTAAAAAAATTTTTTTAAGTTTATTCATTTTTGAGAGAGACAGAGAGACAGAGCACGAGCAGGGGAGGGGCAGAGAGGGAGGGAGACACAGAATCTGAAGCAGGCTCCAGGTTCTGCGCCATCAGCACAGAGCCCGATGCGGGGCTCAAACCCACAAACTGTGAGATCATGAACTGAGCTGAAGTCAGATGCTTAACTGACTGAGCCACCCATGTGTCCCCAAAGTGACAATTGTTTATATCCTATTGCTCTAAAGTCTTCCAGTGTATGTAATGACTGAGCAGAAAGGAAAACTTTTTTTATTTTTAAGTTTATTTATTTTTGACAGAGAGAGAGACAGAGACAGAGACAGAGAGAGAGAGAAAGGCAGAGACAGAATCCCAAGCAGGCTCCACACTATCAGGGCAGAGCCCAATTCGGGGCTTGAACTCATAAACCATGAGATCATGACCTGAGCTGAAATCAACAGTCAGAACCTTAACCAACTGAGCCACCCAGGTGCCCTGAAATGTTCTGAGCAAAAATGGAAACTCAAACTGATTGGAGAGTTTATTTTCTGTTTAGTCATGATGAGAAAAATAAATTTCTATTAAACGTATTGATCAAAGTTTGATGATTATAAAATTTACTCTGCCTTGGTGTGTGAGTATTTTTTTTAATGTTTTCCCACTTTTATTCCAATAAATTAATATAAATGAGTATACATATTTATATCATTATTTTCATAGAGTTACATACATAAAGAAAGATCACAATTAGATACATCATGTACATTATTCTTGCTTATTCTTACCTGTCCACACCTGAAAAATCTTAGTCGGTGATCTTTGTAACCAAAGCCTGACTCCATCATTCACCCAAAAGGAGTCTGGGCCACATATCAGAAATGGAGTGTAGTTAATCTTCCTGGTTTTATCAGTGTGGTCTCTAAGCTAGCAAGCCCCTTAGGAAGGGATCTAAGTAATTCATTCTCTGTGATCTTTTTAATCAAAACTAAAAGACTTAGACTTGAAGAGAACGGCATAGAATTTTTAACCCACTTTGGCCATTTTTTTACATTGTTCTTACATCCTTTATATTCTGACTCAGAATCTATTCCTTTCCATTCGATTGGGCTGCAAACCAGTAGACCTCTAATGTGAAATAAGAGTTCATCGCAGCATGGAGATAAAGCTCCAAGTGTGGCATGGTTCCAAAGAGAAACTTCTATTCAGTTTAAATATCAAAAGAGACTAAACTTGGCTTCCACATATACCACATCTATAAAAGACACACTTCCATATTAAGTCATCTTTTGTAATTTTAGGTGAAATTCTTTGTTACCGAAATAGGCTCAGAGTTCTAAGACTGGCCTTACAGAGGGCCTTTGTTTCTTCCCAGGAGCTGAGTCTATAACCCATATGGGTGCCCTTGACTGCAGAATGATGCCTCCTTTAGGATGCACACACTGTCAAGGCCTGTTCTGGCCATGGGTAACAGGGAGGACCACTAATCTACCACCTATAGATGTACTTAATCATGCTTCAGGTTTTTCGTTTTTCCCTGTCCACACTTCTTTACCTCCTGTTCTTTTCTCCCTTTGTCCAACTGGCTAGGAACAAGTCTTTACATAGTAGGCATACCTAAATTAGACCTCATTTCCAGGAATGCTTATAACCAACCCTCTACTACTGAGTGGTCTTCTTACCATATGGTTTCTTCATAGAGACAGAGCTGTTATCTTTTTAAAACTGTAAAAACACTATCATCAAAATAAATAGATAAATAGATAAATAAATAAATAAATAAATAAAATCAGAGGGGTTTCCTCTTACCTTATTATTGAATGTTATCACTTTTTGGAGGTGATTGTGTCCATTTGCTCCTTTCTTTTTCGTTCCTACAATATGTGCAAATACTGGGAAGACACATACAAATAAGAGTAACACAGGTTGAAAAGTGATATGAAAAGGGCATGACCAAGCGAAAGGAAGGAGAATTTAAATTAGCAGAGGGAAGACAGAATTGATGAGAAAACCAAAAGGGGTCACTTGAGGTAGGCCTTAACAAATGGATAGGGATATTTAAGTCACCATCTGTCTTTGTATTTTTCTGATGTCAGTGTTGGAAACCTAAACGGGGTGTGTGTGTGTGTGTGTGTGTGTGTGTGTGTGTCAGGGTATAAACGGTCAGACTTTAAATTCAAAAGCTGAACTGTGTTGTTCTTTCATCTCCCCAACTCCACAATAACCTCAAAAACGAGCTGCCTTATAGGCCCCAGGGGAGGCACACTGGATTTGAAGCCCCTCATAAAGTCCTATCTCATAGTTTTCTCCCTTTTTGACTTGTCTCTCAGCTTCCTGGAAAAGCCCTATTCACAGGGTGTTGCCGTTATTTTACCTGACACAGAACCCCAAGAGCAATTTTCAAAAATAACCATCAGTAATTGTCTAATATCACCTCTACTTGAGGCTGTGATACTTCACAGTTGGGGCAGACAAGAGGTGGCAAAAAAGTGAAAAGGCCGTTCTGGGGAATGAGATGTCCAAAGGGGCTTTGAACACACACAGGGGTAGGGCTGTGAGCATGTCTAGCAAAGATCTGAGAGAATGGTAGTCTCTAGCCTGTGGTTCTTGAGGCTTTGCATAAGCAGAAGAACAAGGCTAAGGCAGACTGGTGGAGGTGTTCCCAAAAGACACACACACACACAGAGCCCCTCCTGAAAGGGTGGAAAATCTGTTGGTGTAAACCAATTGTTTCAAGCCAATTGGCTGAGAAAGTCTCTGACCAACATCACCTGAGCACTAAACTAATTGAGCAGAGATTTCAGTGGCTGTGCTTCACAAGGAATACAGAATTAGTCCAGGAAAGTCATTAAACAAACAAGTAGAAAAAAACAACAATGACAAGTACAACAAAAAACACTTTGTAACAACACGAAATTCTGCTGGGAGTAGGGGGGATAGCTTATTTCCAGAGTTACCAGATTATAGTATATAAAATGTGCAGGTGTTGATAAAAAATTATAAAACAGGAAAAGAAACAGGAAGGTGTGGCTGTACATAGAAAATAAAGCAGTCAACAGGACTGCCCCTGAGAGGGCCTAGATGTTGGCCTTACTAGACAAAGACTTTAAATCAGTTACAGTAAGTATGTTCAAAGAACTAAAGGAAACAAAATCTAAAGAATTAAAGTAATGTGTGACAACTACATGTCAGTACATAGAGAATAACAATACAAAGAAATTATCAAAAGAACCAAATAGAAACCCTGGAGTTTAAAAATACAACAAATAAAATTAAAAATTCATTAGAGGGTTTCTACAGCAAATTTGAACTGGAAGAAGAATCAGTGAACCTGAAGATATGTCTATTGATATTGTACAGTCTGAGGGACAGAAAATAGAAGGCAGAAAAGTTAACAGAGCTTCAGAGACCTGTGATACAGCAAGAAATGTACTACAATGCATAATAAGAATCTCTGAAAGAGAAGAAAGAGAAAGGGGGCAGAAAGAATATTTGAAGAAATAATCGCTGAAAATTTCCAAAGTTTGATTTAAAAGCCAACCTTCACATCAACAAAGCTCAGTAAATTCAGACTTGATAAATTCAAGGAGCTCTATACATAGATACCTGGTCAAATTGTTGAAAGACAAAGACAAACGTGAGAATCTCGAAAAGAGCAAGAGAAAAATGACTCATAATGTACGACGGATCCTCAATGCGATTAAGGGCTCTCTTCTCATCAGAAACTATAGAAACCAGAAAGCCCTTGGAAAATATATTTATGTGCTGATAGAAAAAGATTGTCAATGCAGTCTTATATCCAGCAACACTATGCATCAAAAATGAAGGTGAAATTAACATATCCTCAGACAAACAAAAACCGAAAATTTGCTGCTAGTAGACAACTTCCTGCCCTGCAAGAAATAATAAAGGATGCCATACAGGCTGAAGTGGAAAGGCACTCAACATTTATTTGAATCCACACGAAGAAATAAAGAGCGTGAGTAAGTGTAATTGTACAGGTAAATATAAGAGGCAATATAGTGTATTTTTTGTAACTCTTTTCTTCTATCTGATTCAAAAAACAACTCCATAAACAATATTTACAAAATTGTGTTGCTGGATTTATAATGCATAAAGATGTAATTTATATGCCAATTATAGCACAAAGGAAGGGAAAAGGAATACAGATATATTTGAGCCAGTTTCTCTCAATTTTATTGAAACTGAGTTAGTGTTAAAACTAACTTGATTTAAGTTAACATCGAACTTATGGCATATAGTCAAAACAGTGCTTAAAGAGAAATTTATAGCTGTAAACACCTATATTTGAAACAAAAGAAAGACTTCAAATCAATGACCTAAGTTTTCACCTTAAGAAACTGGAAAAAGAAGAAAAAACTATACCCAAAACAAATACAAGGAAGAAAATAATAAAGATTAGCACAGAAATGAATGAAATAGAATGTAGAAGAATAATTGTGAAAATCAACAAATCAATAGTTACTTTTTTGAAAAGATCAATAAAATTGACAAACCTTTATCAAGACTGACAAAAAAAAAAGGAAGGAAGAAAGGAAGAAGAAAAGAAAGAAAGAAAGAAAGAAAGAAAGAAAGAAAGAAAGAAAGAAAGACTTAAACTACCAAAATTAGTAATGAAAAAAGGGACATCACTGCTGTCCTTACAGAATTGAAAAGGGTTATAAGAAGGGGTGCCTGGGTGGCTCAGTTAGTTAAGCATCCAGCTCTTGGTTTCAACTCAGGTCATGATCTCACAGTTTGTGAGTTCAAGCCCCACATTCAGCTCCACACTGACAGTGCAGAGCCTGCTTGGGATTCTCTCTCTCCCTCTCTCTCTGCCCGTCACCCGCTCATGCTTTCTGTCTCTCTCTCAAAATAAATAAATAAACTTTAATTTTTTGGGGAAAAAAAGGTTTTTTGTGTTTTTTTTTTAATTCTAGGAACTATGGGGTGGGTGACAGTGGATGACACACATGGAAACAGCATGGACAGAAAACTGCATGATGATGGGGGGCCCTCCTCTACACACACACACATATACACATTTACGTAGCATAAGGCTCAGAAGCTTGATTCAACATGGGGGTTGCTCCAGACTATTTGAGGTAGAGACCGTGCTAGATAGGGCTGATGCTTCTATTAGAGTATATGAGAAAATAAAGAATTATATTATTTCTTCCACATTTGAGACCCACACATATTCCATTATTTTAACAAATGAAAATTCCAAACAATAAAGTCAATATCACTCATAATGATAACACCTAGAGTGATAGCTACCATCACTGTTATAGAATATCTACTTCCAGTCTTTGTCTGTTCATGTATTGTGTGTAGAAATCTCAGATATGCAAGAAATGCAATTTATTTTCCATAATTCACCTTAATTTTTATTTCTCATTCTACTGGCAGCAGAAACTAATCTCAGTCAATTCATGATTTTTCCCTGCCCTAGGATTGCATCTAAAAGTTCCAGGGAGCTCGCATAGAATTATACTCCTACCTGCCAGGTTCTCAATTGTTGGTCCTTGTAGGAATCATGACGACAAAGTCTCTCCCGGTCTGGCTTCTCCCTCAGGAAACTTGGGCAGGTTGCCTGTGATGTTCTGGAGTTTTCGAGACCTGTTACGGTCCAAGGTCCTTCACCACAACTATGTCCCACCAGGGATAAGGGAAATTATGCTTCTTGATTTATACTAGAACTTGGCCCAGATTCACCATGTAGATATTTCTTCTTTTGTTTATTGGGCAAGGAAAAATTTGGGCCCTATCTAGCTCTCCCAGGTTTGGCCTGATTTGGGGACACAGGTTCCCTGTGAAGTCAGATCTCCAAACCTGTCTACGAGTTTTGTCATAAAACATCATTTCATTGTATGGAAGAAGCATAATTTGTAACCATTTTCATATATATTTATATTGTATTTTTTTACTTTACATTCATATATGTTCATTTGACTATATTTGTAGTGAAAGCTTTATCCATAGCTGCTGTTATTTCTTTTTTTAAAATATATATTTTTAAGATTTTTTATCTTTTAAGTAATCTCTACACCCAATATGGGGCTTGAACTCAAGACCCTGAGATCAAGAGTCACACATTCTATTGACTGAGACAGCCAGGTGCCCCTCCATTGTTATTTCTTTCAGAGAAATTCCTGTAATGACAATTTATGTGTTAAAGACTATACATATTTGGGGGCTTTTCTATATGTTGCCAAATCACACTCCAGAAATTTACCTTCCAGCAGCAGTGTATGAGAATCCCCACTTCCCCACAAGGTAGAAGATTTAGCAATAAATTAGTTACACAAGTCATATCCTTATTATATATTTGTGTGCAATTTCTGTCGGCTATTTATGATTCTATAAGCTAAAAAATACACTTTGATAATTTTTTAAATAACCAGTAGAAAACTACTAACATAGTTCAGGGTTGGAAATGAGTTTTGTTTTTTTTTTAATGGCTAAAATGTGAGGTTGTTCATGAAACCTGTGGCTAAGAGGTCACTTCTTGTCAGGGCTTCGACAAGGTTACTGAGCAGCCCTCCTCCTCCATTCATTGAGACGGAATTTATTGAAAATAGAAAAGGTCC
This sequence comes from Panthera uncia, assembly GCF_023721935.1. Taxonomy (NCBI): domain Eukaryota; kingdom Metazoa; phylum Chordata; class Mammalia; order Carnivora; family Felidae; genus Panthera; species Panthera uncia. Next base: position 56,890,796 of record NW_026057586.1, on the reverse strand, counting down.
ATAGCAACAATAATTACTGTTGGCTTTGGTAAGCAGAATGGCCCTCCAGAGAAGTTCACACCCTGGATGTGAATGTGTTACATTCAAAGGGACTTTGCATATATAATGCAGATTATGAACCCTAAGATGGTGTGGACCATTTCCTGAATTATCCTGGTAACAGGAAGTCGGAGAGATTCCAAGTATGAGAAGGATGACTGCCCAGTTGTTGGTTCCTATATGTAGAAGGCCATAAGCAAGGATCAGAGACGGATATCTAGGAGCTAAGGGAAATCTCCAGCTGGCCGTGAGAAAGAAAGTGAAAACCTCACTCTACATCTGTAAGGAACTGGATTCTGGCAACAACCTGAATGGGTTTATAAGTTTACAAGATTCTTTTCTGAGCTTCCACATGAGATCTTAGCCAGCTGATACTTTGATTTTCACCTGTACTTCTAACCTACATAATTGTAAGGTACTATGTGTGTGTTATATTAAAATACTAAATTTGTGATATTGGTTACTGTTGTGGTAGAAAACTAACACATAGGCTGGATAAATAGATGAAAGAATATACATAAATGTATACAAATGAATGAATGAATAAATGAAACAAATGTCGTGGATTCCCAGATGCATTTTACTTCCAAAGTCCTTTGAATCATTCCTTTCACTCTGCAGATCCATGTCAAAGTTTTGTCCCATCAGTGGCTTCCAAGAGGAGACAATTATTTCTGACCTGTTATGATAAGATTTATTATAATTTTTAGTGTGTAGTAAGTATTTTGTGCTTGTGATTTCTCATAATTATCATTTGAAGAATGTGAGCATTTCCCATCCAGTACACAAACCATTTCTAGTCTCACCCAGTGAATTCAGAATTAAGCACCTGCATACATTCATTTTTTTTTCCCCAACAGGTATTTACTAGATTCCTGTTCTAAGTATAATTTTCTGCTAGGCTCTGAAGCCATTACAAAAGAAATATAGATAGCTTCCAAATGAAAAAGTGACTTATGTTCTAGAAGTCTATTTCTAAGGACTTTGACACTCAGAACATATTTCCACATAGAAACTATTCTAAAAACATTGATTCTGCACCTAAATCAGCCTACAAAAGCTCATTCAACTCAAAAGTTACTTGAACTAAACCTAAAAGAATTTAGCTGGTATTTATTTTTTCCATGGGGGGAAAAAGTTTCAATTCTTCAGTTTGTAATGTTAGGAGCCCAACATTCTTCCCAGAAGAACTGACTCTGTCAGCAGTGATATTGTGCATCACAAGTTCTATTGAATAATTCACTTAGAAAAATCTTTGTTATATGTTTGCACCATCTTATTTTGTTTTGTTTGTTTTAGTTTTCTGTATCTACATAACCAGTTATCCTCATGTTGGATCATCTTGTTCTCTCTTCCATGTCCACTATCTTCTCTCTAGTTGCTTTTATTACCTCCAGGTTCTGTAATTATCATTGTTAATTCTGACTATCTATACATCTGACACCTTAGATATTTCATTTCCTAGAAATTCTAAATGAGAAATAAATGACAACTAGTGCTACTGAGAGGTCAGTGCTCAGACACAGATTCCAAGTTTCCTTTACTTTTCATGTATTATCATTGGTTAAGGTGGTGATACTCATCAGAAATTATCTGTGGTAAGACATCCCAAACATGCCAAGCAATGTTTTCCTACTTGGAGACAAGTCATGTATGTGTACCTGGACATTCCAATAGGTAGGTTGATACATAACCTACAAAATGTGGTATATAGAGAGAGGTGATATGGTATAGACAGAGATATCAGTTACATACAAAACTTGTGGAACGGACAATAAATATTTTAGGAGTTAAGAAAATAACTTAACTTTTAGGAGTTAAGAAAATCAAGCTTGTGCTTGACTCAACCACTCAACAATCCCCAAATGTATGGAAAATATCTTTGCCTATAATTTTATCTCTTCCTATAGACTGCTTTTCCCCCATCTTTGCCATCCCCATATATATAAATCTTACCTGCCTCTATGACCCAACATATATGCACACTTTCTAGGAAGCATTCTCTGACAGCCCCATCTTGAGGTATTCCTCTCATTTCCCCTGGCAACTCATCACTACTTTTCTTACCATGTAGTGGAATGCAAATGGATAGGTGTGTTCAGAAAACTGCAAGGATGGACTGTAAAAACAATTTTTTAAGCAAATTATGAAGTAAGTTGGGATTTCTATAAAAGAAACAGGGAGAACACTTTAGATGTGATGAAGGTGGTAAGAGAAGATGTTGAACAAAGGCATTGAGGCTGGAAGTCAGAGGGATGGCTTTCTGGGAACAGAGGATTCCTACTGAAAATGGCAGGAGGTAAAATGTTCAAAAGTAGTTGGGGAGCAGATGGTGTGGGGCCTTTCACAATGCCTCAGGGATGAAGAGCTTGGACTTCATCCTGAAAGCAATAGGAAGTCATCAAGTGCACTGTTAAAGTAGGCATTTAGGAAGATTAATTTGACAGTGGTATGTAAGATAGAGGCAGGGAACTTATTAAAAAGATATTTTAGCAATATGAAAGTAGCAGGTACAAATTCTAAAGGTCTTAGTCAAGTGTGCAACAACAAAAACAAAACCCACAACTGTCTTCATTTTCTATCATTCGTTTTAATTTCTGGAGCTCAGCTCCATTTTTCTTGCTGGATGAAATTTACTCGAGTCACTTCCAGGTAAAACAAGTCTTATTCTGTGTTTTTTTTTTCAGGGTGTTTAACTCCATCATTTCAAGATAGGGTGAAAGGAGTGGGAAGGTAGACAAAAGAGATGTTCCATTTAACTTTCTCCACACTGTGGAGAAGCCTGTTCACGATTTCACTCATCTTGTGGTCCTCTACATAGGCATGGGACAGACACTGGGAGCAGAGACTGTCCACACAGAATCTTCCTTCTGAGATGTGCCCTTATTCAGATGGTGAGGACCTTTGCAGGTCCCTGTCTTAGACGATCTCAGTGTTCAGAACGAGAGGGCCATGGGAGATTTCCGATGCCATCCACACCACTCCAGCTCATGACACTAGGTAGACTGTCTCTGGCTAGCATCTAAATGCATCTATGTTACCATTTTCACCTGGCAGTTTCTTCTTAATGATGGCGGCATGCGAGGAGGAAGAGGGGAATTTGTCCCCACTCTTACTATCTGCTATCTCCCAGCCCTACTCCAACAGAACAACTTTCTTTGCATGGGTCCCCAAACATAAATAAGAGGATTGGCAGTGTCCTCTCTCAGGCCTCGTCGTGAGGGGGCAGAAGCAGGGCACCACTCTTACACTTGTATTTATTTCTTTTTTTCTGGTAGCCCCTCCCTTGATTGCCTTCTTTTCCAGCTTGGAGATTCTTTCTTTAGACTAGGTGGGAAAGTCACACATGTGGATTGAATCTATCAGTATCACCTCTAAGGTTTTGAAATTGAGAATAATGACTTTCCACTTTTGCTGGTTCTGCGTTAAGTCCACAGTGGCAATGGGTGCCTGTCTAACGCTCATCTGGAGGGGGGGGGCTCTTAGGGAGTAAATGAGTGACTTAGGTGGAATAGGAGTGGGGCGTGTGTAATCACATCAATTTGTACTTGGAAATACTTTGTCACCACATAATTGTGATATCTTCAAGGCCCAGACTTAGGTGAAAGGAAGAATAAGAAGGAAAAATTAATTGGATGGGATTATTGTTAGACTATGATGGAGATAATTCAAAGAAAGTTTTTATGATTTCAGGCCTGAGTGGATGGAAAATGAACAAAGTTGAGGGGATTAGGAAAAGAATGACAGACAGATAGACAGACATACTAGTTGTTTATGTCTCATGGCTAATATCCCTGAATCTGAATGAGAGCGACACATGTAGAATGTACATTAATTTTATTAGTGATCTGAGATGAGCAGGCTCTAGAGTCTTAGTGAGTCCCCTAAATCCAACTCACTAAGTGGTTTAGCCATGAGCATATCCATTCATTAATTTACCTTGAGGATAATATCTAACAGGATGACCATTAGTAGTCATTTGTGCCTGACTACTGGGCCAGTTCAATGGGAGTTTGTGCTTGGCCAACAGTTGGATCAGCAAGTTAATTAGTGAACATAGAATAAAGAACAGACTCAGCTGCAATTAGGGGTTATCCAACTACCAAATGAGACAAATTGCTCTCCTCTGTCCTAGGAATATTGCTAAGATATCCCTTACTAGCCTTTAGAATCAGCAAGATTCCTTCCCTAGAGATTGTGAGGACACACTGACAAATTCTACTATACTATTCATTTTCATACTTTTTATCTGTCATCCGAATCCTCTATCATTTCCTTATGACAGTTTGCAATTTCTTAAATTACTACTAATCTTCTACTAGTTACATTTTAAATTGATGGCTTCCCTTTTAGGGAAGCATGCTAAGACCCCTGGTGATATGTAGAAAACACCCTTGAATTGCTAGCAATACATTTGTGAATCATCTCTTGGGTGGCTTATTTCCTGCCATGATTCCTGCAGATGGCTAATCTTACCCATTTTGTGTTGATTCCTGTTCGCACTAACCTCTAAGCATGATAATATCTGACTCTGTCTTAATTTTAGGTAAAGCTTTTGGGGTTTTGTTGTTGTTTTTGCTGTTACCCTTAGTCTTCGTTTCTAAATTTCTGTATTTCTCACATTTGCCAGAATTTTAAAAAGAAAGTGGTGGGGATTACTGCTTTCAGTTAAGGGTATATTGAGAATTTGATATGTATTCCATATTGAACTACTTAAAATAAGAATATGCTAATTACAGTCCTGTTTCTGCTCATACCACACTATCCATCAGTTATAATGTATTGAATGTACTCGCTGGTGTTTCTTTTTTCCCTACTAGACTTGGAGCTTCACAAAGACTGTTGTTCATCTCAGTGACTTACTTATCACAGGGACTCAATATATATTGAATAAACAAATATTAATCAATTCTACATTAAACAAAGAATATGTTAATTGTAGAGGCTTAAGGGGTTCAATACATAATGCATTGAACATTTTTCTTTCCTTCCCCAGTTTTGTTTTCCTTCCCTAATGAAGCATTAATACCCAGGAATTGGACAGATAGAGATAAAAATAATAGCTTCATCACTCTGTCCCAAGTGCTCAGAAGAGTTGGAACACGTAAGTAGTCAATGAATATTTGGCTAATGAACAAATTCGTAAAAGCTAGGTTGAAGAGGGACGCCTGGGTGGCTCAGTCAGTTAAGTGTCCGACTTCGGTTCAGGTCATGATCTCAGGGTTCATGGGTCTGAGCCCCGCGTCGGGCTCTGTGCTGACAGCTCAGAGCCTGAAGCCTGTTTCTGATTCTGTGTCTCCCTCTCTCTCTGCCCCTCCCCTGCTCACGCTCTGTCTCTCGAAAATAAATAAATGTAACAAAAAAATTAAAAGGAAAAAAAAAGCTAGGTTGAAGAATGCAGCATAATAGACAATCCAATTGGCTTCCTGATATTTCATTTTAGAATTCAAGTAACCCATCCAGTTCAAGGAAAATCTGGACACCCTGAAACATCTCCTATAGAGAAGGAAAGACTTCCACAGGAGCCTTCTCCAGGCCAGCTGGATCTGAGGGTGAGTGAGAGCTTGCCTAGCAGGGAAAGTCATCTTTCCTCTCAAGGAAAGGAGTGGGTGAGACAGTGGGGAGAAGTCCCCTCATAGAATAAAAATAACTTCAAAAAAGAATAGAAGTCCCCTCATCAAAGGGGGATGAAGTGTCCTTTGTAACATTTCCAGCTTCTGGTTCCTGTAAGTCACTGAAAGTTAAGTGTATGATGTGTCCAGTCCTGGGGGACATAGGCAAAGAAACTGGAAGGAACTTGTTTTTTCCATTTATTTTACTGTGTTAAAATATATAACATAACATAAACATAACAAAATACATAACATAACACAAAATACACATAACATAAAATTCACCTACCTAAGTGCATTCATTTTGTTGTGTAGCCATTACAATCAGCCATCTCTAGAATCCATTTCATCCTGCAAACCCAAAACCACGTATCCATTAAATAATAACTACATATTCGCCCTCAGGCACAGGCCTTAGCCACCACCATTCTACTTCCTGTCTCTATGGATTTGACTATGACAGGAGATTTAAAAAAATCAGTATTATCACAAATAAATACTGGATTGGAGGGGTTAAGGGGCTATGGGGATGCCACTTAGATGTGTGCCTACAACAGGCTTCTTAACTCTAAATAACCCCAGAATTAAACTCACTCAAGCACCTGCCAACCACAGGTCCCTCCCATGCTCTTGGCCTCCGAAGCAGAGCAGCCTGGGATGTGAAGGTGCAGGTTAACCCATTCAGTGGACAAGCAGACCCTGAAGAGGGGCCTGACCTGAGCATGTCAATCTTTCCCTCAAGCTATCCAGCGAGGTATGACAAGTCTTCCCGTGGAGGTGAAGGTGGGAGAGGCCAGGAGCCCAACTCTGATGGAAGTCCCTCCATGGGTCCATAAGGCCAAAGAATGTCAGGAAATGTGGACAAGAGACCTGAGAACATGATCCGACCCTCACTCTAATCTTTGTCCAACCAGAAAGAGGAAGCCAAAGCCGAAGCTAGGATGAGTTGGGAGGACAATGACAATTAGCTGGAAGTTACATCACACTATGTTCATCCATCTAATGCTATAAATTTAAAAAAACAAAAACAAAAACAAAACTGACCACCTTTGAAGTTTATTACTGACAACTTTCACATATGTTTGTTTCTAAGTTGACTTTTTTTTTTTTTTTGGTGTTACAGAAAGAGTGAGTCACAATTCTACAATCACAGACTAAAGAGATTACTATCCTCAAGAGGTCACTTTTTCAACCCAGAGTGAATCAGTGGCCCGTGTCAGCTCCTGTCTAGATAAGCTATGGTAAAGCATTTGCAGAAAACAGCGACAGAACTGGGAGAGGGAGGGAAGAAGCCAAGCAGACTTTCCTTCTCTATTTTCAGGCCTTCCTTTCCCACCAAGAGTAATGGATACCTGAAACACTCCCTCGCACATCTTCAAAGTTATTCAAGATTGCGGCTGGAAGCTGAAGCCAAGAGAAGACATGCTCGGGAAAGGCATTTTGTATGGGCTCTAATGAAGCAGGCATCTCTTTGTTTTAGCAAAGCTGATTGCTTCTGTTACCAACACACTGAGAACGGATAACCTAGGCCTTTACTTGAGTTTTGCTTAACTTTAACAGGCTGTCACTTTTTTCCGAAAGCTTTTAGGGTCTTAAAGATTTTTTTATATTTGCATTAGTTGGAATTCTCTAAAAGTCTAAGGTTGGGAATCTGACGAGCCAGCAGTGGGAGGACTGACTTTTCTGGGAAAATGCCCAATGACCCTACATCTCTCAGACAATACTTGCACAGGTATTTAATCAGCTCTCCTGAGGTTTTTCTCACCTCTTCTCAAAAGATTGTATTGCATTTGGCATTCCAAGAATCTTAAAGAGAGTAAGTACCTTGTTGAGGCAATGATGTAAAAAAATATTTTGCATATGAGGAAGGCTGCTCCCACGAAATCCACTTTTGCAGGCCACCCGTGGTGTCACAAAAAGATTTTCCTGACTGGTGGCCCTTAAATATAGTTCTTACACTCTTCTATAGAAACAGAGGATATTTTATCTTTACACAGAAACCAATGCTTTTATACCTTGAACATAACCCTGGGACAATAAGAATTCTTGCCTAAGACCTACTTTAAGCAAAACTAAGTAGAGTTTGCAGCTTCTCTGCTGTTCCATGCAGATTTTCTGTCCTCTTCCTAGAGGATTCAGCTCTGTCAGCCTCTTTGTTCATTTCTCAGGCTGGGGAGGGAGGAGGGAGTATAATCTGATGAAGAAGCCCCTGCTGGATATCCTTCCTCCTATCCCAGAAGTAGTTTCCTGTTGCCCACCACCCGCTTATTTTCCAAGCCTTAGGCCCTGCTTATCGTTCTTTGGGCCCTTCTTAGGAAAACTCTAGAAAGCTGCAAGGATGCTGACCTGGTGGGTCCTGCTGGCAGATGCGTGTTGGCTCGGTAGGCCTGAAATTTCAAAACTCTCGGAAGACAAATCTTCTTAGAAAGCATTTTATTCTCTTTAGAAGTACTGGTTTTGCACAATTCCCTTATTCCAAATAAGGGATTATTTCACCCTTAGTGGACTTTTGAAGTGATCTGTAATTCAGCTAAATAAATAAGTGGTGATAGAAAGCAGGCTTAACACACGTGACTCTAGAATCACATTAGTCATTTGAAAACTGTGGCTTTTAGGAGCGTGGCCTTTGCATTTATGTGGCCTATCAAGCTGAGACCAAAACTCATAAATAAGTAAATTGAGTAAATAAATAAAATGATGTCACTGATGACATCGTTTTAACTGTATAAGGTGTATTTTTTTTTTTCTAGGCTTGGATCTATTCTTTCTTTTGCAGGTAATTAAAAGTTGTCATTTAATATGAACATTATGCTCAGAGTGTTGGTATATTTGGGTCTCAGCTACTTTCTGCTGACTGTCATGGAGGCAGGTGACTTTTTGCTCTGATGAGCTGGAATAAGCATGGCAATTTCAGTAAAAAGAACGGCTTTGAAATTTTGCCAGTTTACATACCTTCTGTGGATATCAGTTACCCTATTACTAAAATGAGGAAAGCAGATTTTTCAAGAGTTAAATGGTATAATACAGGCAAAGGCAGTTACTTCACTTCATAATCAAATCCAGTAAATATCAATTCCAACAGTGAACTGGGAGTCAGTTTTCCTGTTCTACTGGCCTCTCTTCTACTTCCTCACAGTGTGACCTTCAGACTTAAACATATTAAGCCTCCGTTTCCTCACCTGAGAAATGGGAACCTAGAAATGAGATACTGTTAGGCACAAATTGTTAGTGTAGGGGCGCCTGGGTGGCTCAGTTGGTTAAGCGTCTGACTTTGGCCCAGGTCACGATCTCACGGTTCGTGTGTTCGAGCCCCGTGTCAGGCTCTGTGCTGACAGCTTGGAGCCTGGAGCCTGGAGCCTGCTTCGGATTCTGTGTCTCCCTCTCTCTCTGCCCCTTCCCAGCTCATGTATTCTCTTATCCTTACGCTCCGTCCTCAGCAATCCCTAATCTACTGCCTGTGCCTACACATCTTCCTGTTCTGGACATTTCTTAAGAATGGAATCATGTAATATGTGGTCTTTTTTGTGTCTCTGTATTCTTCCACTTAGCATAGTTTAATCAAGATGCATCTAAATTACAGCACGTACGGGTACTTTAATCAGGCAAAAGAATATTTCATTGTATGGATATACCACGTGTATCCATTCAAATGTTGGGTTGTTTCTACCTCTTGGCTATAATGAGTAACACTACCATAAACACTGTGTAAAAGTTTTTTTGTGGACATATGCTTTATTTCTCTTAGATATATACCTAAGGAGTGGGATGGCTGGGTCATACGCTAACTCTACACTGAATAGTTGAAAAAACTGCCTGGCCACTTTCCAAAAAGGTCGCACCCCTTCACATTCGCACTGGCAATATGCAAACGTTCTTAAGGGGTTTGGAACAAGTCGCCCAAGAATGTGCCACTTTGGCATGTGGATTATTTTGAGCAGAAGACAATCAAGGCCCAAAGGGCTCAGGAAGAGCTTTTAACCTCCCTTTTAATTGCCTAAGAGAATTTAGATAGAGGGCTTTGTTCAGGAAGAGAGCTATCACCGCAGGTAACTGCAAAGAGTATATGCTAGGGGTGCCTTGGTATATTAAGCATCTGACTTCAGCTCAGGTCATGATCTCATGGTTTGTGGGTTCGAGCCCCACCTCAGGCTCTGTACTGATAGCTCGCAGCCTAGAGCCTGCTTTGGATTCTGTGTCTCCTTCTCCCTGCTCCTCCCCCACTCGCACTCTGTCTTTCTCTCCTTCTAAAAAATAAATAAACATTAAAAAAAAAAAAAAGAGTATACCTTAAGCTGGAGGAGCTCCATAGGGCCTGTTTGTTAAATTCCTTTCTGTATCCCATTGTCTCTGCAGGGCACAGCAAATATTTGCTTGCCATACATTTGCCCTTCCCATCTTCCTGTGAATTGTCTTCCTTGCCTTTGAAGCCCCAGACCTCTTTACCCTTCTCGTTAGCTCAGGATGGCCTATAAACCTTAATTGCCTCATTGCCTTTGAACCCCTCATGTCTATGTGAGGCTCCCACACTTACAAAATTAAATTTGTTTTTCTCCTCTGTTAATTGGTCTTGTGTCAATTTAATTAATAGGCCAGCCAAAAGAATCTACAAGGGGAGAGAAAAATTTTTCCTCCCCCACAGCTCCAAGATCTTCACATCCTTGTCACCACTTGTTACCTGACTTTTGATTCCAGCCATCTTAGTGGGTTCAGAGGGGTCTCTCATTGTATGTACTCTTAATCTGCATTTCCCTGATGATCAATGACATCAAATATCTTTCTATGTGCTTATTGGCCATTCTTCCTTGAAGAAATGTCCATTCAGATACTTTGTCCATTTTTAAATAGGGTTATTTGTCTTTTTGTTATTGAATTGTAAGGATTAATCATATATCCTGGATCTAAGTTCTTTATCAGATATATACTTTGTAAATATTTTCTTCCATTTTGTTGGCTTTCTTTTCACTTTTTTGATAAAATCCTTTGAAGCACGAAACTTTTTGTATTTGATGAAGCCCAACTGATTTATGTTTTTGTTTGTTGCCCATGCTTTTGGTGTCGTATCTAAGAATCGTCTGCCAATCTAAGGTCATGAAGATCTGTCCCTATGTTTTCTTCTGAGAGTTTTATAGTTTTAGCTCTTACAATTAGTCTTTTGATCCATTTTGAGTTAATCCCTATATATGGTGTGATGTAAAGGTCCAATTTCATCCTTTTTATATGAGTATCCAGTGTCCCTAGCATCATTTGTAAAAAAACATTTTTTTCCTCATCAGATTATCTTGGCACCCTTGTTGAAAATCAATTGACAACAAATGTATGGGTTTACTTCTAGACTCTCATTTTTACCCCGTTAATCTATGTGTTTACTCCTGTGTTAGTACCATACTAGCTTGATTAATGTTGCCTTGTAGTAAGTTTTGAAATTGCAAAGTGTGAGCCTCCTTAATTTGTTTTTCTTTTTCAAGGTTTTTGTTTGTTTGTTTGTTTGTTTGTTTGTTTTGCTATTCTGAGTCTCTTGCAATTCCATATCAATTTTAGAATCAGCTTGTCAATTTCTACTAAGAAGTCACCTGGGATTCTGATTGGGATTGCACTGAATTTGCAGATCAGTTTGAGGAGAGTTGTCATCTGACAATATTGTCTTCCAATCCATGAACACAGGGTGTTTTTCCAAGTATTTAGATTTTTAATTTCTTTCAACAACATTTTATAGTTTTCAGAATATAACTCTTGCTTTTCTTTTGTTAAATTTATCCCTAAATATTTTTTTATAACGCTGTTATAAGTGGAATTGTTTTCTTCATTTCATTTCAGATTGATTAAGTGAACAGAAATACAATCAATGTTTGTATATTGCTCTTGAATCCTGAAAACTTGCAGAACCATTTCACTGTTTTTTTTGTTTTATTTTGTTTTTTAGTGGATTTCTTAGGATTTGTTTTTTTGTATACAAGATTATGTTGACTGCAAGTAAAGATAGTTTATATCTTCCTTTTCAATCTAGATTATTTCTTTCTTTCTCTTACCTAATGAGAATTTCAGGTATAATGTTGAATAGAAGTGGCGAGAGCAGACATCTCGTCCTATTACTGACATAGGAGAAAAGATCCAATCTTTCACCATTAAGTATGATGTGGGTTTTTCATATATGGTCTTTATCATGTTGAGAAAATTCCCTTCTATTCCTAGTTTATCAAGTATTTTTATCGTAAAATGGTGTTGAATTTCTGTCAAATGCTTTTTCTGCAACTATTGACATGATCATGTGAGTTTTTAATTTTTATTGATACGATGTATCATGTCAACTGATTTTCAGATGTTAAATCAACCTCACATCCTTGGGTTAAATTCCACTTGGCCATGGTGTATAATTCTTTTTATGTGCTGCTGTATTCAGTTTGCTAGGATTTTTGTGTCCATATTCCTAAGACATACAGGTTTTTTGTTTTCCTGTGATTCCTTAGCTTGGTTTTGGTATCAGGTAATATTGGCCTCATAATATGATTTGGGAAGTGTTCTCTACTTTTGAGAAGAGTTTGTTGAGAATTTTATTTTTGCATTTTATTACATTTATATACTTTGTATTATTTCTATCCTTCAATTTGCCTTGTTTTTACTTCAGAATACTATCTGAGATTGTGAACTGTTGAATCTTATGTCCCAAATGATTACAATACCTGTTTTATAGCCTAGCATATAGTTTATCTTGGAGAATATCTTATGTGCACTTGAGAAGAATGCATATTTTGCTGTTATTGGGTGGGATTATGAAAAATGTCCATTAGGTCTAGTTAGTTTATAGTATTCTATAAAGAAGTCTTGCTCAAGATTTCTTGGCATGAACAAGACATGTTGAAGTCTTCTATCTCCTTGTTTATCTTCAGTCTAATTTCCCATTATTGAAAGTAAGATATTAAAATCTCCAACTATTACTGTTGAATTGTCTCTTTTTTCAATTATGTCAGTTGTTGGTTCATATATTTTGGGTCTCTGTTTTAGGTGCATATATATATATATATATATATATATACATATATGTGTGTATATATATATATATATATATATATAATTTATATTTCTTCCTGATTCATACATATCATTATAAAATGTCAATGTTTATCTCTAGCAACATTGTTCTTATTTTAAAGTTAATTGCTCAGTATTGTCACTCCATCTTTCTTGTGATTGTTTTTTGCATGGTATTTCTTTTTCTATCCTTTTACTTCAATGTATTTGTATCTTTGAGTCTAAAATGTACCTCCTAGGGGCACCCGGGTGGCTTAGTCAGTCCAACTCTTGATTTTGGCTCAGGTCATGATCTTGCACTTTGTGAGATCAAGCTCCATGTCAGGCTCTGTGCTGACAGTGCAGATCCTGCTTTGGAGTCTCTCTCTCTTCCTCTCTCTGCCCTCCCCTGCTCATGCTCACTCTCTCTCTCTCTCAAAATAACTAAACTAAACTAAACTAAAATTTTTATCTTATGATTAACATATAGTTTGATCATGCTTTTTAATTTTTTTTAAAATTTTGTTTTAACATTTGTTTATTTTTCAGAGACAGAGAGAGACAGAGCATGAGCAAGGGAGGGGTAGAGAGAGAGGAAGGTACAGAATCCAAAGTAGGCTCCAGGCTCTGAGCTGTCAGCACAGAGCCCTATACAGGGTTCAAACCCATGAACCATGAGATCATGACCTGAGACGAAGTCAGGCACTTAACTGACTGAGCCACCCAGGTGCTCCTGATCATACTTTTTAAAATTGAGTCTGGCAATCTCTGACTTTTGATTGGATTCTTTAATCCATTTACATTTAACATTATTATTGATATAAATGGATTCATGTCTGCCATTTTTTTTTGTTTTTATGTTTTGTGTCTTTTTCTTCCTCTAGCCCTCCTCTACTGCTTCCTTTCATTTTGTAGTGTAGCACTTTCATTTGTCACTATATTTCTTGAGTTTCAGGAGTTGCTCCAGGGTTTACCATATACATGTTAATTTATAAAGTGACACTAGAATTGCAGTGGGTTTGATAAGGCTCTATTACCATTTCCCTGACCACACCCAGTTGTTTACCTTTAGTAATTGCCGATTCATTGCTATCGCGCTTTCAACAATGCCCTATGGCATAACAATTTTGCTAGTAGTTTGAATCTTCTTTCCAGTGTCTTTTGCTACAACTTCCACTGTTCTTGGGAGCAGTTTAGGCTTAAACTTTTCCATCTTTGTTGCAAATGAAGTCAATATATTTAGGAAGAGATTGAGACATATGGGTTTTACAGCCTGCTTTTCTCCCCCCTACGTAAAATCTCTAAAATAGGGTTCTGAAACTTGAAGTGGGGATTACGACAATCTTCTCTCTGATTCTGCTGCTCCAGGAGCTGAGTGCTGGGTGAACTGAGAAGTATGCAGAGAGGGGCAGTGGCCTGAACTTCTTTTGGCTTGTTTCTTCTTTCATGGAGCCACAAGGTGAAGCAAGAGCTATCAGGGCTCCAGAATTCTCAGTGAGCTGTGACTAAGATACGGCTTCCATCCCATGCGTTAGAGCTGTGAACAGGAAGGGAATCCCTTCCTGACCACACTTGTCTAGGATCTAGCCTCAGCAGCAGGCAGTGAGAGGATGGGGAATGAGAAATACTGAGGTTCTGCTCCTCTTGGTAAGAAAACTCTCCTACTGGGAGCTTCCGGGAGAGACAGCCCTGCATTCTTGGCTGCAGCAGACTAGAGTGAAGTCACCTTGCTAAGCAGGGAGACAGAAGGGAGAAGAGTCTTGGTTCACACAGCACAGACTCTCATCTTTCTTAGCAAAGTTTCATAGATTTTCTTGCATCGATGTTTTGTTCATTTGCTCTTTGCCCTTAGGACCATTTGCAGAGGCTTTAAATGGTTGTCTTTTCATGGTAAGTGTTTAATAAATGATAGTTAGCCTTCCCTTTACCCCTGTTTCCTCACAAAAGACAGAAAGGATCTTGGAAGCCTCTTTTAGCCAACAATTTTTATTTTAGTGTTTTGTAATTATTAACTGCTTTATAAAGACTTTTTTGATCATACCTTATTTTCCTGTGATGCCACTAGGGATCAGCTTCCTCCTTTATACCAGGTAGAATTAAGAACACTGCAACAGATGATGAGGAGAGCTGATTTAATACTATCTTTTTCCTGTGGTCCAGAATCCTCACTATCCTCTTATCCTTTACATTTTACCCAACTCCTGGGGGTATTTTTAAATAAATAATGACTCACTGTTGTTCCTGGGTCCTCTCAAAAGCAATGCTGGTTGGTTATTTATTCATAATGGCAAATTCTCAAGAATCTTTGTGAACCATAATAACACTCCATACGTGCCTTTTGCTCACTCCAGTGTCACCAGATTCTTTTTTTCCAACACTACAATTAATACCACTTCTTTCCCACCATTCAGGTTTCTGCTGATGTTATACCAACATCTAAAGTTTGTACTTTGGTGTATTCGAACTGCTGATACAATTTTCCTACTCTGGCTGGGTGGTTTCAAGTTCTACTCATGCTCTAGTCCTCATATCCACTTTCTGCATAAACGTGGGGTCCCGTTATTATGTGAGGAAGCCATAGCTCTGAGCAACGGTACAGCTCATGTAAAATCACATCACTGGCATTCCGTGTTGGGGGTATCTCTGGATTCCTGCAAAACACTTTGAAGTCTATAACAGCTCAAATGGGGCTGTTGCAAGTATTCCCTTTCTCACCTCCAGATTTGACAATTTGTCCTGTGTTTACTTCAGAATATCATGAAGACTACTTGAGATTATGGACCGTTGAATCTTATTTCCCAAAGGGCTACAATTCAAGGATCCATTACAATTGAGAATGGGGAGAAACACAGAAAGTAGATTTATACATGGGTGGTAGAGATCCAGTCTCAGAAAACAAGTGTAGTGCAGAGAATAAAAAAAGAAGAAAGGAAGAAAGCTCATGAATAATAGAGAAAGAAAATATTATATCAGCTGAAAAGCTAAAATTAAAAACAAAATACCTCTGAAATTTTATAATAATTTTTAAAATATTGCAAAACCAAACCTCCTGTCAGATCAAAATGAAATCCCTTGTAATATATACTGCATGATTGCTAATGTCTGTTTATGGCATTTATCTTTATGAATTCATTGAGTTCATAAGGGAGGAAGGCTAAAATAGTATTGGCTTTATCTTCTCTTCATGAAGAAAAATGTCAATGTCATAATAAAGATGAGGTATTTTTTACTGACACTGCTTTTATATTATATTATGAAATTATACATTTTTAAAAAATCAGCTAGGTTTTAAAATGTTCTGATTAACAAATGCATAAGGAAAAATATCTTTATTTTTATTGAAAGATAATAGCATGGATATTAGAGATTATTTCTATTTGGGTTTGGAAAATAAATTTTGAATTGCAATATGAAGTTGGATATATTTGTTATTCAGGGAATTCATATCAAATGAAATACTGAGGTCATGTTATGAAAATCTACTCAGGAGGCATTAATATTAAGTCTTCAAGTTTTACTTCCGGTTCTCTGATAGGCTTCAGTCTGCATTTCCGCATGTGCAAAATGTGCCATCACCTTTCCCTCTTAGGCGAAGCACATTTGCCTTTTAAGCTTGCTTGGCTGTCAAACTCTCAGTTTTCCCTGGGGTTTGAAGAGATAAATAAGTGGTTTTTGTTTTGAAAAGACTTTTCTGGTCGTTGGAACAAGTAAGAGCCCGGACGATCATTCGTTCTAGGTTCTGCAGGCTGCATATGTAATCAGGGACAGTGACAAGTTGATAAAAGAGTTCAAAAGAGAATAGGGCTAGTGGGAAAGAGCTTAATGCTTTTCTAGGAACGAATAGTGGATCATTGCTCTCCAAGCTGGTCTGTGACATTTGTTAAGCCGCTCTTATATGTACACTCACATTTCTGGTTATGTGTTCATTTCTTCATTTCGGATAGTTTATGCCTTCTACAACCATGGATGCTCCTCACAACAATGGGAGAAACAGATAGATACAGACACAGTGACCTGCAAAGAACGGCAGAATCCTTCACCATGAGGCTGCCTTCTAGGGGCATTCTTGCCAAAGAGCTGTTCTGACTTCAGCTAGCTGAATCTCTCACTGCTTATGAATGACCCAAATCAAAGATATTTCCCATTTGGAGTGAGAACTCCAAAGTCATCGTATCAAGGACAAATTCTAGGATTCTGTGGAAAGCTGAGTATTGTCGTGATATCAAAACAACGAGAATACTGTTACTAAGTTTGATTTTCCTACTGATGGGTATCTTGCCATGTTTTTTCCAGGCTATTTCCCGCAAGCATATGCTTTTCATTTGCATCAGAAATTCCCTCATTAAGATGATCGTGTCCAGTGTTCACTCCAGCTGGTGTTGAGCAACAGACCCACTGACTAACTGCATGAATGAGGCTTCACTCAGGGAGAAAGATGAGTTCCTTGTTATTTTCTCTTCGCTTTTGTAACTAAAGGAGGAAAACAGTGATATGCAGCTTATGTTCCTGGTGATTTGAAATTGAAGCACATAACACAGACAGAAGTTGAGTACAAGAACAGAGACAAAGGGTCTATAAAGCATACATGGATCAAAGGAGAATGTCAGCGTGAAATAGATCGAGAGTAAAGAAGAAAAGGGAGAAGTGGGAAGAAGAGGCACCAAAGGAGATCGGCAGCAGCCTGCCTGCGGCGGGGGAGGGCAAAACAGTGGGGGCAGTGAGTATTGCTAGTCGGAGGTACATTTAGACTTGGAACAATCAGACAGAGGCGTGGGGTAACAGACCATTCCTCCATTTTACTAGCCCATTGAGCGAATAATTAGTCTATTGACTTAGACTTGCAAAATGAACACCGTGTATCAGATTATAATAAGGACGGAAATGACTGTATGAAAACTAAGACTGGGTCTACGAGACGGAGGGGGAAATACTTAAGATTGTAGAGATCTAGATTAGCTCCGGGAGACGGACCATGAATCAGTGTTTCCTGACTTTGTCACTCTCAGAACTTGTCCACATGAAGTCAAGATGGGGAACGTTTTGTCTCCTAACAAATGTGGGGAAGTGATTTACCATCTTCAGTTCCTGAGAACAGATGGTTGTAGATCATGCACAGCAGGCATTACGAGGAGATAAAGTGAGTGGTACCTGCATAGTTCAGTTTGAGAAACCTAATGGGCACCCTATTTCAAAATACCAACTTGAAGCCTTTCCATTCTTAAAGCTGCACTACTCTGGTTCGTGATGTATTTTCCTTTGCTGTTCACAGGAAGTGATGGACAGTCTAGTAGAATAAAGCACCAGGTAGTAGGAAAGGACGGGGGTGGGGAGGGGATGGGGAAATGGGGAGAAAGCCACTTAGAAAAGCGTAGGGGACTTCCTATGAGTTAGGAAGGGTTCCAAGTGTCAAACATTTTCCTTCTTTCCTTGACCTCAATTAGGTCATTGCCACTATCCTTTTATAATAAATATTTTATAAGAAAACCTGGGAAGTTAATGTTCAAGTATCTCAACTAGGGTCACGCTCTACCTTCCCCCTCCAGCCCCCCGAGGCAATGTCTGAAAACATTTCTGGTTGTCACACTGGGAAGGCGGTGCCACTGGCACCTAGTGAGTAGAGGCCAGAGATGTCGCTAAACATCCAACAACATATAGGACAGCCCTCACCACAGGGAATTATCTGACCAAAGATGCCAAACGTGCCAAGGGTGAAAAATCCTGGTGTACTGACACCATCATATATATACAAAAGACAGACAGTTCCAGGCAAATTCATGGGTTCATCCATTCACTCATCAGCAAACATTCAGCGAGTGTGTTCAAGGCAGCAGGCCAGGGGCTAGGGGACTATGATGAGGTGCACACAGTCCTAGCCTTTTGGAATCTGCCACTCTCAACAAGACCATCTTAGAAACATTCAGAGCAAAGAGAGATTCATCCCAGGTGCACCATCAGAGGAGGCTTAGGGACACAGCAGGATTCACATGGGTGGGTGGTGGACACTCGGGAGGAGAAGGACACACTCTCTGAAGGAAGAAAAGGAGGAAGCATATTGCAGAACAGGAAGCAAACTCATGGGACAATATCGGAGCAAACTGGAGTGGAAAAGGGAAACACAGCGTTGGAAGGCAGGGAGCCAGATTGCATGAAGTCTTGAAAGTCAGGCTGAAGTTTTGTTGCTGTTTGTTTATCTATTTGTTTTTACTGCACCTTGTTGAAAAGAGAATCCACTGAATGGTTTCAAGCAGGGGTGTGCCATGATCAGAGACCTGGAGTTGAAACACTCTCCTAGCAGAAGCGCATGAGTGGTGGCCTTTGAAAAGCTCCTTGAATGTCCTCACTGCTCCCTGCGCTCCTGGTCCAGTGAAAGAGCTCAGCAAACGCCCTGTTCGCAGCCTTGGGTCTGGCAGGCCTCCTCTGCCTTTCCCAGACTCTGATCTCAACACGTGTCTCCCATTTCCTTCCTTTCCTCACTGTTAGGATTTCATCTTTATTACTATTTTTTGAGCCATAACTCTAGGTCCTTTTCATAACAGAATTTGTTTCACATCCCCTGTGGTTCTCACATGTCAGCATCAGAACCACGGGGGGATAGTGATGGGGGGCCGGGGGACAGAAGGGAGGGATTACCAAGGGGTGATGAAGATGTTCATTATTGATTGATCTGGTAATGGTTTGATGACGTGTGCCTATGTCAAAACTTACCAAATTTTATATTTTAAATAGGTGCGATTTACTTTATGTCAGTTATACTTCCGCAAAGGTATTGAAATAAAAGAATCCCCTGGAGGGCACGAGATTTTGCATTTCTAACACTCTTTGAGAGGCACTATTCTATACTGACCTTGGATAAACCAATTTCCTTCCCCTTTCTGCACGATTTCCAGATCTTCCTGTCATGATTCCTCTTGAAGGGCTGTCTGGCACATGATGACCTTACTCCATCAACTACCATTTATCTTTGATCATGGCAGTCTGGCTTCTGTCTTCTACTACTCTAACAACATTGTTCCTTCAAGGGTCATGGATAATAATGATAATCAGCATGGAGATAGTTGTCACATGCCCGTTTTGTTCTAAATATTTTACATGTATATTAATTCATGTATCCTTGTAACAAGCTAATGAGATAGACACTATTACAGTTTCTACTCTAAGGGGGGAAAATTAAAGTACACGGAGGAGGTTTACCAATGGACCCGGGTCACAGAGGTAGTAAGCGGTGAAGTCCAGACTTGAATCCGGGCAGTCTGGTTCCAGAGCCATGTTCTTAACCACTGCTTGTCTTCCCCTGACATTCTGAAGCTGGCTGGGCACTCATGGCTAGGTCATGTTATCCTCCTATTGGACATAAATGGTCTTAGAGAACAGTAACCTCATACAAGGCCACCCTTAGACCATGGTAAAATGAGCCCCAACAAGGCCACTTCATAATATTCAGAAGAGACAATAGCAAGGCAACTGTGCCACCACAAAATGCCAACCATCCCCTCTCTCAGCCAAAATGAGTGATGGCTTCTTGACCGATTACAACTTTATCCTCCTAGTTCTTCCTCCCTGTAGATAAGACTTGTTGAGATATATGATCATAGAATTGACCCTACTCTCTGACAGCAACGAGTTCACAGTGAGCCGCTGCTTCCTTAGACTCCCCCCACCCCAATCATTCATCCGAAGTCCAGATCCAATATAGCTTCTAACAACGTTTTGCTGAGACACCCCATGGTTCCCCACGGTGTGTGCCTTCCCTCCTGCAACAAGTAATACACCCAATTTGTTCAACTACAAGTAGGTTCCTGGCAGGCTTTGGCTAGAGAGCATTGACACCTCTATGCTATGTATAACTTCCTACTTTTTGAAATCTTCTTCTTGGATTCTGGACACTATGGTCTCCTGGTTCCCTTCTTATTTTTTTATGAGTTCCAGTGATTTCCACCTCTTGGTGTTCATCTCCTTGTGTAATCCTTTCCCTTTGAGGAGAGTTTGGACCTAGTGACTTCCTACTGATGAACAGAACACATCAAAAATAACATGATATCCCTTCTGAGATTAGGTTGCAAAAAGACTCCAGCTTCAGTCTTACTTGTTCTCTCAGTTTCTCATGCTGATGGAGCCAGCTGCCATATTTTGAGGCGCTCTGTGGAGAAACCCACAGAAAGTGGGTATCCCATAGAAAAACCCAGATAGAAGTGTCAAGGAACTAAGGTAGGCCCCCAAGCAATAGCCAGCCAGTGAGGAATTGAGTCCTCCAAACAACCACTTGAGTTACCTTGGAATTGGATCCTCCCCTCGTTGAGCCTTGAGAAGGCTGCCATCCCGGCTGACCCCTTGATTGCAGACTTGGGAGAGACTCTGAAGAGAGGCATTCAGTCAGGCTGGGCTGGATTCCTCACCCACGGAAACTATAAAATAGCAAATTTTTTGTTATGTTCAGTCTCTACATCTTGGAATGATTTGTTAATATGCAACCACAAATAACTATCAGAGACCTCGTTAATACAGAGATTATTCTACAGTGTCGACCTAGTTATGTCACTGGCAGGGAATCTGTCATGACTGACCTCTGCCTGTAGGATAAAGGTTCACAGTCTGACCCATGTTGCACATATCCTTTGCTTCAGCCACAGTAAACTGCTCATAGGCCTCAGAACATACCAAGTGACTATATTATCCTGTTTCCCGTTTCCTCTCCCTAGAATATTACACATTCTGTTAGAATTAATTGCTCCTCTCCTAGGTAGGAACAGGCCCAAAGGAACGGGTAGGAATGGGCAGGAAAGAAAGAGAAAGCACACAGACATGAGGAAGCAAAGAAAAGTAAATATAATAACACAGGAGACGACCGCTGTAAGAATGATAACAGAAATTCATTGGCTCCAAAGAGAACAGACCGTGCACTATAGCAAAATGTGGACTTGCCCATGAAGGGGATGGAAGACGTTCCCTGTAAGAGAAATCACTTTGATCCTTGGGTTGGGAGTAACATTTGTAGCTGGGGGGAATGATGGTAGAAACCTAGGTGAAAACTTGCTGTTGCTATTTCTGGTCAATCAACATAAGCAGCCGGAGGCACAGGCAGATGCCTAGGGCCCTGCTCCTATGGGTGCCCATCACGCCATAGCCTCCGGGTACATTTACAAATATGATTTTTAGATGTCATTTTTGGCTCTCAGAACTTGCGGCTCTCAGAGTGACTTCACTCCCTGCCTTTAAATTAGGTTTCCCTGAGGAATGTCAGGCATTCTATGACGAAACCCGATCAACCCGGCTGAAAATTTCTATTAAATCTTTCCAGAATCTTGTTTTTACTTTTCCTGGCTGAGTGGCCCTTTGCTCTGAGCAAGTTTGTAGGGGAGAAACCTTTGCTAAAGGCAGCAAAGCTGAGAAATATTTAACAGTGTGCGAATCCAGCAGACAGCTCCGGGACTGCGAGGGAAGGGAGGGGGCCGTTCTACTCTTATGAAGACGGAAATGTATTAAAATGCAGTCATTAACTGGTGGAATCTTCTAGAATTGGCGGTTCCCTACTGGGAATTTGGGTTAAGTTTCTCGGGGGGTGGGGGCGGGGGCATGTAACAAAACCGTGCATCCTCATGGGAAGCCAGAAAAGAGGACTCAAAGCAGTAGAGCGTGGTCTTCTCCGCGCAATGGGGCTGACTCAGAAGCAATGCCTTCCCCTTCATTATTCGGATGGAAGGTGGGAAAGGTTGCCTGTGGCTGAGACAGGTAGAAGTTGTAGTTAACAGCGGGAAAGCAGTTCTGCCAGGGCTAGCCAGCGGCCATGTGTTACTCATTTATCCTGCAAGAGTTCTGACACAGTTAAGAGTCTGGGTAGGTTTTAAAAGAGCACCCTAATCACTGTCTAGGGCTCCAGGTAGTTGATTAGAGGTATAATAGATTAAAGGAGAGTAAGATACACGTTGTATCTTGCTGTCACTGAGCCATGGATCTTTTAGGTCCTAGAAGAGGTCCTAGCACTGATGATAATAAGATTCCTTACTTTGATTGTCTCAGGTCATAAAGAGACTTTTTAATATGAAATCCATGCCAGCTAGCATTTGATCTGGCTTATGAATTTCTAGAACTAATAGATGTAACCCAGAGTTGTCATTTTAACTTTTATTTATATGGCTTGTTGGTTTGCCCACCTGCTTTGCTTGCGCGCTCTTTCTCTCTCTCTCCCTTTCCCTCTCTCCTTCCTTCCACCCCTTCCTCTGTGTTCCAGGAACACGTTCAGGAATTTGGTAGTGCCTGTGCTGTGCGGGATGACCCCAGATCAGATGCTAGCAAGCCCAGAGCCCAGAGATGTTTACTGCTGCGGGCTCCCAAGCATCAGCCAAAAGCAAATCAAGCGTCCAAGGTCTTCAGTGGCTGCAGGCTCCCAGAGCTGCTTCAGCACCTCCATGCATGGGAGGTCCCCAGCCTGGGGTGTGCTGGAGATCCAGCTCATCGCACCTTCTCACCTCCCTGGCTGCCTCAGTCACCATCCAAAGCCTAAGCCTCAAGATCACCATCACTGGTCAGGTTGCCCTAAAATGCCCTCATCTGACCTCATCTTCCACCTTTCTCCCTCCTCCTAAATCATTCCCAAAGGTCCCTTTGAAATTCATAGTCCATTATCAACAAAGTCCTAGTGTACCAGAACATTCCGTTCCTCTTCTTGCTCTGACTCAAACATTTCCTGTGTAGGGCCAGGAAGTACCTATTTTAGGCTTTGCGGGCCATACAATCTTTGCTGCAACTACTTAACTTTGCCATTCTAGTGCAAAAGCAGTCGGAGAAAATACGTCAACAAAGTGTTCCAATAAAACTTTATGTACAAAGCCAGGGGCAGGCCAGACTTGGCCCAAGGGTGGTAGCTTTCCAATCCCTGATCTAACAAAAACCTGGCTACCCCCCACAGGACTCCTGTTTGCCTCAGCTTTCAGGCGAAGGTGGTTTCTCCCTCTTGCAGTCGTCCTAAATCACAGCTATGAATTGCCAATCTCTCTGTTATGTGCCTTATTCTTCAGTGGCTTGAACACTTAAGTCACTTCTCTCTCAACCCTCTCACCATTCTTGGAGACTTCAGAATTTCAGACACCATCCACCCGACACACTGGTCTTGCAGTTCCTGACTCTTTCGCAGCCACTGATCTCTTATTCCACCTCATCTCAGCCACCCAATCACAAAGCCACATCCTAGACCTTGTTATTACCCAGCGCATTTCCACCATCTCGGTTTCAAACGCCACCTCTCCAAACATCACCTCCTAGTCTCCTGCGTATCTAGTAATCCCAGCCCAGGAATTCCCGGATTTTAATGAAACCTCAAATTACACACCACTTCCTGAATGTCCCTCCCTCCCTCCTACACTTGATCTTGTAGCGTCACCGCTCCTCAGAAAACACACGGCCTGTCTGCCCTGCTGCCCTTCTCTCTTCTCATCATGCGCCAACCCTGGCTAAACCCAGATATGTTCTAAATCTGTACCTGCTGCAGAGTGAGTTAGCGTGGCAGAAAGGAATCACACCGTCACACACGCTGGATTCGCTGTCGGGTGAATATAGCAAAACCACAAAGATCCCAGTCCTCGTGGAGCTATCGTTCTAGGGAGGGAGAAAAACAGGAGGTAGGATAAAGCATTAAAGTATAGAGTAAGGTATAGCATGGAGTTATAGATGAATTCCAAGGAGAAAACATAAAGTAGGGAAGGAAGTTACGGGATGAGGGAAGGTTGTAAAGTTTTAGATAAGCTGGCCTACTGAGAAGATGACTTTTATGTGAAAAGAAGAAGTGTGTGAGGACAAAGAGCTATGTGTACATCTTAGGGAAGAACATCCCAAGCTGAGGAACACTTCACATGCAAAGGCCTTGTGATGGGCACATACCTGGCTCGTGCAAGACAAAACGAAGAAGCCTAAGTAGCTCAAGCAGAGTGTATGATGGGGACAGTAGGAGGGGATGTGTTCAGAAAAGTAACAGGACTACGTTTGTTACCTGTTGCTGCTAACAAATGAGCACAGACTTTGAGGCTCAAAACAACACCCATTTATTAGCTTACAGTTGTCTTGGGTCGGGAGTCCATTCTCAGCCTAACGTCCTCTGCTGAGGTCTCACAAGGCTCTAGTCAAGGTGGCAGTGGGGCCGTGTTCTCATCTGGAGACTCAACTAGGGAGGGATCCACTTTCAAGCTCACTCAGGTTGTTGGAATTCATTCCCTTGCAGCTGTAAGACTGAGAGCTGTAGGGGTTTCTTGTTGGGCCTCAGCAGAGCCCACTCTCAGTTTTGGAAGCTGCATAGAATTCTCTACCAGATGGCCTACTCTATAGACAGGTCACAACATGGCAGCTTGCTGATTTAAGGCCAGCAGGAGAGTGAGAGAGTCTGCTAGCAGAGGAGTGCTACATAAAGTTACATAAATGTAATCACGGGAGTGACATCTGACACCTTTGCTGTATTCTGTTGGGGGGAAGCCAGTCACAGCTCCCACCAACAGTCAAAGGGAGGGGACCACACAAAGGCATGGACACACAAAGGCATGGGGACCCCTGGGAGTCTGTCTGCCACAGAGACTCAGATCACATAGGGGATACATGGACCCTTGTAAGGACTTTGACTTTTTCTCTGATTGAGACTGGGAGCCGTTGGAAAGTTTTGAACTGAGGAATGACATAATATGATTGTGTTTTAACAGGGTTGATTGGGTTGAGATGACAGGTTGAGAATCGACTTTGTGGGGCTAGAGACAGAAGCAGGAAGACCAGTTAAGGACTATTCCAATAATCCAGATAAAAGTTGACAGAGGTAAATTTGGAGTGGGAGGTAAAAATGGGGAAGGAGAAGCCATATTCTGGATATATTCTGAAAGCTGAGCCAACATGATTTGCTAGCGCATCAGCAGTAGAATGTGAGAAAAAGAGAGGAGTTCAGGGTGTTCCCAAAGTTTTTAGCCTGAACAACCATAAGGATAGAGTTGCCATAAATTACGACGGGGAACATCAAGGAAAAGCAGGTTTGAGGGAGAATATCAGGAGCTCTATTTTTGATATGTTTGAATGGCCAGCCACTTGATGGCAAGTAAATTACACTGGACACAGTCCATTCTGGAAGGAGGAGCGATCTTTTCCTATCGGAACTGACAGCAATCCTGGATATGGGTTTGCACTCCACACCTGCTGCACGTCTGTGAGTGCAGTGGTCTGAGTGCTTACAGAGTGCTTCATTTATAGGCATGGGACCCCAGATTAACATTGTCTTGCACCAAAAGGCCCATTTTATGGCAAAGGAGGTATGACAAAGGGTACCCATTGTCCCACCCATACAGTGGGTTCTCCCATTACCTGGAAGCAGTAAGAACGTTGGGATGGCTTATTCAAGGTTTCAAAAAGGCATGAGCTTGGGGATTCTGTCCTTCAGGATGAACTGCTGGCTGGTGCAGAGTGCTGTGTCTCTAATAGCCAGACTTCATGGGTCCAGGGACGAAGGGATAAAAGTAGGATTGCCCTTCTTACCACCACCATCAGCACCCATCAGTCCTGTGACTCTAAGTTCTAATGGATTGAAAATTCTGGTTCCAGATGATTGCTTTGACCTGAGCACAGTAAAGCTTCCATGGAAGCTAAACTGTAGCAAGTCGGCGGCCTGGGCATTTTGGTCTCAAGACGGGAGACTACCAGGCAAGGAAGCAGTTCCCGTACCGGCAGGAGAAATCAGTTCTGATTATCATGAAAAGCTGCTTGTTGCTGCTGCAATGTGACAGGGAGACGCATATCTGGAATTCAGGGAATTCACTGGGGCATCACGTAAGTGCTCCAGGATGGGCGCGTCCGACTCAGTGGGTCCACTGTGGACATGACGAGATCTGACAGCTGCAAGAGATTGGCCAGCAGACATGAGTGATGCTCGTTATCATACCCCACCTCTTGCCTCCGATTCTCGCCACGGGAGCGGTGGACAGTTCGATCTATGCTGCAGTGTCCTGTCTCAAGCACCTTTTACAACTCTCTCTACCTCAGAACTCTCTCTGAAGCTGCGTGAGCTCACTCAGGTGGGGACGTTCTAGCTGGAAAACTCGAGGGATTTACTGCCTTCAGAAGCCACCCCAGAGCAACAGAAGATAGAACCTAATTGATAATGCCCAGCCTCCTATGTTTGCTTTCCTTCAACTTTTATTGAGATATAAAGGACATGTAACATTATAGTGGTTTTAGATTTACAACATAATGATTTGAGATACAACACAATGATTTGATTTCACATGTAGTGAAATGATTACCACAATAAGTTTAACATCCATCACCGAACATACACTTTTTTTTCTTGTGATAAAAAATTTTTAAGATTGATTCTCTTAGCAACTTTCAAATACGCAATACAGTATTGTTAACTATAGCCACCAGGCTATACGTCACATGCCCAGGACTTATTTATCTTATAATTGGAAGTTTGTACCTTTTTCCCACTTTCATCCATTTCTCTCACCTTCCCCCCAAGCCCCTGCCCATTTCCGGCCACCACCAATCTGTTTCTATATTTATTTTTTAAGGTTCATGTATTTGTGAGATCATGCCATATTTATCTTTCTCTGAAATTTCATTTAGCATAATGCTCTCAAGGCCCATCCATGTTGTTGCAAATGACAGAATTTCCTCCTTTTTATGGCTGCATAATATTCCACTGTGTGTGTGTGTGTGTGTGTGTGTGTGTGAGACATCTTCATTATTCCTCCGTTGATAGATTCTTAGGTTATTTCCATATCTTGGCTGTTGTAAATAACACTGCAATGAACACAGGAGTGCGGATATCTCTTTGAGGCTCTGTTTTCATTTCCTTCAGGTATATACCCAGAAGTGAACTCCTGCATCATTTGATAGTTCTATTTTTAATTTCTTTGAGAAACCTTCATACTGTTTTCCATAGTGGCTGCCTCAGTTTACATCCCCACCAACAGTGCTCCTGGGCTCCATTTTCTCCAACTCTTATTATCTCTTGTTTTTGGCTGTAGCCATTCTAACAGGTATGAAGTAACACTGTCATTTTGATTTGCATTTGCCCGGTGATTAGTGATGTTGAGCATCTTTTCTTGTGTCTGTTGGCCATCTGTATGTCTTCTTTGGAAAACATCTATCCACTTCCTCAGTTGAATTATTTGGGTTTTATTTTGTTTTGTTTTGCTTTTTGACTATTGAGTTGTATGAGTTCTATATGCATTTTGAATATTAACCCCTTATCAGATATATGATTTGCAAATA
Organism: Panthera uncia; assembly: GCF_023721935.1. Taxonomy (NCBI): domain Eukaryota; kingdom Metazoa; phylum Chordata; class Mammalia; order Carnivora; family Felidae; genus Panthera; species Panthera uncia. Next base: position 56,862,906 of record NW_026057586.1, on the reverse strand, counting down.
TTTTCTCCTATTCAGTAGTTTGCCTTTCATTTTGTTGATAATTAAATTTGCTGTGCAGAAGCTTTTTAGTTTGAAGTAATCCTCTTTTTTTTTTTTGCTTTTGTTGTTTTGGCTTATGGTGTCAAATTCATAAGATCATTTCCAAGATCCATGTCAAGGATTTTAGCCCCTATGTTTTCTTCTGGAAGTTTTATGATCTCAGGTCTTAACGTTCAAGTCTGTAATTCATTTTGAGTTTATTTCTGTGTATGGTGTAAGATGGTCCAGTTCTGGCTTTTTGCATGTGGCCCTTCAGTTTTCCCAGCACCATTTTTTAATGTTTATTTATTTTTTGAGGGACAGAGAGACAGAGCACAAGTGGGGAAGGGGCAGAGAGAGAGAGGAAGACACGGAACCTGAAGCAGGCTCCAGATGAAGCATGGAAGCGTGGGGCTCACACTTGTGAACTGCGAGATCATGACCTGAGCAGAAGCTGGACGCTCAACCAACTGAGCCACCCAGGCAGCCCTAACTTTTTTTTGACGTTTATTTGGTTTTGAGAGAGAAAGAGAGCATAAGCAGGAGAGGGGAAGGTAGATAGGGGGACAGAGGATCCAAGGCAGGCTCCGTGCTCCCAACACCATTTATTGAAGAGACTATCATTTCTATTGTGTATTCTTGGCTTCTGTGTCGTAAATGAATAGACCAGCCTCCCATCTTCGGGTGCTATGACTTAGAGTTACTTTCCGCACGGGACTTCAGGGCATTTCCTACAATAAGGCTGAGCCTTAAAAGTCCAGAGAAGCAATCAATAGCACACACCATAGTGGCTTGCTCCTCCTGTCTTGCCCACTTTTTTTCCCCTCACTTCTGCTTCTGAGGGTCACCCCCAGAGTAAACTACTGTGCCCAAATCCAGTCTAAGACACTGAAAGCCTCAGGCTTTTAGCCTCGGGTCTGTGAGTACACACAGGTGAGTTCCCCAGGTGCAAGAGTAGGCCCTCTCTGAGCAAAAGAAGGGGACTCTGCCTTCTCTTTGACTCTAAGAAGAAACTATGATGACCCTTTTCTCGGGCCATCATTTCGAATCATAGTTTGCTGTTTTAGGTACACAGTCAAGGAAAATTCTGTATTGATTCTAAAGAGTTTAAAACTTCTCCCTCTTGACTAGAATTGAAATTGTACCCCCAAGCTCCCCAGTCCTACCCCAGATAGACTGCTATTCATAATCCCTATCTTTAAATCATTTTTGACTTGGAGTTGATGTAAATAAGGCACTGCATATTCATGAATTGGTTTATTACCTTTATGCCAAAGTTCCTGTTTCATTTACATGATTTCCTCTCAGAATGGGCAGCTCCTCAAAGACAAGAAACAAGATGTGTAAGTCTCTTTGATATGCAGTTAGGTGCTTACCAAATATACAGCTTTTTCGCTAATGGTGAAAATATTTCTTTCCTCACTTGATGACGAACGCCCTTTCTTCTTCTCATTCAGTTATGACGATGGATAAATACATCATGCATGATAAAAGAAACTGTTTAAAATTATATGCATTCTTTCTTATCTAAATCAGTTCAGAACTACCATTAGGACAAATGTCCCAAAGTACTAACGGACCTAATTTTCCAGAGGTCAGAATGTGGCAGAAAGAGGAATGAGCTGGAGGACATTGGGCTAATGGCCGCACAGGCTCGTGTGGGAAAATGGAGGGCCTCGTAGGCAGCGATGACCCAGAGGTGTTTGTCTTCTCACACTCCATCCCCGCTCCGATATTATAAAAGATGCCAACTTTTATTTGATCTCTAATGGATTGTTAGGAGTTCGAGCAAGGGAGTGTCCCTTTTCATGGTCTTTCGTTCAAAGAGAACGTTTCTTTTCTTTCTAACTAATTGCCCCACCTCGTGAGAATGAAGTCGAGTCAGTGGTTCACAGAGCAGTGTATCTCCTGACCGAATTAAATCAACAAAGAATCAGAAGATTTCCTTAGGGCATTCCAATAGCCTCTCCAACTAAAATAACTCCTTCTGATAACTGACAATGCTTGTACAATTTTAAGAGCAGAGTCCTCAATTCTAGCTCGGCACGTTTTCTCACGTCTTTGACATATCACGCTGGCTCGCTGGATGTGAGAAGTGAGAATAGTACCAGGCAGCATACCCAGACAGTCCTTTTGTCCATTTAAAAGCACAGATTCTCTGAACTAAGAATGCTGTCCAGCTAACACAGACGTATTTTTTTTTTTTATTATTATGCGACACCCTGATTAGGGTAAAAGAACGGTTAAAAGTACTGTTTCTGGGGCCGCCTGGCAGGCTCAGTCAGTAGAGCATGTGACTCTTGATCTTGGGGTTGTAAGTTTAAGCCCCACATTGGGTAGAGAGATTACTTAAAAATAAAATCTTTAAAAAAAAAAAAAAAGATTCTTTTCCTGTTTGTTTTCCCCCTCTAATTTAATGCTACAGTTTATTAGTTGGTAGGCAGGTATGTACTAGGTTAGGCATATAAATACTAGGTTCATTTATGAATCAGTATAAGAATGTGCTATTGGGCTTTTCCTAGTTTTGACTAGGAACATTTAAAAACAACAAAGATTAAGTCAATGAAGAAGGCACTGACTTTTATTATAGGTGACATCAAAGCAAACAGATGAATTGAGTTTCTCTGACTACATAAGTGAGAAAAGTCTTATTAGAGATGAGGGCTCTGTAGCCTTGCTGAGATTAGGTCAGATTTGCACTGGAGAGAAGCTCTCTTATGTGGAGCCCAGGGCTGGGAAAACAACAGTAGTTGTTTGAATGGATGGATCAAGGAGGGAAGAATGAATGAAGGAGACTGAGAAATGGGGTGGCATAGCTTTGTGGCAATTTAGCCAGTTCAAGGTCTTTTCTTCTCAGATGAGTTGCCCTGGGAATGGTCGAGAGGGCTCCGTGCTCTGAGGCCATTGGTCGTTAGGAAGATACTACCCAGCAGATGGTTTATTGTCTATTATTGTATTAAAGGGACCTGCATTCAGCATGTTTTCAAAATGAAATCTAAGTAATCATCAAAGGAAACAGACCAATTCAATTTCTTTTTCCAATTTGGAAAATTCAAATAATATGCATGATAACTTTTCCTATTGTATTCCTCATATTTATAAAAGATAAAATAAAATTCAGAAGAGCAAGAGTTCAGACATTAGCACTAACTTTCTCCTAAGCCATCATAGCACACTTGGAAATGTTCAGTGAATGGTCCTGCTATCCTGTTATCATTGGTCCATGAATTCAAAGTGTCTATTGTTTGGGAATCACATTGGTTTCAAAAATTCAGTGCTTTAAAGATTAGTTCTTGATCTCAAATTCCTACGACTCTTTGCTTATCCTAGGGAAATAAATTTGGCTTAAATTGCATACATCACTCTAATTATTTATTAAATTATTTTTAATTATTTTATTAAAATATGGGGGAAAGATTTGCAACAAATAAATGTGATCAAATGAAATATTTACATAGCAGTTACTGGATTTTCATTTTTAAAAGATGATGTGATGTTTTTTTCTTTTTTATTGAAGTATAATTAACAGACAGTGTTATATTAGTTTTGGGTGTACAATATAGTGATCGAACAATTCTATCTGTTACTCAGTGCTTATTACGGTAAGTGTACTCTTAATTCCTTTTACCTACTTCACCCATCCCCCCATCCCCCCACTCCCTCTCTGGTAACTACCACTTTGTTCTCTGTATTTAAGAGTCTGGGTTTTTGCTTGTCTTTGCTTTTTCTGTTTGTTTGTGTCTTTGTTTGTTTTGTATGGAATTTCAGAAAGAAAACAAATGAACAAAACAGATGAGATGAGTTTTTAATTAAACCTTGGTCTCCTCCATGTCCGGTTTTGGTTCCATTTCCTCCAACATTACTAACTAAAATAGCAGGAGTTTAAGGGTGCTAATAAACATTTTTAGGGGATCTTACATATTTTGAGTTTGAACTACTTGAGGAGGCATATTAGGTATTCAGCATATTACTATGATTAACACTTTTATCGAAAAATAGCACTTTGCCATATTACTCATGTTTCAGTCAGGTCTTACTTAGCCTACATTCATTCTGGATCCACAAACCAAGGGCCACTGGCCAAATCTGGCTCACGGTCTCTTTTGGTAGGACATATGGGTTAAGAATGACTTTTACAATTTTACATGATTAAAAAGAATCTAAATAATAATATTTTGTGACACATGAAAATTATATGAAATTCAAACTTAGTGTCCTCAAAGAAAGTTTTATTGGAACACATCCGCCTCATCCCTTTATACATTGTTTATGGCTGCTTTCACACTACAAACACAAAGTTGAGTAATTGCCACCAGAGACTGTAGGGCCCATGAAGCTTGGGATCTTTTCTAGCCAGACCTTTCCACAAGAAGTTTGACAACTTCTACTGTATTCTGTTAGCTCTTTTCATGCCTATAGCCCTGTCCACCTCCCCTCATTTGGCAGCCCCTAGCATTGGTTACCTTTGAGCCTGAGCTTACCTCCTAACACTGTGAAGCTTTTGTTCATGTATTAAGTCCACTCTGAGTTTTTCTCCCTTGACACCATAAAAAGCTATCCCCAAACAGATAGGCTGCAGCATGGGACTTCTGGCAGCCAACCCTTAAGATGGTCCCAGCGATCCTGGCCTTCACACCCCATGTGGTTCTCTTTCCGTTGTACTGGGGTTGGTGTTTGTGACCAGAACAATATGGCGGAAGTGATTGTCTGCCATTTCTGACATTACATTATTAAGACACTACTGTTTCATTTTGATCTCTTTCTTGTCCTCTCACTGGGCATCTGACTCAGATCACTTGGCTTGGGGGAATCCTGTTGTAAGAAACCCCATGGAGAAGCCCAGGTGGAGAGGAAGCCACCTGCCAATGCCATGTGAGTGAGCCTGGAAGCGGATCCTCTGGCCCTGGTCAAGAATTCAGAGAATTCGGAGACTGTAGTCCTAGACAACAGTTTGATTGCAGCCTCATGAGAGACCCTGAGCCACAAAATCCAGCTAAGTCATTTCAGCTCCCTGACCCTGAGAAGGCATATGAGAAGATAAATGTTTGTTGTTTCAAGCAGCTAATTTTAGGGTAATTTGTTATATAGTAATAGATAACTAGTATAGAATGTGAAAAGCCTCATATGGTCCACCATGACACCATTTTTATTCCCACTCTGATACCCAGTCTATTTCTGATCATTTTTGAAATGTGACTTTTTCTCCCTTTTATGGCCTCGCCTCCTCTGCGGAACTTGACTTTTGACAAATTTTTCTTGACCTTGAACTTTTGCTTCTCTTCTCAAACTGGAATCCAGTCTGCCCCTTGGTTGTTGTCCTCTCAGTGACTTGTCCTCTCAGACTCCTTGGTTCACTCCGACCCCAGCATAGGAATCATGTCTAGGTTGTTGATGTCAAGATCTCTTGATCAATATTTTCAATAGGGAAACAAAGTGAAAATTCCTTAGGGAAAAATACACGCTGTGTTTTTATAAGTTATTGTTACCAATATCATTATCTTATTTTTAGCCTCTCATTTCAGATAAGTAAAGGACATAAAAGAATTTTAGAAGCAGGGAGAAAATTTAGAAATGGCATCCTCTGACTACCTGATTTATTTATACATAATAAAAATCTTTTTAATGTTTCTTTACTTTTTGAGAGAGACACAGCATGAGTGGGGGAAGGGCAGAGAGAGGGAGAGACATAGAATCTGAAGCAGGCTCCAGGCTCTGAGCCCAATGCGGGGCTCGAACTCACAAACTGTGAGATCATGACCTGAGCTGAAGTCAGATGCTTAGCTGACTGAGCCACCCAAGTGTCCCTATTTGTACATAATAAAATTAGGCCCCCGAGGTTAGGTGATGTTCCCAAAGTCACTCAGCTAGTTAATGGAGAGAAACACTATTTAAATGAAGTGAAGGGTAATTGAAGCTAAATCGCGCTTTTTGAGGGGTGGGGGGCTAAGGTGGGGTTTTGCTAAGGATGTCTACCAAGCTCTTCTGAGTCCTGGTTCAATTATCAGAGACTGGACACTGAAGACAGTGGACCATTGATATGACTCAGCATGGCTGGGTCAAATAACAGATACTAGATGTGAGTATCCAGCCTCCATGGGAGGACATAAAAACCTTTTATCTACTGATGATGAACTGTATTTTGATTCTATAGATCTGTATTCTACTGTTATACAGACAGAGAAAATAAATCCTGCTTAAGTCTTAGGGGGAAAAAATCAAAACAGGCTGACAATGTGTAGGAACTGGGTGGAAAGTATAGACAGTAAATGGCTTAGGAAATCAATGTGGTGAGAGGAAGTGTATCTTTTACGGTAAGAATGTATTTGTGTATTTCTTGTGGAATTTTTACAAGGTTTTACAAATTTGTACCAGCAATTTCAGAAACTGGGCTTGGAAGTAGAATTTGTGGTTATGTGTTTACAAGCACACGACTCCAACAGTTGTTTCTGTCAAACAAATAAACACAAGTGGATTACAGGCAAGGAAAAGCCAAAATAGTCCAGAAACTGAGACAAATGCCCAGACAGAAGTGAAAGTCACAGGCAATAGATTCAAATACATTTGATTCCCACAAGAAATGGGGTGAAGATGTGGCTTAAGAGATTTAAATGAACTGTAATGAAAAGCTTCTTCATGGTAGAGCTATTCAGGGCAGGAAGGAAATACAGTAACAGATTATTTGGGCAAAGAAGGAATGTTTTCCCTTGCATATTTTATAAATGGAATTAAAAATCACTTGCTTCTGACTAACTGGGTATAGTTCAGCCTATGGGATGAATTAGTCAACATCCTTATTTGGTTAGTAGAGGAAAAAAATAGTAGCAACTTTGATGATAACAGTCAACATGAAATCATATTATTTATTAATATTTTTTAAAATTTTAAGTAACTCCATGCCACCCGTGGGGCTTGAACTCACAACCCCGAGATCAAGAGTCATAGGCTCCACTGACGGAGCCAGCCAGCCTCCCCTACATTAAATCATTTTAAAGTAAAATAAAGGTGTCTGATAAATCTGTGCATTCCAAATACCTAAGTCTTGGTAAATTAACTCAAATTTCATTTTAATATCTCTGTTAGATATCTTCACTTTATTTCTCACCTCTGGCTCAAGTTCAGACCTCCAAATCTTATAAATATTTTAAAACATAGCTATTTTTCCCATTTTTTTCCCCTACAATGGACACATACTGTGTGTAATTAAAAATGTATATAAGAACTACAAGGAAAAAAAAGGCAAATTCCTGGAATACTGGATGCAGTAAAAATCTCACTATTTTGGACTGGTTGGGAGAAAACCCAGAATATTTCATTTGAAACGATGTGAAAGCGTTCAGGTCATTATTATGCATAACATAAACACGGATTAAAAAAATAGTTGTTTATAGTGAACAAATAAGAGTTATCTGACTCCAAAAAATAAGTGAGGCTGGCTTGTTATTATAAATGTTCACAACATTTTATCTTGATTGAGCTATTAAGTTAGAGTAGCTGTAAAAGACAACTGAGTTGTTGGGGTGCCTGGGTGGCTCAGTCGGTTAAGCGGCCGACTTCGGCTCAGGTCATGATCTCGCGGTCCGTGAGTTCGAGCCCCGCGTCGGGCTCCGCGCTGACAGCTCAGAGCCTGGAGCCTGTTTCAGATTCTGTGTCTCCCTCTCTCTGACCCTCCCCCGTTCATGCTCTGTCTCTCTCTGTCTCAAAAATAAATATAAAAACATTAAAAAAAATTAAAAAAAAAAAAACGACGACTGAGTTGTTTGGAAAACCAGCCCCTAGCCACACGTAGTCACGGTCCTCACACAGAATCTGAATTACCCTGGCGGTTTGACTTCCTTGTCTTCCTTCTCTCTGTGAAGGGACAATCTCAGTTTCTGATTTGTCTAATAGAAAGAGGCCGAGTCAAAGAAAGAAAGGCGGGGCAAGCATCTTGTCTAACTTCTACAAAGGAGCTCAGCAAACCACATGCCAACAATGCAATGAGACTAGGCTTCACATATGATAATTATTTGGCACAGCTGATGTGCTTTAAAATTCAACCCTCAAGGAGTAGATTTATCACTCTCAAATGCTTCCATCCTGGTCAAGAAAGGACGCGGGGTAAGGGAATCTTGAGTTAGCCCAAATATCACATTAGAATCTTGCTTATTAAAATGACTAAAATAATGGCTATTCTCATTTGAGAATTTTCACCGCCCCCTTCTTTGTATTGTGACTTTGAGATGTGGTGTAAACTCTCTTGTTTTGTTTGCTTTAGTATCTTTTCAATTAGTAGCTCAGTAGCCATATTAATATTTAAAAACAAACCCCAATTCTATAAATGGTAGAATTTACACATATTCAAACATTTATTTTTATTTTTCATATTGTGATATGTTTTCTGCCAGTTTTTTAAATGAATGAGCATTTATTACTTTTACAATAAGAAAGAAACTCCACTTTAAGGGTTGATAAAAGAACAATGGATTCAGAACTTTGTATCTTTTAGGGGAGGAGGGTTCACTGGCTGTGCCACCCTGAAATCCTGTCTGGAGAGGATGTGGAGGAGATTTGTGGCTAGCAATCTCCCCCAAATCATAAGGGAGGGATGATCTGGGAAGGCCCCAGGCTAGAGCGAGCAGCCACTCCTTTTTAGACTGTGCCTGGGGAAGCCAAAGATCTCTCCTGAATTTCTCAAAGATTCATGAGAAGGAAAAGGAAAGAACTGGTCAGATATAGTAGTCATGCTTAGCTGCAGGGGGTCCATCCCTCGACCTCCAGGAGATGACTGAAACTGCAGATGTTACCAAACCCCATTCAGTTGACCCTTCAACAGCATGGGGGATCAGGAGGGCTGACCCCTGCACAGTTGGAAATCTGCATGTAACTTTAGACTTCCCAAAAACTTAACTAGGAATAGCCTACTATTGACTGGAAGCCTTGCCAACAACATAAAGGTCTTAACACACGTTGTCTATTTTATACGTATTATTTACTGTATTCTTATAACAAAGTAAGCTAGAAAAAAGAAAATGGGATTAAGAAATTCAGAAGGAAGAGAAAATACATTTATATGTACTGGACTGTATTTGCTGAAAAAAAAAAAATCTGTGTATAAGTGGACCCACATAGTTCAAGCTGGCATTGTTCAAGGGTTAATTATACATATCTATGATAAAGTTTAATTTATAGATTAGGCACAGTAAGAGGTTAACCACAACAATGTAAAAGAGAGCAACTATAACAATATACAACAATAATATGTGAATGTGGTCCTCTCTCTCTTTCAAAATAACTTATTGTCCTGTATTCATCATTCTTCTTGTGATGATGTGAGATGACAACATGTATTCATGATGACAGGAAGTGAGGTGAATGATGTGGGCGTGTGACACAGCGTTAGGCTGCTATTGACCTGGTGATATGTCAGAAGGAGGATCATCTGCTTCTGGACTGTGGTTGACCGTGGGTAAATGAAACTGCTTCCTCTGCCCTCTCCATGAAGAAATGAGTGTAATTAAAAAAAAAATTCATTAGGCACAGCGAAGGAAACCATCAACGACAACAAATTTCTGCCTACCAAATGGGAGAAGATATTTGCAAATCATACATCCAATAAAGACTAATATTCAAAATATATAAGGAATTTATACAACTTACTATCAAAAAAAATGAACAACCTGATTAAAATTGTGCAGAAGACTTGAACAGACATTTTGTCAAAGAAGACATCCAGATGGCTAACAGACACATGGAAAGCTGCTCAACATCACTCATCATCAGGGAAAAGCAAATCAAAACCACAATGAGACATCACCTTACACCCATCAGAATGGCTAGAAACAAAAAGATAAGAAATAACAAGGGTTGACAAGGATATAGAGAAAGAAGAACACTTGTGTTCTGGTGGTGGGAATATAAGTCAGTGCAGACACTTTGGAAAATAGTGTGGAGGTTCCTCAAAAAATTAAAAATAGAAATGTCATATGATTCAACAATTCCACTTCTGGGTATTTAGCCAACTGAAAATGAAAATACCAGTTTGAAGAGATAGATGTACCTCTATGTTTATTGCAGCATTATTGATAATCGCCAAGACATGGAAGCAATATAGATTATATATTACAATATATACATTATACATATTCTATATAAATAAAGGAAAATTACTCAGCCATAAAAAAGAATGAAATCTTTCTATTTGCAACAACATTTATGGACCTAGAGGGTGTTCCGCTAAGTGAAATAAGTCAGACAGAGAAAGACAAATACCATATGATTTCAGTTACATATGGAATTAAAAAAAGAAAGAAAAAAAAACAACTAAAACAGAAACAAACTCATAGACCCAGAGAACAAACTGGTGGTTACCAGAAAGGGGGGAAGAGGGGCGCCTGGGTGGCGCAGTCGGTTAAGCGTCCGACTTCAGCTCAGGTCACGATCTCACGGTCTGTGAGTTCGAGCCCCGCGTCGGGCTCTGGGCTGATGGCTCAGAGCCTGGAGCCTGCTTCCGATTCTGTGTCTCCCTCTCTCTCTGCCCCTCCCCCATTCATGCTCTGTCTCTCTCTGTCTCAAAAATAAATAAACGTTAAAAAAAAAAATTAAAAAAAAAAAAGAAAGGGGGGAAGAGTTGTGGGGCTGGGCAAAATAGTGAAGGGGCTTGAGAGGTACAAATTTTCAGTTATAAAGTAAGTCATGGGATGAAATTCACAACACAGGGAAAGTAGTTAATAATATTGTAGTAATTTTGTGACAGATGGTAACTAGACTTATTGTGAAGACCATTTTGTAATGTATGAAAATATCTAATCACTATGATGTGCACCTGAAACCTGAAGTATGTTAATTATACTTCAATTTTAAAAATCCATTAGGACGGGGCACCTGGGTGGTTCAGTTGGTAGAACAGCTAACTCTTAATTTCAGCTCGGGTCACGATCTCATGGTTTCTGGGATTGAGCTGTGCGTAGGGCTTTGCGCTAATACATGGAGCCTGCTTAGGATTCTCTCTCTCCCTCTTTCTCTGCCCGTCCCCTGTTCATTCTCTCTCTCTCTCTCTTTCAAAATAAATAAATAAACATTAAAAAAATCCATTAGGAAAGTATTAGAAGCAAAAAAGTGTATTCATTCATTCACTCACTTATTCATTCGTTCATATCTGTTCCCTCCGGAGAGGAGAACTGGGTGGTGGCTGGAGATGGAAGGAGACTTACCTTCCAGTGTAGACAGACCCTGTTGTACCTTTTGACTTTTCGACTGTGTGCCTTTAATACCTAGTCAAAAGGTAATTTCCTGAAGAAAATGTGAAAGAAAAAGTACTTTCTAGTTTTTCTTTTTTCCTGAATCACAACACAAGGAAACTAAGATAAAAGTATAAGTAAATATATAAAGTACCACAATGCGATATAATTATTTCTAGGTAAAGGGATTGAACTCTTTTTTTTTTTTTTTTGTCCTTTTTGCTTAGTTGAGATTTACTTCTTTTCTAAAGTGAACGTATTGTGCTTATATTATTAAAATCAAAATAAAATAGAGAAAGCATCACAATGGTAAACACAGAGAACTGTTGTGAACGTGTCCTCTGCACAGGGAGACTTGCTTAATTTTGTGAGGTAGATATTGTTCATAGCAAATAGGAAATTGAAGAAACGAAGTACGTGCCCAAGGTCAGAGTAAGTCCAGTGGACACAGGCAGTCAGGCCCCAGAGTCTGTCCTCTTATCTATCTACTTATCTTATCTAGATAGTATACTATCTCTCAGCAATGTACTACAGTAATTGATAATTGAAAATTATGTAAGAAGAAAAAAAAAGAACGTAATGTGACTTTACAAAATGATTATAGGGGGCTTGTAAAATAGACCAGACCAATATATATATTTTTTGTAAGAGTAGAGAAAACCCAAAGTGTACTGCGCTCAAAGAGAGAGGAAATTTTTCTTTTACTGATTGCACTAATTGTGTGTAAGTGACACACAATCATTATAAACAACTCAAATAATGTGGGAAAAGTATGAAGGTGAAATGTAAAATGCTATCTTAAGTCCTAAAAGTACTGCTGAATGCCATTCAGTGAACATTGTTGTAGACACCTGTCCATGCATGTGCTCAGAATGGTGGGCAGTTGGAAAAATGTCTTTAATACAAATAGTACTCTTAATTTTGTTAGGATGTCCCTGGAAGGGGAGGGCCCTCTCGCCAGCGCGCAGGAAGAAACTGAAGGGCAACCAATCACCAAGCGCCAGCACAACCCAATGGAGAGCCCCAAGCAGTGCGCCGGAACAAACTGAAGGTCAACCAATCACTGAGTGCCAGCACAATCCAAAGGAAAGCCCCAATCGGCTCTCCAGAAGGAACTGAAGGTCAACCAATTACCAAGCGACAGCACAACATGGCATGAGAGAAAGACCCACCCAAGCCTAAACCCGGAACTGCTATAGCTTAAATACCCTACCCCACCATACCCGGACACGATTTCTCTGACTCCCTCCTTGAGTCACGGAACCTCGCCCGGAACCCTCGTTCCCAATAAAGCCTTAAACTGCAAAAATTCTTTTTGACTCTAACTCCTATCTTTACCCCGCACAACGCCTGACACTAACATTTGGTGCCAAAACCCGGGAGGAGGTGGTAGCTCGCCTCACTCGGCTGAACTCCCCCCTCCTCACCAAGCCAGATGCCAACCACCCTACTCTCAAGAGCCTACAGGAGCCGGTAAGTAGGACAGACCCCTCCTTCCCCCCTTCCAGCTATGGCTGACACCCACGAGAGATGTCTCGCAAGTCAGTCTCCTCTCCTCCGCATGCCGCAAGGCCCCTTATCCCAACGCGAGGGACGCCTTGCCTTGCCACGCCAGTGGGGAGTAACAAGTCTAAACTGCCTCGATCTCTTACCCCCCTCCAATGTCTGTTTAAAAACTTCCGGCTCCTAGGCTTACAAGGCGAACTTCGTCGTAACCAGCTCGTCTGCCTTTGCACTGTAGTCTGGCCTCAGTACAAACTAGATAATGATTTTCAATGGCCACCTGAGGGGTCTTTACAATACCAAATCTTAACCGATCTGGACAATTTCTGCCATCGGCTGGGAAAATGGGGAGAAATACCCTATGTTATGGCCTTTTGGGACCTCAGGTCTCGCCCCCACCTATGTTTCTCCTGCCCCTCTGCATGTGTGCTCCTTGCCCGCCCACAACCCCCCATGACCCCACCTCACCAACTTCCCCGATCTCCCACCCATTAGAGGATCTAGCCACGCCACCCACCAGCCCTCGCCCCCCTCCATACCCCAAACTTCCAGCCGTCCGCCCTCGCCTCCCGTATCATCCTGAACTCGTGCTCAGGCCCCTCCCAGCGAACAGACGCCAGCGGCCATCTTACCCCCAGCTGCCATCTTACCTCTCCGTGAGGTGGCAGGGCCTGAAGGCCTAGTTCGCGTTCACGTCCCCTTCTCCCTCCAAGACTTGTCTGCCATCAAAAAGCGACTAGGGTCATTCTCAGCAGACCCCACCCAATACATTAAGGAATTCCAATCCCTCGCCCAAGCCTACAGTCTCACATGGCATGCCATTCATGTGATCCTCACCTCTACCCTCACCCCTGAGGAGAGGGAGCGCATCCAGGCCGCAGCCAGAGAACATGCAGACCAAACCCACGTGACCGACCCCACTATGCCCGTAGGAGCCGATGCGGTCCCGGCGGCCGATCCCAATTGGAACGACCAACATGCAGGCAATGGTCACCGGCGCCGGGACCAGATGATCCGATGCCTACTAGCAGACATGAGGGCAACCTCAAACAAATCAGTAAATTTTGACAAACTTTAAGAAATAATACAAGACCCCCATGAAAACCCCACAGCCTTCCTTAGCCGGCTCACAGAGGCACTTACCCAATATACCAGACTAGACCCTGCCACCCCCGCCGGGGCCATGGTATCGGCCACCTATTTTATTTCCCAATCAGCCCCTGATATTCGAAGAAAATTAAAAAGGGCCGAAGACGGCCTTCAAACCCCTATGGCCGACCTCGTAAAGATGGCTTTTAAAGTTTTTAATGGCCGAGAGGAAGCTCAAGAACAACAGCGACAGGCCGTCTCCAACAAAAGGTACAATTACAAACCCAAGCCTTGGTAGCTGCCCTGAGGCCAGCCGCAGTAAAGCCCTCTGGACCACAGCCCCCTCCAGGGCCTTGTTTTAAATGTGGCCAAGAAGGCCATTGGTCTCGACAGTGTCCCCATCCCAAAAAGCCTACCAGTCCATGCCCATTGTGCCAACAAATGGGCCACTGGAAATCCGATCGTCCTAACCCAAGGGACGACAGACTCGCAATGCCTCCACGTGACGAGGCTTCACCCGGATTGGACTCTGCCTTCCAACTGCTGGAGATGGAGGACGACAACTGACGAGGCCCAGACTCAGTAACTCCGGTGACCCACGCTGAGCCCAGGGTAAAACTCCAGGTATTGGGTAAGTCCATCTCCTTTCTCTTGGGCACGGGGGCTACCTATTCCGTCCGGCCGAGCTATTCCGGCCCCACCACACCATCCTCTGTTTCGGTCATGGGCATAAATGGCACCCCCTCCATTCCCCCATGCACACCGGTACTCACCTGCTGCCTGGATGGCCTCCACTTCTCCCACTCCTTCCTAGTCATCCCCTCCTGCCCCATCCCCCTGTTGGGCCGAGACAGCCTCGGTAAATTAGGAGCCTCTATACATTTACCAGCTATTTGCTCCTCTCCCTCCCCCACTCATCTCCTACTGGCTGTTATCACGGACGACACAGACCACAGCCTTAACCCATACCCAGACCTCCCAATAGACCCAATCCTATGGGATACATCCACCCCAACAATCGCCACCCATCACCAACCTGTCCTCATTAGACTCAAAAATCCATCACAAATCCCGTCTAGACCCCAATACTCAATCTCCCACACCCACCGACTAGGCCTGAAGCCCATCATCGATCGCCTACTCAAGGAGGGCCTCCTAATCCCATGTCATTCCCCCTGCAACACCCCAATCTTGCCTGTAAAAAAGCCAAATGGCTCATATAGACTAGTTCAAGACCTCCGAATAAGCAATGAAGCTGTAATTCCCATCCATCCAGTAGTGCCCAACCCATATACCCTCCTCTCCCAAATCCCCCCATCCACGACCCATTTTACAATGCTTGATCTCAAAGATGCCTTTTTCAACATTCCCTTACATCCTGAATCCCAATTCCTCTTCGCCTTCACATGGCAAGATCCGGTCACTTCTCTGGCCTGCCAACTCACATGGACGGTACTTCCCCAAGGATTTCATGATAGTCCCCATCTCTTTGGGCAGGCCTTGGCCAGGGATCTCCTCAAAGCCCCACTCTCCAGTCACTGTACTCTACTATAGTACGTAGATGACCTTCTATTATGTGGAACCTCTTTCGACCACACCAAACAAGATACAGTCCAAATCCTAAATTTCCTGGCTAACCTGGGGTATCGAGTCTCCCCACACAAAGCCCAAATCTGTACTCATGCAGTCACATTCCTGGGAGTCTCACTCACACCTACTACCAAGGCCCTAACCCAAGATGGCCTCCAAGCCCTCCAGACCCTGTCCCCACCTACCAATGCAGATGAAATCCTCTCCTTCCTGGGTCTAGTAGGCTTCTTCTGACACTGGATCCCTAACTTTGCTGTACACGCAGCTCCCCTATACAAAGCAGCCAAAGAAACCCCCCAAGGCCCACTCTCCAGCCCGGGATCGGTCGCAAGGGCCTTCCAACGGCTGGTCACATCTCTAGTCACTCAACCGGTCCTTTCCCTCCCTAATGTTTCAAAGCCTTTCCTCTTATATACAGATGAGAGGGCTGGAATTGCAACAGGGCTCCTAACCCAACCGTGTGGCCCTAAGTTACAAGCTGTCGTCTACCTTTCTAAACAACTGGACCCTACCATCAGGGGGTGGCAACCCTGCCTCAGAGCACTTGCAGCAGCAGCCACTCTAACCCAAGACGCACTCAAACTCACCCTACACTGCCCCCTAATGGTACTTTCATCACACCGTCTATCTGATCTCCTTACACATAAGGCCCTGGCACACCTCTCCCCATCACGGGTACAATTGTTCCATCTGCTCTTTATTGAAAATCCTGAAATATCTCTCCAACTCTCCCCCAGACTCAATCCTGCCACGCTACTTCCACAGATCAACCCCAAAGACACTTCACAGCCACCCTTCCACTCCTGCACTGAACTTATAGATATTCTCTCCAAACCTCCATCTAACTTAAAGGACCCTCCCCTCACTTCCCCTGATCTCACTCTATTTGTAGACGGCAGCTCACTAGTTGACTGCAAGGGCCACCAACGAGCAGCGTATGCTGTAGTTACATTAAACCAAACTCTAGAGACCCAGACACTACCCACAGGAACCACATCCCAGAAGGCTGAACTCACAGCCCTCATTAGGGCTCCCCAATTGTCCAGAAACAAAAGGGTCACAATATACACAGACTCAAAATACGCTTTCCTTATTGCACACACCCACTCCCACTTATGGGAAGAAAGAGGATTCCTCACAACGAAGGGTACCCCCGTCATCAACGGGCCACTCATGGCGAAACTCCTTGAGGCCCTCAAACTCCCACAGGAAGTGGCCATTGTCCACTGCAAGGGCCATCAACCCCTAACCACAGAGATAGCTATAGGAATTCACAAGGCAGACAACATTGCCAGACAAACAGCTCTCTCTCTCGACCCAGTTCCTATGGGCATACTCACCGAAGATACAACTCCCGATTATACCCCAGATGAACAAAAACAATACATGGCCCATCCCGATGCCCACACCAACGCAGGCTGGATCATGCTGGGCCCCCGACTGGCCCTCCCAAATAGTCTAGTCCCTTCCCTACTAACAAAAATCCACAAAACCCTACACATTGGGCCGGAGGCCACCTTCCGCTTCCTTGAGCCCATTATGTACCACCCCCACCTACGACAGCTGATGGCCAAAACACACGAACAATGCACCACATGTGCCGCAGTCAGTCCCCAAGGGAGAATGAGGCGCCCAGGTCCCACTCATCAGATGCAGGGCCATCTCCCGGGGGAAGACTGGCAACTAGATTTCACTCACATGCCAAAACACAAAAAATTATGGCATCTCTTTACTATAATTGACACCTTTACAGGGTGGATAGAAGCCTTCCGCACCTCATCTGAAGGGGCCTCCACAGTGGCTGAGATCCCACTCAAGGACATCATTCCCCGCTTTGGTCTACCGAGAAGGATACAGTCTGACAACGGGCCCGCTTTCATCTCAGCAGTCACCCAACAGGTCTCCAAAGCTTTGGGTATTACTTGGAAACTCCACATACCACACCAACCCAGTCCTCGGGTAAGGTTGAAAGGGTCAATGGCCTCATAAAAGACCATCTCACTAAACTCCCCATAGAGACTCGGCTCTCTTGGCCTCAACTCCTGCCTATAGCACTCACCTGACTCCGAGCCACTCCCCGAGGACCCACAGGCTTCAGCCCATTTGAACTCCTATACGGGAGACCCTTTCTGTTACCCCAACCCCTACCAAAAGATCCTCCTCCTTTGGCTGCCTATCTCCCTTACCTCAGCCTGCTCCGACACCTGATTCGCCAGTACGCTGACCTCACTCTACCAGCTCCCATCGATCTCTCCTCTCCCTCACTACCTGTAAACCCAGGAGACTCAGTGCTCCTTCGAGTAAGACAAAAACCAACCCTTGCCCCCCCTGGCGGGAGGGTCCCTACACAGTCATACTCACAACCCCCACAGCTGCTAAATTATTGGGCCACACCCCATGGGTTCACACCTCCGACCTCAAACGGGCCCCCCCCTTTACCCCCGGTACCAGAAGAGTCGTGGACCTCCCAACCAACCGGCCCCCTCACCCTCTAACCCGACAGGCCCCTTCATGACGGACCCTTCCCCTCGGTTTTCCACCTTCGCACTCACAATATTACACGAGCTACAACTCTCCCACTCATCCGACCCCATCACCCTCCCCTTATTTCTCTCGTGGGTCTCCGACTGTTGGCTTCAGGGAACTCTCCAATTTCTCCCCCGTCGAAATCTCCTTCTTTACCTTTTTACTAACCATACTTATATATCATGATGATAACTTCCCTTGTTACTCCTCGTTCATATCATCCCCCTTATGCCCTCACAACCCTCCTATAGGTGGGTTTTTTTACCTATCCAAAACTTTTAATGGAAACACCTCTATCATATCCTCTACCCCTTGCCCCATTGTTGGGTGCCTAAATCAAGTCACCTTTAAATTCCCCTCTTTCAACACCCTCCAAGCCTCTACGCGGATTACTCCCACCATTTGCTTTTTATATGACCGAACCGACAAAATATGCTCCCAAACCTCCCCCAACCAATATGGAGGATGCCCCTATCACTATTGTAACATACACTGGCTCAACCTACACTGCTTCACAGGACCAAGGACAGTCCGCTTCTGCTTAAAAAATGGCAACTTTACCCTTACTGTCCCTGATCCATGGGATACCCGCTGGCAAATTGGAATAAAGGGCAAACTGTATCAGAACTGCCATTTCTCTAACCCCATCTCCTCTTTAACCATCTATCGAACCTATGAGCCCTCTATGTCTCCTTCCCTCTCCAACCTTAAAGATCTTACCCAAGTAATCACGGACCAAGAAGACCAGCTCAACACACAACTACAGACCCCCCCTGCACAACATCCCTTCTCATGGCTTACATTAATCAGACAAGGAGTGATCCTGCTTAACCACTCAGGCTTAACCAACCTGTCACACTGCTTTCTTTGTGCATCCCTTCAGCAGGATCCAGTAATAGCCGTCCCATTACCCACCCCCTTTCCCAACACCACTAACTCCATCAACCACCCCAGAAGTCAAATCTCTCTACAGATTCCCATCCTCACTGAGACCCCTCAAAGCAACACGTCTCACCCCATATGCTACTTCTCTCATGCCTCCCCAACTTGCCCCTCCCCCCTGCCTATGCCTAGCCACCACCCTCCCCCAGGGGGATTCTATTGGTGTAATGGCACAGCTTATAAACAAATGCCCCAAAATGCTTTTATCTGTCTCCCAGTCACCATATCCCCCAACTCACCCTATACGGACAGGAAGAACTCCATCAACTCCTCGAATTCCGTCTCCAAAAACGAGCCATCCCACTAATGGTCGGACTACCCCTAGCCACGTCTCTATTGGCCGCCGGGGTTGGGACCGGCTCTCTTGCACACTCCATTACCTCCTCCAGGGACCTGTCAGGCTCCAAATCGCAATAGAAGCCTCAGCAACCTCCCTATCCGCCTTAAAACGGAAGATCAACTCCCTATCACAGGTCACTCTACAAAACCGACGAGCCCTAGATCTCCTAACAGCAGAAAAAGGGGGAACATGCCTGTTCCTGAGGGAAGAATGTTGCTACTACCTCAATGAATCAGGCTTAGTTGAAACCAATATAGAACACCTAAAGGAAATCCAAAAAACTATCCACCCGCCCAGGATCCTCAGACCCTCTAACCTCCTGGTGGCAATCACCCCTGTTAACTTGGCTCCTCCCCATAGTCACCCCACTAGTTGCTATCTGTATAATATGTTCTTACCTTGTTTTCTCCGTTTCGTACGGAAACGAATTCATGAAGTTTCCCAGTCGCATTTCATCAGATGGTGGTCCGTCCCTATTCCCGCATTCCAACCTCAGACCCCACATACTATGGCATCGCCCTTACACCACAGGAAGCAGCCAGATCAGATCCGTCGCCCATTATCACCAATAAGAGGTTGGAATGTTAGGATGTCCCTAGAAGGGGATGGCCCTCTCGCCAGCGCGCCGGAACAAACTGAAGGTAAACCAATCATCGAGCGCCAGCACAATCCAAGGGAAAGCCCCAAGCGGCCCTCCAGAACGAACTGAAGGTCAACCAATTACCGAGCGACAGCACAACATGGCACGAGAGAAAGACCCACCAGAGCCTAAACCCGGAACTGCAACAGCTTAAAAACCCTATCCCACCATACCCGGGCGCGATTTTCCTGACTCCCTCCTTGAGTCATGGAACCTCGCCCGGAACCTTAGTTCCCAATAAAGCCTTAAACTGCAAAAATTCTTTTTGACTCTAACTCCTATCTTCACCCCGCACAACGCCTGACACTAACAAATTTTACCTGAATATAATAGAACAAAGGAACTGCAGTGAACCCTTAAAGAATTGTTAGCTTTTCTATAAATATGTCCTTGTCTCAACATACATTGTTTTAGAAAATTTTTCTCTGGAATTCAGAAAAGTAATGATGCTAACCATTCAGCATCATTATGCTATTAAAAAACCATGTTTCAGATTTAGGACTTTCCCCTACTATGTATTAGGCTGAGGATTAGCATTGTCCCATGTCCTCCCATGTCTGCTCCACATCTGCCAATTTCATCCCAGCAGGTGTTGTAGTAATTCTTCAGTCAAAAAAAAAAAAAAAATGATTTATGATACTGTTTCCTTCTCTCTAGATCTGGAGACATTTGTGAGACTTTTCAGGGATTTACTGACTTTTCAGTGTGGTTTCGGGTGTATTGGGCAGGATTGGCAAGCCTGGTTCCACCTCTCTTCCTTCCTCTTCTGGCCAATAGATTTTAAAAGTTTTGCATTAGTGTGTGATTATGCATGCATGTATGCGTGCGTATATGATTATATGTATGAGTATATATGCATATATAAAGTATGTGTGCATATATGATTATATGCATAATGTGATTATGTGTGCATATATGCATACTCATGGTTTACTTACGTGTGTGGGGGGTTGTTTAGTAAGTGGCTACCATTGAACTATTTTCCCATTGATTCCATTTAAAATTGCCAATTGCTGTTCATTTTATCACAAATGTACAGGTCTTTGGGGCGCCTGGGTGGCTCAGTCGGTTAAGCGGCTGACTTCGGCTTAGGTCATGATCTGGCGGTCCGTGAGTTCAAGCCCCGCGTCAGGCTCTGTGCTGACAGCTCAGAGTCTGGAGCCTGTTTCAGATTCTGTGTCTCCCTCTCTCTGACCCTCCCCCGTTCATGCTCTGTCTCTCTCTGTCTCAAAAATAAATAAACGTTAAAAAAAAAAATTAAAAAAAACAAAAACAAATGTACAGGTCTTTGCCTTCTTTTTTAATGTTTGTATATTATTGCTTTAAATTGCTTTAAATTTTTTTTTAAATTTAAATTTAAATTTAATTAAAATAAAATTTAAATTTAATTTTTTTTAAATTATTGCTTTAAATTGCTTTAATTTTTTTTTTATTATGCTGGCTAGAGCCTCCAGAACCCCCAGAACATGGTTAAGCAAGTAACTATTGTTTTCCAGTCTTTAAAGAAATCTTTTAGTAGTAATGTAAAACATCTGAAGGTTGCAGTGAAAAATTAAGGTTCCCTTAACATCCTCCCATCCTAGAGGTAGCTGTTATCTTCACGGGTCTTTCTTACATCTATACATGCACAGATAAACATGCTTCTAGTTACTTTTTACAAAAATGAAAAGTCACAAGATATAGTTCTGTGATTTGCTTTTCTTACCCAATATTCCATGGAGATCTAGATCCCTCTACAAAAATCGTCATTCTTTTTAAAAACTACACAGTATTTTGTCATATAGATGTTCTATAAATTACCTGTTTCTATATAGATGGGCATTTCAGTTGTGCTTAATACCTAGCTGCCAAAGGCAATGATACAATGTGCACCTGTATACAAGAACCTTTGTGTATACCCACCAATATTTGTGTAGGGGAGTGTCCTAGAAATGGAAATTTGTGTTACAAAATATACATTTGAAGTTTATACACACACATAATTTTGCTATTGCCAAATAGTCCTTGAAACTGGTTGTATCAGTTTACGTCTTCTCTGATTTTGCATAAGTAGGCCTGTTTCTTCATCGCTTACCAATACTTCCATATTTTAACCACTGAATAAGTAAAAATTAACCAAGTGCTATTAGACATTAACCCTCTCAAGGGGGAAAAAAGAAGAGTTGCTCACAGGTAGTTAAATTGACTTACTCATGATTGACCTGAAGGTTCCTACTGACAATCCAATAACAACGTTAACAGTTAATGAAATCATCAGTGACAAGTTACTCAAATAGTTGGTGAAGGATAAGAGACAAAGCATGGGTAACAAGCCACTACCACCACTCATAGGAGAGTGTGTCAGGGAACATTAGGGCCGTCACTCACCACTTAGGTGCTATCACAGCATATGTCTTTCCTTTATAGCTCTCCCACTGGTCTGATATTTTGTTTGTGTGTATGATTCCTGGATTTGTAAGTCTTTGAATGTAAATGTCTGTGTCTTCCACTGCAGCGTAAGCTCCATGAGAACAGAGACATTCTCATCTTGCTCATTATTTTCCCCCAGCATCCTTCCCAGTGGCTGTCACAGGGAAGATGGATGAAAGAGTTTGGACTTTATTATGTGTATCAATTAGAACCTTTTATTGTTATTATCATCCCCGTAACAGACAGAGTTAGGCATCACATAGTTTGAGAAAAGGTTAAAGCCTGAACACACGAAGAGCCTTGGGTGTTAAACTTCTTGGACAGAATTGTGATTCCTTTGCCCAGGGTGTTCATCAGCATTGTATAACGAGCTCTCCAAGTTGATTGCCTTCTATTCAAAATCACACACTTTGCTATGTTATGACCCTTTGCCATAATGAGCTATTCTTAGGAGTTACTACGACCAAAAAAACCTATTGCCCTTCACCACTACTCACCTCCCGCCATACTTGTGAATATAGACTTCTAATCTAGCAGCCAGTCAAGGAAATAGAGGGTAATGGTCTCCTTGGGTCTGCCTGGAGAAGGCTTCCTCCTGCCCTCTGGCATTCAGCTGTTGGTAAATGACAAAATCTTACTCTATACTTTGAGTCTGTACTTGTTTCTTTATTTCCCTCAAGACATAGGTAATAGAAAATCCAACTCATATGGGCTAAAACAATGAAAATTAATTCTTATAACTGACTTAAATGTTGGCTTGATCCTAGTAACTCAAACGTGTCATCATAGATCTGGTTCCTTCCTACCTCTCTTCGGTCTTTCTCAGCTTTATCTTAAGATTGACTCCCCTTATGGATTCAAGGTGACTTCCAGATGCTTTCTTCCTAACAGAGAAAGAGAGCTAGAAGTAGAATTAGTACTATCAAAACAACATGGTTTCTCCCCAATGGGAAGGAGTTGGAATGAATGTCCTATAAGTCGATAACAGCTCACCTAATATTGCATTTGGTGAGCACCTTTGGTCAGGGAAGTATTACTACCCCCATCTTACAAATGAGGAAATTGGAATATGTCCGAAGTTGTACAACTAAGATTGGAAGAGGCATTCGCAGATAAACTGAGGAGTTTCACAATTAAAACAAAACCATTACATACTGAAAGTGACTGAGGTTTTTTAAGGTGGTGTGGTATGTGTAAAGCAATGTTTTGGCTTCCTTGGAAGCACTCCACTAGACAACTAGATCAATCATCCAATTTCTGTATATCACCAATCAAAGGACGTTGATATCCTGAAAAGTGTTCTTCACTCTCCCACATCATCTCCCCACCACTATTCTAAAACAGGCATTCTAAAGCATTTAAAATATTAAATTTTTTCATCATAGTTGCCAACAAGAAGCATAGATACAAATTCAGCTTAGTCAAAAATAGAAAGTAGAGATAACATTCAGACTCCATTATTAACTTGACACAGGAAACAAATAAAACTGAAATAATCCCTCAAATTATAAGATAAAATTGTCTTCTTTCACACGACCTCCAGTAGTTCTCTGGATCCTATTGCCTTCTACCTATTCAAGGAGTTTTCTGCTGTAATTATTTCTTCTTACTCTTGTGCTGTCGAATTTCCTCCTCTAGTAGACCACGCCTATCAGTATAAAAGAATGCTACCATATTTCTCATTAAATTGTCCCGTAAACCCCACATTCCCTCCAAGGAATAGTGTCTGGCTTGTGGGGGGTACTGACTATGTATTTGATGATGAATAAATGAATGAATGAATGAATGAATGACTTGATAGTCACCCTTCTTCTTGCATCTGCTAAGTCACTAATATCTATAGATTCTTCATGATGACTTTCATGTCTTGTCTTGCCTTCTATTTTCATTACCATAACCCCAGGGAACCTTCTCCCAACTTCTAGGTGGGAGTCCAGACCAGTACTCACATCTGCCCTGAACGTTAATGTCAGTTTAAGCTCCTAAATTTCACTTACCGTTGAAATAGGAAAAGTATCTAGCTTCTCTCTCTCACTCTCTCTGTTTTCAGCTTAATATTTGAAAAGCCAAATATTCTCTGTTGCCTTTAATATAAGTACAAAATCCTTAGCTCAGTTTTCAGTGGGCTTCACATTATGATATTAAAATATCTTCAAACACTATTTCCACTTATTCTTCTAACAGAAGCTCTCTTTCCACTCTCTTTGGACTACTGCAGGTCGGTTGTTTTTTTTTTTTTTTTAATTTTTTTAATGTTTAATTAGTTTTGAGGGAGAGAGAGAGACAGAGTATGAGTGGGGGAGAGGCAGAGAGAGGGAAACACAGAATCTGAAGCAGGCTCCAGGCTCTGAGCTGTCAGCACAGAGCCCAACACGGGGCTCGAGCTCATGAACCATAATATCATGACTTGAGCCGAAGTCAGATGCTCAACCTACTGAACCACCGAGGGACCCCTGAAGGTCCACGCTTAACTGCAGATCCTTACTCACATTCTTGCTCCAGCCTCTCCAAATTTGGCCTAAATTACAAGGCTTAGCTTAAAGCCCACCTTATTTTATTAATCTTACTCCAGCCCTGCAGCCCAGTGACACCTCTTTTGAACTTGGAGCCCTTACTCACTCACAGTTCACTTAGTCACCTCAAGAATTTTTTCTTCTGTATTATTTAAAATTTAAAATTTATTTATTTTTGAGAGTGAGAGAGAGAGAGAGCAAAGGAGGGGGAGAGAGAGAGAGAGAGAGAGAGAGAGAGAGAGAGAATATCCCAAGCAGGCTCCTTACTGTCAGTGAGGAGTCTCATGCAGGGCTCAAACCCACGAACTGTGAGATCATGACCTGAGTCGAAATCAAGAGTTGGATGCTGAACCAACTGGGCCACTCAGGGCCTCCTCTTCTGTATTTTTTGAAAAATTGTCGCTTAACTTTCCAATGCCAGTTATCTTTTAAATTTTGTTTTGTTTCTCCCAAGATGGGATAAATTAGGTTATTTGTTAATTAAGCCATTCAATTTGAATATTAGTCAGTATAGACCAGGTTATGCTGCAATAATCAAATATCCCTCATATCTCGGTGTCTTAACAGAACAGGGGTTTCTTTCTCATCCACCTTCCTTACCCAGTGAGGAGCTTGCCCATCATGGTTTCTCAGAGACCCAGGCTGACAGACGCTGGAACGACTCACAGGTGAGCTCCATACAACAGGTCTTAAGTTCCTTAGATCAGATGTGACTCTCATCACTCCTACTCACAGCCTTTTGACCAGAAAAACTGGTTCCGCCTAATTGCAAGGAACTGGGACATTGGAACAGCACCTAGATATTGAAGCAAACTATTTATACCGTGAATAATATGACAGATAGTTACATAAATGGGGACTTTACCTCGTATGGGACCTCACAGAAGATAGTTTTAAGACAGTAGCTGTTGCATGCGGCTGAAAGATGTCATACAATTTATTTGCATATTGAGAATAGGGACCTTATCGCTATGAATTAATTTAAGCTGAAACCTCGATTCAGTGCCAAACCATAACAAGCTTATTTTTATGCCTTGGCATTAAGTATCAACCAGTGGTGATTCTTGTGTACACAACGCCATTATTTTTAAAACTTCTCTGCAAAGTCTTAAAAGATTTTCATCGATCCCAAGATGACTATGGACGTCATTTCCTTATTGAATATGTGTTTGATGTCTGGTTAGAAAGAAATGTCACTTTTTTAGCATCTCTTACTAGCCACCCGTTGTGACACTTGGTATGTCACTCGATCTGTACAGAAGGATTTTCAGGTCAGGAGTGCACGTCTCAGTCTCCCCCCCCCCCCCACCCCCACTGAAGCGACAAGATCTACCATCAGTTAATGAAATGTTTTCATGAATCATGACTAGCGCGTCTCTCTCAGATGTAACTGAAATAGCACAGCCTATTCTGGTTTGAAAAGATAAAGCTGTGTGTGAACATATTATGCAATAAACAATAGCTTCATGTTCATTATGTTCAAATCAGGGTTGGTATACTTGCATTTGGACACATCAAAGAGTAAGAGCTGGGTTACTTTTTAAGATGTAGATTTGTGGGAAGTTAGGCAGGCTTTTGATAGGCACTGCTAAAGTCCAGATAGCTGTTCTTTTTATGGGGGTGGGGGGGGATTTAAATGTAATTTTTATTAATCAAGAAAAAGTGTTTTAATCTGAAAAGTTTGACACTCTCCCAATCTTTATCCATCCATGGTACCTTCTTCTCAGTCAGGCTACATCTTTTACAGCAAATAGCTGTTCCTAATTAGGGTTCAAACAATATTCCTGTTGCCTTTTAAAGCCAGAATTGCTAATGGAAACTTTGAAAATACTTTTTCTTGTTCTGTGAAATACGATTTTAGAAAGAATCTCTGTAATTTGTATGTGTGGCAGATACTTGGAGTATCCAGAACCCTTTCTTCCTTCTTACCTCCTCCTTCTTCCTCTTCTTCTCTTCTTTCCCTTCTTTTTTTTTTTTTTTTCTTCTTTTTTACCTTGGGCACAGATTGGTGATGTAAACACTCATTAAGCATTAATGTTCAGGGACATCATTATCATTGGCCCTCAAATGGCTTTTGTCTCATTTGTTGGTGAGCAGGACTTCCATTGATGCGTGGACTTCCATTGATTCTGTCACACAGTAGACCATGGTGCATATCTGCTGTGAATTGCCTTCCCAGCAACGGGAACCAGGTCATCTCCAACACCCTGCCCCCACAAACAAGGCTTCAGCGAAGATCCTCATGCATGTCTCCTAATGGCCAAGCATCAGAATTCCCGTGGCATTAGTTCTAGAGTAAAAATGTAGGACTTCTCTGTGGCATATTACTCTCTGAAGTTGGTGTCCAGCTCTGTATTGCAACCCCCCCTCCCCATCCTTCTGAATGCTGAGGCAGCCATCATCTTAGCACCACTGGATCTTGTCTCCTGGCCTCGGTTGGTTTGATCAGGAGCCAACATTGACTTCATGATGGGCCAATGAGTTCCATCCCAGGGCATTAAGACTCAGTTAAGGAGGGATTCATTTGAGGGAAGAAGGAATTTCAGTGCAAGTCAGAGCAGCAAGATAAAAGCCCAGCTCTACGGACAGAGCACCCTTGTCGAAAATTAGGAAGACGAAGAAATGTGATGAATATGAGGATGCCCTGGGCTCAGTGGATTCCTGGCTTAGAAGCCTGCAGACAGGCCTCCCCCATTTCAAAACCCCCTGTGCCACAGCAGTTGGTACCAGAGCCATGTGGCGAGCAATGATCCAGTTTCAGCAAAACATCATCATCTCTCGCATGAAATTAATGATGTTAATTTGAATGTTATTGCTTTTGTAGTTCTCCTTGTAATTAATTTGTAAATTTGTTTTGGTTTCATAACTGTAAACGAGCCATGATCATAAGGACTTCATACCTAATTTTATGTTTCTTTATATTTGAGTAGCAACGCAATAAAAAAACAAAACAAAACAAAACAAAACAAAACAAAACAAAACAAAAAAACAACTAAGATCAACCCTGAAGGGGGTCCCTTTGTTTCCTGAAAGTGTATTTTCCAACTCAGGCCAGAGAAGTACTGCTCAAATCTGATCTCAGAGTTGGCTCTTGGGTCCAACGTTAGGGCACATGCATTTATTCCTGTTTGAGATCACCCTTTTAGGTTTCAGTCCTGACGATCTTTTTAATCTTCATTCTGTCATCCAATAGATTGCTTTCCTTCCAGCTTCATGCCTTTGGCAGATTTAAAAAGCATGCTACCAGCCAATGTTCTCAGTTGCGAGCAACAAAGTCAACTCTGGCTGAGGTAAGTAGAGAAATGGTTGATTGCCAAGATGGAGGGTGGCTCACAGGTTCACTGGGAAGGCCACAGAACCTGGGGCCATGGCAGAGAAAGAGTAGTCTGAGCACCAGGAAAGATGTCGTCACAAACCAGGGGGCAAAACCCGACTATGGAGGATGTCACTGTTCTTATGCCTGGATGGCCCAGCCTGCCTGGCCTGTGGCCTTGGATCGTGGACACAGGCCCCATGGTGCGCCAGTGCTGCCCAGAAACCCAGAGGCTGCTGCCACGGCCCATCTCCTGCCACCAGAAAGGATTTGCCTCTGTCACTTCTCTGAGTTCCCATGCTCTGGCTCAAAACTAGGGGTGCATTAGCCTGAGTGGCTCGGCCTAGCTTACCTACCTGCACCCAAGATGGGAATGCAAGTATCTGGTACTTTCAGGATCTAGTATTGGAGGTGAGCTCTGCCTCCCATCAGGGCTTGTTATGGAAGCAATTCCCCTAACATAAGAACGGGGTTCAGATGCCAGGCAGGGAAAGCAGGAAATTTACACTCTCCATGCCTATTATATCTTTATCCAGGTAATTGTCAAAAATGGAACATAGGACCAGGGCGAGACAGGACAGCCAGAGTTGGCAAGAGGCCTTCCTCCTGCCACTCTGTCCGTATTGATGACCAGCAGGACGAATCCAGGGGTGGGACCAGGCAGCATCTGATGTTTGCCCGGTGCTATCAGCCTTATGCGCAAATCATAATTTTGGGTTTTCTCCCAAACTCACATTCCCGAAAGGAGGAGGAGTGAGGAGATAGGGGGGAGAGCGTGTTAGTTCTTGTTTTGTTTGAGTTCTTTCATCTGGCTAGATGCATTTCCAGTATCATGTAAATCAATGGCTTTTTTCATTACTGCAATAAAATTTGCCTTTGTACCTGACTCCCCAAGGAGTTGGAACATAAGCAGAGCTCCAAAATTCACACTTCACCACACTCGGGCGCAATGTCTTTGTTAAGACTCTGTTTGATCATTTTGCTTTTGATCTGCCTGCTTGGATGGAAAGAACCATCCAAGTCTGTCGAGGGCCCTTCTATAGCAAACTCTCTGAGAGGGTCCTCTTAGGACACATACAAGTTCCCCCTGGAAGTATTTCTTGTTAACGTTGGCTCATCACTCAATCATGCCTTGCTCTATGGCAAAACTGCCAGACTTTGCAAAGCTGGAATGCATGGGAAGTTCAGGGTATGCTTCAGCACACCTGTCTTTGAGCAATGAGGTGTAGGGTGAGGTAGTTGGTTGATGAGGGGTTTGGGAATTATATCGGCTGGTAGCTGGTAGCTGGTCAACTAAAGACAAGTTCTTTCCCCCTCTGGAGAGCAAGAGAGAGAAGGGAGCCCAGGGAACACTATTTTCCTTCACTTTCACGAGGGAATGCTAAAGTAACAGACGTGAAGGGAGCCCAGCAGATGTTAATCAAATACATGTATCTAAACTAGTTATCTATATATTTACAGACAATAATGGATCACCGAGATTTATAACAGCAAATGTAATCTCAGACCAAAATGCAGGCAATTGCTCGGCTTTCACTTGGAATGAATTATAGAAGCCAAAGTCTAAATATGGTGGGGGAAGATCCCAAGAGAGCTGGATAGTATCATAAACATGCTTGAATTATAGCTCCTCCGGGGCTGCTTACCCGGCGGTCCTGCAGGCCAGCAAGAACCTTTATACGGTAAGAGGCAGCTGCCAGCACTCAGGGCTTGGGCGAGTCCAGCCTGGCATCCTTCCTTCTCGAAGAGGTGGTCCCATCCCCTCGGGCTGCATTGCAGTTTGGGACAGCCCACAGAGCCCCCTTCAGGCTGAGATGCTCTAGTTCCAAAACACTGAATTAAAAAGGATCTGACCCATCCTCCCCCTACCCCATCCACTTTTTTTTCCCCCATATGGATAACCATTTATTGAATTGCCCATTCTTTCTCCAGTGATCTGCAATACTGTCATATATCAGTTTCTATACATTTGAGGCTGTTTCTAGGCACTTTCGTTCGTTAGTCAATTTTGCTATCCTTAAGAAAATAAAATATGTATGGAAGGGTAAAGTCCCAAGAACAGCAGAGGAACACTAAAAGAGATTGGAGTGGGAGTGGGGGATTGACTTTTCCATTAGATTAGCAAGGATGTCTTACAAAACGATGGTAATTAAGATCATATGATACTGGTACACGGATAGAAAAATTGACTAACACCCCAACCACTTCTACTCAACTTGAAAAGGAAGATGGGTCACCTGAAAATGAACATGCCTGTGTTTATTCTGTGGATAACTGAGGCATCTTCTAAGATGAAGTGGACCACAATCGGTAGAGAGATGTCCAGGCAGTTGTTAGCCATTTAATTATTTTTGAATGATAAAAAGTTGCCCCCAAATATGATTTCTTAATTATGTTGTAGAAGCTGCACTTGGATTAGGACTTTACATGTGGATAGAAGTTTCCCTGGAAAATTTCTTGCCTTTTAAGCTGGAAACAAAAGCGGTTCAGCATTTGTTTGTTGCATTCACCATCAAATACTAAGGTACTTTGATAAGAAATCCTTTTATCCGTCCATGTTTAATAGAATTGGAAGTGGAGAGATAGGAGAACTGAGCCTGCTCAGGGTTGCAACTACCTCGTGTCAGAATACTTGGATAATCAGAATGATTATTATTACATATGTGATAAACAAATTAATCATGTGTAAGGGAAAACACATTTGTTCTCTCTTCAACAGTAGATGATAAGAAGCCAGGTCACAAATGTTTCTTCTAGTTATTTGGGTAGCCATCTGTCCTGGGTCTTTTTTTTTTTTTTTTTTTTTTTTTTTTTTTTTTTTTTTTTTTTTTTTAGTTTTTTAAAATGTTTATTAGTTTTGAGAGAGAGAGACAGACAGAGCATGAGTGGGGGAGGGGCAGAGAGAGAGGGAGACACAGAATCCGAAGCAGGCTCCAGGCTCTGAGCTGTCAGCACAGAGCCCAACCCAGGGCACAAACCCATGAACTGAGAGACAATGACCTGAGCTGAAATCAGACTCTCAACCGACTGAGCCACCCAGGCTCCCTTGTCCTGGGTCTTTGTGTGCATGCCTTTGGTTCACTCTCATTCATTCTAGGCAGTGGAGAAGGAGCTCAGAAGGGTTTTCTGGGTATAAGGTTGGTGAGAACGGGATCCTCTCTCTGAGATTTTCTCAACTCCACCTTTAACTTGTAGTCAGGTCATTTACACTCTGCTGCCGACTACATTGAGTCATAGCTAAGCAGTCAGTCTCAGACAGGAGTCCCATCTATTACTGAGGGGCTGTGGACCCAGAGAAGTTAGCCCCCACATTTCATCTATTTATTGTATAATGAGAGCATAAGTGGCACCTTACCCATAGTTCACTAATCTAGAACGCACGGCACATACTAAATTCTCAGTAAACATCTTTTATTATTATTTAATCCTCCGTTACTTGGCACAACGATTAAGAAGACACAGATATATTAGCGATCATTCATTTCTGTTATAAATATGAAAAGACTCTCAGATGTTTAATAAAAATAATATTCAGTATTGTTTTTTATGCCTTAATTTAGGAATAAGTAGTGTATTCTTAGATCATGCTTAGTGCAAGAAGGGTGAGAACTCTTTTAATGCAACAGTTTTAGAAGCATTCAAAAACATTTTTTAACCAGAACAACAAAACCCTCTGCTTAAAACCAAAGTGATATATTTTCATTTTTCAGTCTTCAGAACATTGGAGTTTATAAATTCAGGCACGCTAATTTCTTTTCGGTTTTTGCTATATTCCAGAAATATGTATCTACCAAACTTCCAAATCTAAGGTCAAGTCTGCTTACAACACAGTTTTGTAAGGCTATCTTCCCAACAGATGGATTCTCTTAGCATGGACTTCGGGTTATGCCTTTCAAATATACATATTTCAAATATACATATACATATGCTTATGTATTTGAGGGCTTGGAGGTTCTAAACATTTATTTCCCCCACCTAATAAAATAATTTATTCCAATTCCTATTCATTCCCCCAAATATTTTGATGGTTTGAAAAGAGCTTTTATTAGAGATACAACTAGGAAAGAGGAATGAATACCATCAAATGCAACCTAACTGCTTATAATGTTACTGCTTTGAGCCTCCTTGCAGTGAAACGAAAAGGAAAATGAGATTAGTTACAATCTTCACATTGTTTTAAAACCTAAATGCCCACTAGCTGTTTACGAGGAGCCCATTTTGTCCTGGTCCTGAGGCCGGAGAGAAACTTCCCCACTGGGTCTCATAAAGATAAAATTATGTAATATAATTCTTAAATATTAAAAAATATCCCAGAAATGAATGCAGTATTGAATTTGATAGGATTGTCCTTACATAAGTGGAAGACATGATACAAAACCACAGTTCAATAAAACTAATGCTATAAAAAGCCAATGCAGAAACAAGTGATCTAGGACCCATGTGCCATGTGAGGCTGCCCTTCTTCTATCATGAACCAAAATCTAGTTCCAGAAAGCATTAAGTAAGGAGATGACTTACCCCAATCCACAGCCAGATTGGTGACAGAGTCAGAACAAGATAGGGCTTTCTTCCATTGAGACCAACCTAGCAGCACTCCTTACCCCAAATCATCAGCTGTAGGACATATAATACTTTCTGCCCACGAGGACTTTCTGCAATGACTGGGATGACCTTCTGCTCTTCTATGATCTTCTGCGTGGAGCTACTTGATCCTATTCAATATGGCAGCCACTAGCCCCGTATGACCATAGAGTATGTGGAATAGTAAGACTGAGGAACTGAGTTTTAAGTTTTATCTATATTTAATTACTTTAAATTTGAAAAACCACAGTGGCTAGTGGCTACTTTATCAGACAGTGCGGCTCTAGAGCACCATGAGGTGGCCACCAAACTTAGCTTATTCCTGCTCTGACTCTAGGCCCCTTGTGTTGCAAGGATGATGGGGAATGAGAAATGTTGGGGCACATGAGTGAGATGCCTTAATGGGTCCAAATATCTGCACTGGTCATGGGTCATAGGGCCCTCAGAGCCCTTCACGCCCTCAAAAAGGGCTGCTTCTGCTGTACCCATCCTGATGGCTATGCTTGGAGAGAGGAGACGAGGAGATCAATCTGGGATTGAGGGGCTTGACAAGAGCCGGCTAGGGTCCACAATGGCGGCTCTGAGCTCCAGGCTCAGCTTCCTCCTTGTTTCCCTTTGTCCTTCTCAGGCATGAGACGTGGAGTTCCTCAGCTGAGGAA
Source organism: Panthera uncia (assembly GCF_023721935.1). NCBI lineage: Eukaryota > Metazoa > Chordata > Mammalia > Carnivora > Felidae > Panthera > Panthera uncia. Next base: position 56,829,567 of record NW_026057586.1, on the reverse strand, counting down.
TAATACCTCCTATTTCATTTTTGTTAGGCTGCTTACACTACAATTCATAAGCTTACAATTTTTCAGAAATTTAAAAATAATATTTTAAATAATAGTTTCCAAAATTTTAAGTTAACAAAAAATAATGGTAAGAGGTAATAAGCAAACCTCATTTCATAATACAGTTCCAGTTAAGGGAAGTAAAAATAAACCAAATTCCATAGTGTCTTACTCAACAACAAAATGTGTTTAAAGGGCAACAAATGACAAGTTGCTCCAGAACGTACCAGTAATTTCTGAAATCTTAACTCCAAAAAGGATATTGTTTGGTGATGCAGAAGTAATGAGAGAATATTTGGGGACAGTGGCAGATATTGCATCATTATTTGAAAATATATAAATTTAAAATGCTTGTAACATTTTTTTTTCAAAAATATTTTTTGTCGTGCAGAAAAATGACTTGCTCAGAAATGGACCAGTGTAATGCAGCTCAGGTAAAAACCTTTTTTATACACTGGCTGAAACCAGGGATTTCCCTAAATATGATTATGTGATTTTTCATAATGATCGTAAATATTAAAGTGAATGAAAAACCATTACTCTCCCTTTTGTACTAATGTAGTGTGTTAGCTAAAGAAAGGATGTCAGATTCAAGTCTAATTACTTCTATTTCATTTCTGCTATATTTCTGTTTTCTTTATTGTTTTGTTGTCTGGGCTCCCAACCATTTCCTAAAAGATGCAATATTTCTTTATCAACTAGCAACAGAAACGATGTAAATAAATAATTCCGTATAAATTAAATGAAGTCAGTCATGAGAGGAGAGTGAAAGAAATTATTGCTCTCTTCTAACAGCAAGCATGTGGGGTGAGGGAAAAGATGTATTAAATAAGAATATTTAGTACAGGTCTTTCTGACTGCAAAGTCCTCCTGCCGAGAATTTCACACGCACCTGGGAAATAGTCAGGGCAATAGTTTCCTCAACTTGTCCAAAGAGCTTGCCCCTATATATATTTCCTGCCACTCTCACTTTTTGGGTAAGGGTTATACAGGTTTATCATGGACGTTGAGTACTGCCCCTCTTTTTTGTTTTACGTTGAAATAGAATTGACATTTACCAGTGTGTAAGTTTACAGTGCACAACATGTTGATTTGGTACGATTCCCACCATAGCATTAGTAGCACCTTTATCAGGTCACAGAATTATTTGTTGTTTTGTGTGTGTGTGTGTGTGTGTGTGTGTGTGTGTGTGTGTGGTAGGAATACTTAAGATTGAGTCTTTTAGGTACTTTGAAGTTTAAAATATAGTATTCTTGACTATAACTGACTATATCACTGTATCTCATTTGTTCTCAAGTTTTAACGTGCGTCAACTTTATCTACGACACTCACAACATTTAAAATTATATTCATGAGGTCCTGTATTCGTATTTTCTTTTCTGGATGGAAAGTCCTAATCCTCTCCGTATTATTTCTGGGAAGGGATTCTGCTTTCTAACATTTTCTTGAGCAGTTTGAAATTGAAGAAGTAGATATTTGGAATCTATTTTTGCACGATGGGAGTCTCAGCTTTATGAGGAGGCCAGAAGGTAGTGTCCACCCCAAAGTCTGGTGGGTACAAGGTTAGTTTTGATAATGCTATGTAGCCCTGAATCCTGGTTCTGCTACTGCATACCCTGGGGGGATAGCTTCACCCCTCTCTGCTTTGGGTTTCTCACGTATAAAATGGGGCTATCTTTCTCATAAATGAGAGTGTGAGGTTTTCATTGGGTAGGAAGTCCCAGTGAAAAGTCCTGACCCATAGCAATCACTCACTCAATAAATGATAGCCCTGGAGTCCCAGGCTAGAGTGATACAACCACTCTAAGGGAACAGAGAAATCACCGAGCAAACAATGTGGTCTTTCCTTCCTACGTGCAATTCTCAACAGACTAGTTCAGACAGTGGTGGCTGACAGGCCCAAAACGGTGTCACTGAGACTGACTTCTCAAGCCAGGGCTCAATACATCAGCTAATTGCAGTCTGGACCTCCCCCAGAAATGTGGTCTTAATTGATCGGTCAGGAATTTTTCAACCAATGCCAATGAGTCTGCCACTTGGGTCCTCTCCATCTGCCCCCCATGAAAGATGAGGTCATCGGCATGATAAGACCCCTTGCCTTTCCCTTAAGAGAAAGCAGCCTTGTCCAAAACAGTCCTTTCCTTTTGCTAATAGCTTCCTTGCCCCACCCTCCTTCTATAAAAACCTTCCATTTTGTACCAGTCCTTGGAGCACCACTCTACTCGCTAGATGGGATGCTGCCCAATTCATGAATCGTTTAATGAAGCCAATTAGATATGTTTTTTAAAAAGAAAGAAAAGAAAGTGATGGCCAGGCCGTCCCAGTTCCTGTGGGTTCTTGGCTGGTTGAGAGAGTGCACTGCCTTTATACACAAAGAACAATGTGGCTTCTTGTACAATATGGGTGCCGTGCTCTCTCTGCTTCAGAATGCAGTAGGCATTGCCCACTCTGCTGGCACTGATGGTGGGGGAAAAGCCGATGTTCCTCTTCTCTCCTTCTCCTCCCACGTAATGTGTTTTCTTCTCCTGCCTGGATCTCCATAGGATTCTTTTTGAAATTGGGGTTCTGTAAACTTATCAAAATGTGTCTCAGTGTTGTCCATTCTGTATCATTTTTTCTCCCAGGATGCAGGTTTGTTGAATGAATGAATGCATTCATTCAGCAAGTAGATATTAAGCACCTACTGTGTGCTGTGGATATATCAGTGAACAAAACAGACACACACACACACACACACACACACACACACACACACATCCTTACAGAGATGATATTCTCATGGAGAAAGCCGATCAGTAAACATAATATAAAGAGGGTATAATAATGTTTTGAAGGGGCATCAGTGCTCTGGAAGAGTGTAAAGGGCCTGCAGGATAGAGGTGGGCTGCAATTTTAAATAGGTTGGTTCAGGCAGGCCTGACTGGAAAGCCACATTTGAGCTAAGACTTGAAGGAGATGAAGGTGAGAGCCATGTTGCTATCCTGGAGGATGGCAGGCCAAGCAGAGGGAGAGGGAGAGTGGAGGGGAAGCATCAAGGAGGCCTTCCTGGTGGCAGTGGCAAAGAGGGGAGGGGAGGAGAGAGAGGGGATGTTAAAGAGTCCTGGAGGCTCTGTCCCACAGGACCCTGGGGTTAGTGTGACACGAGTGACATGAAAGCCACTGCAGGATTTTGAGTCAAAGAAGAACCTGATCTGCCTTGTGCTGTAAAAGGAACATTCCGGCAGCTGTGTTAAGAATAGACTAGGACACAGGAAGATTCATCTCCTCCTTTTCTTCAGAAACACTTTTTAAAAATTCATTATATCTTTCATTGCTTTTGTTCAATTTATCCTGGCATGTTCTTCAGAAGTAAGAGTTACACATATCTTGGGTCTCTTGGTCAGTACCTCGTATCTATCATCTATCACTCCACAGACCCCTGCTTTCCCAATTTTTTTGGTAAGGATTTCTCACATGTCTTCTCTGTTTATTTACTCACTGACAGGTAGTTCTGCAGAGATTTGAGTATGTTAGTCACTGCACTATGATTGAAGGTACAGAGGGGAGCAGATGACAAAGCCCTGTGGTATAGACGCTCACCTACCAGCGGGGCCGACAGACAACTCACCACGGCGATAAATACACACGGTGATTTCATACTGCAACAGTGCCGCAGAAAACATAAAATGGGAGGAACGTTCTAGAAGGAGATGGCAGAGGAGCTTTAGACCCTTGGGTCAAAGGGGGTCTCCCTGAGGTGATCTCCAAACTGAGACCCAAGTGATAAGAAGAAACCAGCCATGTTCCTTGGCAGGCAGAGATCCATGGAGGCAACCGGAAGTAAAAAGAAGGGAGAAACGGGAATGGGCTTGCCATGTTTGAGGAGCAAAGAGAAGGCAGCAAGGACAGAACAAGGGAGCAGTGGGGCAGCAACGTCAGAGAAATAGGCAAGGAGGGAAATTGGACTTCATATTCATGGTGAGGGTGGTCAGTGGGGGATTTTGAGCAGGACATCGATGTGATATGATTTACATTTGGCAAAAGGCCAGGGAAGGGCAGGCTTTCTTAAACAAGACACGAAAAGCAAATCATAACAGAGAAGATGTATAAATCGCACTGCATTAAAATTTTTAAAAAATCCATTATCAAAAAACATAATTTAAAAAATGAGTCTACAACCATAAAACCAACCAGTAATGAGTATGTAGAATATAGAAATATTTTTCCTAAAAATCAACAGGAAGGAAAAAAGTCAATAGAAAAATGGGTTGAAGATATGAAAAGGAAAATAGAAGTTAATAAGCAGGGAAAAGATGCTTCCCTGTGACTGGTACTTAGATTTAAAAAGGTACAAGAAACTACTTCATGCCCATCCGACTGTTAAAAATTATTAGACTTACAATATAAAGTGTTGGAAAGGATATAGAGCAATAGGAACTCACACGCTGCTGGGGGATAATAAATTGGTGAAACGTATTTTGGAGAATTGTTTGGTAAGATCAAGAAAAGCTAAAGATTTTGATTCTCTTCAATCCAGAAATTCCACCATAGAAGATGTACCTTAGATAAATTCTTGCATGTGATGCAGGGAAAATCTTAAGTATGTTCACAGCAGGTGCCTCAGGTTTGGCTGACATAAGAAAGCAGGAGAGGATGTTTGGGCCACTGTAACAAAGCATCCTAGACATTGTGGCTTGTAAACAGGTACTTATTTTTCACAGTTCTGGAGGCCGGAAGTTGGAGAACAGGGTGCCTGCCCGGTCAGGTTCTGGTGAGACCTTTTCTGGTTGCAGACACTGACTTCTTGCTGTATCTTTACATGGAAGAAGGGACGGGGAGCTCCCTGGGGTCTTTGTTAAAGGAACATTAATCACATTCATGATGACTCCACCCTTATGACCTAGTCATCTACCAAAGGCCCCACCTCCAAATAACATCACCTTGGGGATTAGCTTTCCACATACGGATATTGGGCGAGACATTCAGTCAATAGCAATAGATAGGATTGTTTGAAATAATGTAAAAGAAACGAATATCCACAGAAAAATGGATAAATTATCTTATATATTTGGAATGCTATACAGTGGTAAAAAATGAATAAATAAGAGTCATCAGTATCAAAATGTCAAAATGGCTTAATCTCATAAGCATACTGTGGAAGGAAAGAAACTGTAGAAAAATATAGCTAATATGATACTCATAAATAAAGTTTAAATATATACAATTTTTTAAAAAAATTTTATGTAATGTTTATTTTATTTCTGAGAGAGAGAGAGAGACAGAGCATGAGTGGGGGAAGGGGAAGAGAGAAAGGGAGACACAGATTCCGAAGCAGGCTCCAGGCTCTGAGCTGTCAGCACAGAGCCTGATGTGGGGCTTGAACTCACAAACCATGAGATCATGACCTGAGCTGAAGTCGGACGCTTAACCGACTGAGCCACCAAGGCGTCCCAAAATATACAAAAAATTTATGTTGTTTAGAAAATCAAACACAGGAAGCCTGGGTGGCTCAGTAGGTTTAGGCTCAGGTCATGATCCTGGGGTTGTGGGATCGAGCCCCACAGCACTCAGCGTGGAACCTACTTGAGATTCTCGCTCTCTCCCTCTGCCCCTCTCCCCTGCTTGCATGCTTTCTCTCTCTCTCTCTCTAAAAAAAGAAAAAGAAAAGAAAATCAAAAACAAAGATAACAATATATAGAACTATATGTGAATGACAAACAAAAAATTCAGCTGAACGCTACCTTTGATGGTGAGAAAAGGGAGAAAAATGAGGGAGGACTATCCAAAGGCTTTCACTCATTTGAAATATTCTATCTTTTAAGCTGCTCTGTGGGTATATGGGTATAGATGTGGGGGGTTGGGGGTTGCTGTTGGTTTTACATTACAGAATGTTATTATGAAATATTTAATATCCACAGACAGTCATAAACAAAAATTATTCCTTAATCTGCTTGTGGAGAGTGGCAAGCAAGCAAGAGGGAAAGCAGAGATAACCAGTGGAGGGTTGACTAACGCAATCCAGACAAGAAATGGTGGAGACAGGGAAAAGTTAAGGTGGTGCCAACCAGACTTGGTGATGCATTGGTGGAGTGAGTTGAAGAGAGGAATCAAGTACGACCCCTCGACACGAAGAATGGAATGACATAGGAGCACTTATGAGATCAAGAACACCAGGAGATAAAGAGGTTTGGGGGTGCATGCTGTTCCTGAAGTTCAGTTCAAAATACATTAAGTTTGAGATACTTAGTAAACATCCAAGTCAGAATGTCAGGTTGATAGTAGATACGAGTGAAGAGCTCAAGGAAAGACGTATGCCTTGGGGAGGCATTAACACGTAGATGGCATGAGAATACTTGGAGATACATGCTAGGTAAAGTAGAAGAAAGCCAGGAATGATGAATGGGCATTCTACTGTTGGCTGAGGGGCTAAGATGGAAGCTTGAAAAAGAATCAAGTAATATCAGAAGTCAAGTGACAGAATGATATCAAGAAGGGAGGGGTTTGGGGAGCCTGGGTGACTCAGTCGGTTAGGCATCCAACTTCAGCTCAAGTCATGATCTCGTGTTTCATGAGTTCGAGCCCCACGTTGGGCTCTGTGCTGACAGCTCAGAGCCTGGACCCTGCTTCCGATTCTGTGTCTCCCTCTCTGTCTGCCCCTCCCCTGCTCACCCTCTGTCTCTCTCTCTCTCTCAAAGATAAACATTTTTAAAAATTTTTTTTTTAAAAAGAAGGGAAGAGTCAATCCTGCTGAAGTCAAGTAAAATTCAAACAGAAATGTCAACACAGAAGTGATTGGATATCTTCACAAGAGCTGTTTCAGTGTTGTGGTCAGGGCAAAATATGGATTGAATTGAGCTCAAGAGTAGATGGGAGGAAACAGGGATGGATTAACCCACGTATTAAAAACTAAACAGAATACAAATACACCTGAGGGCCTTCATGATACCCTTACCTTTCTCATTTCCCTCCCATCTCAGAGTGAATCACTGTTTCAAAGTTGGTGAATGTCCTTTCCACCACAGTTTTGTATTCCACTACATAAGCATATTTATATAATTAAAATGCTTCGCGTTTCTAAAGTTTTTACAAATGCTATCATATTTGACATGTTCATGTGCAACGTGACTTTTTCACTCCATAATATAGTCACATAATACCTGCAGATTAGTAGATTAGCTATTTCTTACTGCTTTATGGTATGATACTATATTAGTGTAAGACAATTTATTCCTTTATTCCTCTATTTATGAATAATTAGTTGGATTTCCATTTTGACACGACTCCTTGGATTCCTTGAATTTCTGAGTTTCTATATTAGAGGTATCTTAGTCTGCTCAGTCTGTCATAATAAAATACTGCAGACTGGGAGAGACCCAAACAGTGGAAATTTATTTTCTCGCAGTTCTGGAGATTGGAATTAGGAGATCAGGCCAGCGTGGTCACTTTCTGGTCAGAGCTCTCTTCCTGCCTTGCAGATAGCCACCTTCTTGCTGTGTTTTCACATGAGAGAGATCTCTCAGTCTCCCTCTTCTTCTCTTAGAAGGCCATGGTCAGTTACCTCCCGAAGACCCTATCTCCAGCTACAATCACATTAGGGGTTAGAGCCTCAACATATGAATTTGGAAGTGGTTGCAGACACAATTCAGTCCATAGCAAAATGTTATGGGCATTTTCAAATTCACTAAATACCACCAAATTGCTCTCCGGAGTGGTTTACCCATTTACGCGCTCATAGACAGGCTACGTAGTTACCATTTCAAATAGGAAATCAAAGAAATCAAAATGTTACACTTCTGTAACATTGTGGGGACACAAATTGATACCTGAAATTAGAAACTCATAAGACATGAATGTGAACGGGATTCCAGATTCTAGAAACCCTTAAATCATAGACCATAAGGAACCACACCCCTGGAAGTCACCTGAAGTGATGTGCGGGCAATGTCATAATCAGGCAGAGAGACTACACAAACACCACACGACTGATGGGCATACAGCATTTCCCAGACATCTGCACGGAAATGAGTTCAGTTAGAGCACCTATATCATCTCATGAAGGTACTGTTCTATGGAATGCAAGCTGGGAATTACTAGACCAGAGCAAAAGCTGACACCAGTGTGGTGTTTCAGATAGTCACTTTCTCAGCTCCTGGGGCAAACACCACCTCTTACTGATGGCGTAGTGTAAGAAGGCTTTGGTCAAGAACTCATGAGGTGTGAGAGAGTGCGTTGAACAGAGGTGTTGATCCTTTTCTGATCTGACATTTTGGTTTCTATGACTGGCTTCTTGCTAAGGTTCCAACTAAATGGTACCTTGTAGCCTTCTTTTCAGTAATTGCGTCCCTTGGGTGCATATCTGTTACTCCAACCCTCTAGAATGGGGCCTACTTCGATCTTCCCTTCCTTTCATGGGATGGTCTTGCCCATCTAGCTTGATCTTCTGTCGGCTCCCTCATACAGCACGCACACACCTGCCTCAGTTTCCTCCTTTTTCCATCAATGCATTCTGGCTACCCTTGGTCTGACCCACACTGCTGATGAGAAGACTGGGGACAGGGGCCGAAGGACAGACCCAGCACCAGGTGCTACCAAAAAAAAAAAAAAAAAAAAAGCAGAGATATAGCAGGCTAGCATGCATCCACAGAGTTGCTGTAATATTTGTGGCAACTGAAGGAAACACAGTGCCCAGTTGAGAGGACTCTGGTTTGAGATGACATACACAACACAGCAAAGGTTCCCAAGAAGCAGAGAAAAACAGTAACGGTGGGACACAGGGCACGTCATCCTAAAGGAGGTGAGGCAGCAAAGTCAATGGCATCGAGCAGGTCTGTATGAGGGAGCGAGCGGTCTCCACCACCCAGCTGGGGCTCAGGAAAGAGAGATTCAGGCCTTGGAAGGGGAGGTGGGAAAGAAAAGGTCCTTTCAGGAGTCAGAGGCAATGAGACAGCTCACCAGGAACCCAGCATCCACGTATAAGAGTGGGAGGTGGGGTAAGAGCCCTGGGACCTGGGCCAAGTCGAACCTCAGTATCAGAACCAGAGCACCCTGGCGGGAGTATGACTACTGTGTAGTCCCCAAAGATGGACTTATGTGTCATTGTAGATTTGGATGGTCCTGGGGAGATGAGGGTGGCCTTCCCTGCAGGGGGAGACCAGTGGGTCAGCCATGGCTGGGAAGAGATGCCATGGCAGAAATGAGCCAAATGGTATGATGGGAACCAGCTCCACTCGGGGGTCTCACAGACCTCCACCCGGGATCCTCAGTCCTCCCATGAAGGGAGCTACGTTTGCAGTTGAGAGACACAGAAGGAGACAGATGTCAGCAAGAAGAGAAAACACATTGATCACCACGCTTAAAAGCAGCTAAATGGAAAATGTTGGAAGCCGAATTGTTTTCAAAAGCAGTTTGCAATGTTTATATACGCTGCCACAGTCTTATGGTTGTTTTCCAAACATGGTGCCCTGACCAACGTAGATCTAAGTAGGAATCATATGTTGTATTTCTTAAACTACAAAAGCAGGGGCATTATGTGGGATCTGTTGACAATTGCACAAATGTAATGAAATACTGACAAGTTCTTTGTTCGTGTCAGCATGCTGGGCTGCCTTGCACGGTCATTTCAAGACTTCAATTGACCTTAGAGTAAACTAAATTGAGAGCACTTAAAAAAAAAAAAAAGCTTACTAAAGAAATACTGTCTTCGGGTTATATCAACCACAAACTTCTATGAGACTCTGGTAGCTTCTTTTATCAGCACCTCTCACAAAGGGTGGAATAGATGTCACATGAAACAGGGGGGTGTTTACTGGGGACCATAATAGGGCTTTTGACATATATGAGCCCCTTTGCTCTTTTCTGCAAGTCAGGCGGTTCAGTGACTTTAAATAATAATAGTAATTATAGTCTATGTCTAGACTGCAGCCTTCCCCCTTTGTATGATGAGAGCTGCGAAAGTCTTTTGACTCGCATGCTCACGATTGCTCTGGAAACAAGAGGAAATATTGGTTGCCATGCAGAGGTTCTCATATCTTTGGGTGGGGGGTGGGGGAGGCAGCACAGCTCCCTGACTCCACAGCTATGTTCGGGTCTGGATGCTCCGTCCCAGGGATACGGGGTGCTGCCCCTGTGCCCAGGCACTACTTTGCATCTACAGATGGGCTGTATTTGATTAAATCGAAGATGCCTCTAATTGTAGAATGTGCCATTATCCTATGTACCACTGATTTTATTTATTTTTTAATATGAAATTTATTGTCAAGTTGGTTTCCATACAACACCCAGTGCTCCTCCCAACAGGTGCCCTCCTCAGTGCCCATCACCCACCCTCCCCTCCCTCCCACCCCCCATCAACCCTCAGTTTATTCTCAGTTTTGTTTTTTTTTTTTAATTTTTTTTTTCAATGTTTTTAATTTATTTTTGGGACAGAGAGAGACAGAGCATGAATGGGGGAGGGGCAGAGAGAGAGGGAGACACAGAATCGGAAACAGGCTCCAGGCTCCGAGCCATCAGCCCAGAGCCTGACGCGGGGCTCGAACTCACGGACCGTGAGATCGTGACCTGGCTGAAGTCGGACGCTTAACCAACTGCGCCACCCAGGTGCCCCTATTCTCAGTTTTTAAGAGTCTCTTATGGTTTGGCTCTCTCCCTCTCTGTTTTTTCCCCTTTCTCTCCCCCATGGGTTTCTGTTAAGTTTCTCAGGATCCACATAAGAATGAAAACATATGGTATCTGTCTTTCTCTGTATGGCTTATTTCATTTAGCATCACACTCTCCAGTTCCAACCACGTTGCTACAAAGGGCCATATTTCGTTCTTTCTCATTGCCATGTAGTACTCCATTGTGTATATAAACCACAATTTCTTTATCCATTCATCAGTTGATGGCCATTTAGGCTCTTTCCATAATTTGGCTATTGTTGAAATCACTGCTATAAACATTGGGGTACAAGTGCCCCTCTGCATCAGCACTCCTGTATCCCTTGGGTAAATTCCTATCAGTGCTACTGCTGGATCATAGGGTAGGTCTATTTTTCATTTTTTGAGGAACCTCCACACTGTTTTCCAGAGTGGCTGCACCAGTTTGCATTCCCACCAACAGTGCAAGAGGGTTCCCGTTTCTCCACATCCTCTCCAGCATCTATAGTCTCCTGATTTGTTCATTTTAGCCACTCTGACCAGCGTGAGGTGGTATCTGAGTGTAGTTTTGATTTGTATTTCCCTGATGAGGAGCGACGTGTACCACTGATTTTAAAAGCTGCCGCCAGTTCGAATTGTAAAACTGCTATCAACCTAGGCACGTCCTGCTTTTGGAGATGTGAATACATGAACATGGGAGGAGGTGGAGAAGTATCTTAGAGTAGACAAGGAAAAGTGTTTATGCTATTCTGTGCAGCTTCCCGGAGGAAAATGAGCGGGAAGCTTAACAGAGCCTTGAACTTTTAAAGGCAAAAATAACATTGCAGGAAAAGCTACCTTTCAGTAAAAGTCTATAGGAGCTTGCAGAAAGGACTCGGCAGGTAGGATGAAGGGGTTTCTAGGGATGTGCCCTAGGAAGGCCCCAGGGTCAGTGTCTACCGGGGTCTCTCCGTGATATGGAGGATGGGCCTGCACGAGGGTGGGTGGGGAGGTGTCTGGGTCCTAGCTTGCAATCAGATGGCAGCAGGTGGTCTGCTCCTGGGAGCAGTGATCTTCAGGCTGGGCTTAGGGCCCCTGTAGCCCGTCTCATCACCTGCCATCTCTCCAGGAACCTGTTTCCAGTTCTTCCTCCCTATGACCGCTCCAGTCAGAAGCCATCTCTCCTTATAAACTCACTTTTGAAAAACACTTTGCAAAATTCTTTCTCGCTTATTTCTCACGGCATCTGACCCCTTCTCTTCCTGGATGTATTGATGTAAGTCCCTTATGAGCTTCCTCACTCAGGCACCTCTGTTCTTAGCTCTCGCTCTACGCAGGGCAGGGACTCAATAAGAGTCTAGTGTGTTGAACTCATGTTTTCTTTGCAACCTTCCTATATCTTTCTTTACAGGACTTGCCATCAGGCTGACCCATCTATGAGTCCAATGAGTAAATAAACCAACGGGACTGACCTTCAAAGGGAAAGAACCAGAAACCTCTCTCCATGTCAAGGACATTATAATCATGGCCTTGGAAATCTTCCTTCTCCATGATTGGAGCCACTGGTGCTTCCAGTCAAGGCCAGGAAGAGGAAATGAATTCGTGGGAAAGGTGAGGCTGTTCCATTCAGGGTACTAATCTCACGCCCAGGGAACTGCCAGCTTGCAGACCCCCTGTTTGTGCTGACTCTCTCCAGAGATAAGTCTCATATTCGGAAAGCCTGTTAGCAGGTGACCTTGTCCATGGTCTTTCTGATACAGGGGCTGTGTGTTCTCATTTAGGGCCGAGGCCTGGCCCATCTGTTACCTTTTTTTTTTTTTTTAATGTTTATTTATTTTTGAGAGAGATGGCACACCGCTTAGTTCATGCCCCACATTGGTCAAAACAAACAGAACCAGACAAACACAAAAGCTAGGTTTCTATGTGGAAAAGACAGTCCAGCTCCAAGTGTAATAATTTAGAGCTTCTTCGGGGAGAAAAAAAACCCAGCAACCTAAAACCTAACCCCCAAACAAGAGGCTGCCTGCCCCCAATATGAAAATCGCTGGCCTCTATCTGCAGGAGTTTCCATCAAGTGCTTTCTCAAGGAGAAGGCGCACTGAGTCTGGAAAGCAGCGGTGTGAATACCTGAAAAAGATGAGAAAGGGCCCGCAGCCCTCAGGGAGCAAGCCTCCAGGGGTTCAGAGCTCTGGCTTTGGGCTCAGAAAGGATTGGATTCCGTCTAAACTCTGCTGACTACTGCCTGAGCAGTTTTTGGAAGTGCCTTAGTCCCTCTGAACCGCAGTTTCCCCTTCTGTGGTGACTAGATTACTTATTCTGAGAGCAGACTGTGCCAGGCCCTAGGCTGAGTGGACAGGTTTCATCAAAGCCTAGGAGGTAGGTACCATCGTCACCCTCATTTCACAGAGAAGGTAATTAACAGGCCAGGTCATCCTGCCTCAAACGTAGTCAGTCCACGCTTTGGGGGTTATGACCACCACCCCACCGAGCTGCAGCAAATCGATCTGAAGCACCTGGATCCCACTGGACGCTTGACCAACGGTGGCCGTGACCCACCATCTAACGCTTGTCCCCACCTCCGCCACTGGCCAGTCCCGTCTTTTGACCGATCGTGGCATTTGAAGAAAATGAGGAGCTATGAATCCGTTAGCACTGATAATCAGAGGAGCTTCCTCTTGATTATCTATAATGAATCAAAGGTGTCACTGATTTATTGCATGCAGTTTAAATTCCATTTAGGCCGCCGAAAATTAAGCATTGTGAAGCCGTTCCCAATCACATTGTCTCTTGTGTGGCTAAGAAGTTATTAATTTCCTAATCCCGTCTGATATTTCAAACATGGGATGTAGCTACTTTGTCCATACAGAGAGCATCTTTGAGAGGCAGGTATTTCCTTCTTCTGATGGAAGATGACACTCTGTTTTGTCTTCAAAAAGGATGTTCCTGGTAAGTAGCTCTGAAGAGTGTATTGTGAAATGAAGACAAGGTAGCAGGTAGACTGGCAGCCCAGATATCTGCGGAGAATTAACTTGTCAAAATACAATCCCATTATTAGACACACTGCTTTTGTTTCTCTCCTTTGTCTTTATACCGTTCCAAATTTAGACCAAGTCAGGAAACAAGAAAGGGGACTGACGGGTGACATAAAGAAGTTGGTAAGTGAAAGTCTATCCTACCGTTGCCGAACATTCTGAAACTCTTCTTTTTAAAATTAAATCATTAGGGGCACTTCGGTGGCTCAGTCGGTTAAGCGACTGACTTCAGCTCAGGTCATGATCTCACGGTCTGTGAGTTCAAGCCCCGCGTCGGGCTCTGTGCTGACAGCTCAGAGCCTGGAGCCCGTTTCAGATTCTGTGTCTCCCTCTCTCTCTGCCCCTTCCCCGCTCATGCTCTGTCTCTCTTTCTCCTTCAAAAGTAAATAAACATCAAAAACAATTATAAAAAATAAAATTAAAATTAAATCATTAGGGGGCGCCTGGGTGGCTCAGTCGGTTAAGCGTCTGACTTTGGCTCAGGTCCTGATCTCATGGCTCGTGAGTCTGAACCCCACATCGGGCTCTGTGCTGACAGCTCAGAGCCTGGAGCCTGCTTTGGATTCTGCGTCTCTGTCTCTTCCCCCCCCCCCCCACGCCACCCCCCCCCCCCGCTCTGCCTCTCTCTTTCTCAAAAATAAATAAACATTAAAAAAAAAAAAGCTAAAAAATTACATCATTAGAACAAACTGTATTCTGGGTGTATGTGCTCTGCCCACACCTGTAAGAACACAACAAAATGATACAAACACATAGAAGACATAAGACACTTAACTGTGTAGTTCGTTATTCCGGTTGTTTTGACAACACACAAAAGAAGACTTGCTGAATTTTAAAAACTGTAACAAACTACGCTGATACGATTACACCTTCAAATAAACAATTGGATGATTTCAGTTTGATTTCTGTGAGCTTAAGAACTTAAAATTATCCCAGCTTCCAGGTGTTCGTTCTTGTAAGTCAAACATCATTTAGCCTTTACATATTTCTATTCTGTTATCATTCTGTTATCATTTTTCTTATTGAAGTATAATTGATACATAATTGAAGCTCTTAACTCTTGCTGCAAATTGTACCTTGATGCCCTCTGAGCTTCTGTCTCCAGGCCCTGATGGGGGCTCCATGTTCAGCCAAGCAAAGCTGCCGTTTAAAAGAGCATTTAAACATTTCTTTTTAATGCTTACTTATTTTGAGAGAGATAGAAAGCATGTGAGCAGGGGAGGGGCAGAGAGAGAGAGGAAGAGAGAGAGAATCCCAAGCAGGCTCCACACTGTCAGCATAGAGCCCAACGCCGGGCTTGAACTCATTGCGAGATCATGACCTGAGTTGAAATCAAGCTGGATCCTCAAACGACTGAGCCACCCAGGCACCCTGAGAATGTTCATTTCCAAGCTCTGAAGAGTCCAACTCACTAACTGGGAACGCTATAATATGCACTAGGCCAGAGAGCTAACTGTGCACAGCGATAGGGCCATGAAATGTGAATGGCTACGATTTCCTGGGTTAGAAATAATGCCCTTTACTAAACTGCCTAGAAAAAGCCATGTTTATTTAACTACATGCTTTCCATCTGACAACATTCGTAACACTAGTTTCATCCAATTGCTTAAATGTTGATCATTTGTTAAATTTGAAAAATTTTAAGTCAATCTTAAAAAGTGACACCATTCTCTAACACATTTATTATTAGTACCGTATAGAGACAAAGAAAACAAGTGGAATATGCTACAATAATGGAGATCATCACAACCACGTAGCTTTAGAAAATATGTGTTTGGGTTTTGTTTCTCTTTTTGTTTTCATATTCAAACCCTTTGTCCAAAATGCAAGTTCCTGCTTTACTTCCTGGAGGCATGGATACATACTTCCTTAGAGCTGTTTCCTTGGGAGTACAGAAACTAGCCAGAGTCCAACCAAAATATAAAATAATAAGGATTTAAGATCAGAAAGGATTTGTGCGCCATCCTGGCTGGGTAGCAAAGATGACAAAGAAGGAAAGAGCCCTGGCCAGCCCCTCCCTTCCAGAGACGCCTGCAAAAAGCCACGTGTCCCAGCCTTTGATGCTCCGTTCCCCAAAAAGCAAATAACAGAAATTATTCTGCACTGCAAGACCGACAGACAAGCAAGCTCCAAAAAAGGAGGCTTCCTCCTGCAATCCAGGTTTTGCTCCCAAACCGCAGGACAGGAAGCAACATGTTTCCACAAACCACTTCCCCAGGAAGAGCTTTCTCCCTCCTTCCTGCCGGGGCTCAGTCCCCCAAATATCACTTGGTTTTTTCACAACATGTTTGGATCATATATGTTCTGTTTCCATGTGCATGTCTTTCCACCCACGCTGCAGACAAGCACCAGAGATTTGAGTACACGGATTCTTTCAAAGGAGACAGAGAAACAAGCTTGTATAGATTTGGGAGGTCACGCCCTTTTTGCCCACATGGGAGATTGATTACCTGTTTACAAGTGAGATCTGTGCGGAGCATTCTTCACTGTAGAACAAGCAGTTGACATGATGTTGCTGGTGTTTGCGGAGCCAAAGAGCACGAAGGCAGTAAAGAAAGGGACTGTCACATCAGACAGAAGATGTAATCTGCTCTTACATTTTTCCTCTTGGCGTGAGCGTACACATTTTATAAGCAGGGGGAAATCCTGCTAAAAGCCCTCTCCATGCCGTTTTACGAACACTGAATAATGGCATGTCTGCGACTTCTTGTACCATTTTCTGTAGCTGAATCCAGTTTGTATTATCTCGCAACCTGTTCTAAACGCGAGTGAAACCTGACGTTGCCAAGCTCGAAATTTCACTCCCGCAAAGTGTTCTAAAACTTGTGTTTCTTTCTCTTGTTTCTAAAACACGGCTTGAATGTCTTTGCAGGAGCTTTAGTATTTGGGGTCTGGCTGAAGCGGAATGAAACGGCTTCATGCTGGCTGGAGTTCAGCAGTTAACATTTTAGAAACCGTCTAAATGAGGGAGGGAGGAAGCGCAGCTGAAATAGACAGGAATCTACATTCACGTGGCCATCAAAGGAACAGAGAGCCGGCTGGCTGCGAGGGCCCCCGTGAGCTGCGGCAGGCCTCAGAAGAAATATCCGCGATCCGCAGGAACATTGGCAGGGGCGAGGGGAAAGAAAAGCTTTTCTCGGGGCTACTGTTCGAGGATTTTTCACTGATATACAAAGGGACAAGAGAAACCCATCTCTGACAAGGACATTGCTACATCAAACCCAGCTTCAAGAGACTGCTTAAAATGAGTCTCTGCTGCTCCGCTGCTCTCGGCGGGGTGGGGGGTGGGGGCGCTGATTTACATGCAGGGGGTGGGAGGGGAGCCACGGGGATGGCTCCAGCCCAGCACCCAGCCCTCATGCCTGGAACGGAGCAAGCAGTAGATGTCTAGGGCCTTCGAGAGGAAAGCCATGCCTATGTGGTCTATGCCACTGAAATGCCAGGACGGCCTGGCACGTATGTGAGCACCGTGAACAGGCTCGAGGAGTTCTATCAAAGCGCCAAGGTTGCTGCAGGCTGTGAGGTCAGTTCACCTGTTGCCAGTCCATGGAAAGGGCTGGTGCTTGAGCCCCGCAGCTCTGCAAAGGCTAATGAGGAGCAAACTTCCCTGCAGCTGTGCTATTATTGATGTCTCTCCCAGGCCTGGGGCTGTCGCGCTGAGGAAGGGCACAGAGGCCGCAGGCCAATTACACAGGAAATTTTCAGTTCCCTCACACACCTGGAGGGACGCAGGTGAGGCCGGAAGAACAGGGGCTGCCCACGATGAGGGCAAAGGTGCCGCCATCTCCCCAGTGGGATGACAGAGAACAGTTGCCTCCTGGACAACAGATTAAGGACATTTTCACCTAAGTGCTCAAGATGAGATTTGACAATTTCCTGGCAAGTAACTCAACAGTAAAGAAAATAGTGGATTTAAATATCAATGGTTTTAATAGGTAAAATTAGCTGACCTCTCAGAAAAGAATTGAAATGAGATGGGAAGATGCCTACCTATTTCGAGAACTTGCTGGAAAAGATTTCAAAGGGTTATTGTTGTGTTTTTGTTTCCAGTAATAACAGCTCTACAAAAGCAATGTAAACTATGAATAGAAATAATAATATGTAGTATAATCCAGTCACAGGGAGAATGCTGAAAGCTCATAGTCCCGTTTCCTTTCGGTCCAATTTTAGATTTTCCTATACAAGAGAAATAACAAAGATTATGGCGAAAATTCTTTTTCTCTCCCTTTTGAAAAACATTTACTCCATAATTAGAATTTTTGATTCCATACTAATGAAGTGATATGGATGCAGGGATATTTGAAATTCACAGCTAATTCATAAATATTATCTTGCCAAGAATTTCAGCTCCTACCCCAGGAGACCTCTCTATATGGAGCACAGGACTGAAGCAAACGTGCTTTGGGCTTGGCTAGTTTAGCTTTTTTGCACCTAATGGGGGGTGAACTGACACAGAGGTGAATCCAGCCGAGTCATGGCTGTTCTGCCAGAGGAAGGCTCTGTTGGGGCCCCTTGTGGGTATCAGGAGACCTTGGTGGGCATTGCTAGAAGCCAAGCCCTGGTGCCAGTGGCTAGGAAATTTGGGGGTGTGGGGGTGTAATCAGGTCTGGAGAGGTAGGCAAAATTCTCATTCAATTCTAGTAAACAACTATTTCCCTATTTCCAAAGGAGGTCATGATCATATTGCCCCTGCCCTGAGTTACTCCAGGACCAGAAAACTAGAAATCAGCCCTGTATAGCCCAGAGCCCGTTGGAATTATTCAAACTCTCCAACTGTAAGTTGACTCAGTCTACCTACCCTGCCTTGTCCATTCCCTTCCTGGAAAACCCCACACAGGCTCTAGGTCACGCTCTCCCCTCTTCATTTCTGTCTCCTGATGGACCTGGTACTTCTCATGTCGCCCTGCCTGGCTCAGTGTGTGTGCTGGCTCCAGGCATCTGGGCGTTGAAACTTCTTCCTTCATGAAAGATCATTTCTGTGTCTTATGTTCGGTTCTACCTGATCGAAACAAATCCCCAGTACTTTTAACCCAACAGGGTGACCGTGTGAGGCTGGGTGGTGGGCTCGCGGCCGTCCTGTTCCTGTGCAATGCCTGTGATGGGGGTGGGGCATCCAGGAATCTGCATGTAATTCTGCTGAGGGGAGTCTGAGTATCAGAGCTGCAAACACAGGACGAGGAACACCCAGGTCTGGGAAGCAGGACTGGTAGAATCAGGTCAAGAAGAGAGCCCTCATTTAAAATGTACTTACTTTTGGGGCGCCTGGGTGGCTCAGTCGGTTAAGCGTCCGACTTCGGCTCAGGTCATGATCTCACGGTCTGTGAGTTCGAGCCCCGCGTCAGGCTCTGTGCTGACAGCTCAGAGCCTGGAGCCTGTTTCAGATTCTGTGTCTCCCTCTCTCTCTGCCCCTCCCCTGTTCACGCTCTGTCTCTCTCTGTCTCAAAAATAAATAAACGTTAAAAAAAAGAATTAAAAAAAAATAAATAAATAATGTACTTACTTTTGGGGCCCCTGGGTGGCTCAGTCGGTTAAGCGGCCGACTTCAGCCCAGGTCACGATCTCGCGGTCTGTGGGTTCGAGCCCCGCGTCGGGCTCTGGGCTGATAGCTCGGAGCCTGGAGCATGCTTCCAATTCTGTGTCTCCCTCTCTCTCTGACCCTCCCCCGTTCATGCTCTGTCTCTGTCTCAAAAGTAAAATAAAAACGTTAAAAAAAAATAAAATAAAATGTACTTACTTTTTCATGCAGCAATTCCCCTTCTGGAAATACATCGTTGGGAAATAACTAGACGTGCACAAATATCCTTGATAATTTTTTTATATTGCACGCTCTTTGTAATAAAAAAAGAAATCAGCCTAAGCAGGCTGTGGTAGGAGATTTGTTAAGGGTGTAAGGATACCGTCACATGATGCACAACTTAGCAGTCACCTGGCATCGTGTTTCATGTCATGTGAAAATAATAATAAGATATGTTAATTAAAAATCAGTTAATAAAACAGTATTATGATACGATCCCTTTTCATAAAATAGACATAGGCATATATACAGAGATTGAAAACTGGGGTTATCGCCGGGTCATGCCATTACACTGATTTCGTGTGTGTGTTTATTCCTGCATTTTCCAAATTCTGTATAGTGAACATGTATTACTAATTTAACTTAATTATCCTCTGGCATACAGGCTGGGCTATCCCTAGAGCAGGACAGCAAAGCACTGAGTACCCAGGAGATTCCTGTAGAAGGAGTATGGACAATGAGATACCCTTCCCCCACAAAGACTGGAGAAGTTCTGCACTGAGGGCTTTGTAAACAGCGAATGTTCAAAAACCCCAGGCAGTGTGGTCTTAGGACAAAGCATGACACAAGTTTATTTCCAAACCCCACCCGCTAGTGGGGAAGAGGTGCCAATACTGCGGTCCCTGGCTCTGAGATGAGGTCTGGAGGCATCGCTGATGGGAGGCTCCCCTGGCCACAGGGGTGTTATTGAGCCTGGGCAGACAGGTGATGCTGTGGCAACGCTCCAGTTGGTGTAGAGAACTCATAATTAGCAACAGCGGGGTTGCGAAGCAAGGAGCCCAAAAAAGAAAGAAAGGAGGAAACATAACCCGCCAGCCAAGGGCAAGAATAATCCACCCACCAGATCATCAATCCCTTAATAACCAAGGGATGATGATACTTACATTAAATACACTTTAAAAGGAATGAATGCAGTGACCATGATAAGAATACAATAATTTGTGGAAAGGGCAAACCTCAGAGCATAGGGTAGTTAATCCATCTACAAGGAAAGGAAATCAATATTGATCAATTCATTTCAAGTTAAGATCTCTATTTTCATTAGGAAACCATTCTTTCTTTCTCAAATTTAAGGACGTGGGTAGCAGTGGCTGTCTCTTTTCAATCCCTCCAGGATGCTCAAGGGAACAAACAGACCTGAGAAACTCAGGTGCGTTTGAAGTAAATGCTCAGAGAATGCTTGCTTGTTGCATGCAATTGAAGTCCTGTGGTATTTTTACAATTGCAAAGAATTGTTATTAAAATGTGGGCACCCCGAATTTTAAGTCTGCTAGATTCATGAGGCAGCCACTTCCTGACAAATAACCTGTGACAATTTCATAACATCAGGTTCAGAAACCTCATTAGACTACGCACGAGGTGCAGCTGAAGCGCTCACTGGTTTCTGAGGGTTTGTGAAAATGTAATTAGGCAAACCACAGGCGTCTGCAAATGTGGTGCTTTTGCTCCAGACGGGTGGGTCTCAGGGTGCTCCAGAGCTCTCACGGGGACGGTTTACTCTCAGTGTCAGCAACTTGCACACACACCTAAGATGGTCTTTTTGCTCTTGCAGGAGAAAGTACTGCCAAATGGATGGATTAAATGATAGATGGCTGCTCGGTTCCGTTAGAGTCCTGTGTGTGCCATCACGTGCTGGGACGCTTTGGGGGATACAAAATGGATGCACGGCCATGGTCACTGATGCCTGTGCCCTTGCAAGATCTGTCTATCAGATTGGCTATAGGCTCTAAGCAGAAAATACCATCCGATCCCTGTAGAGCTAATGGCCACTGCTCCGCTGTGTGCAGGCAGTCAAGGCCCTTCCCTGGAAGCTGCCTGTTGGCCATGCCTCGGTAGCGAATCTGTTTTAATGGGTGTTAACATCTCCATGTTGGTGAAGCAAATGGTAGTGGGACAGGCAGATGAGATGCCAACACACTGTCCAGACCGTGGATGACAAGTTCCTGGATAAAGGGAACCACTGCAGCGTGCTATGATGAATGAAACAGCAGGCTTTGGAATCTGACAGATCTGGGTTGAGTTCCAGACACACCATCTAGCACATTCGATCATTTAGATGAGATATATTTACATGCTATTTAGTATCTATGAGCCTCCGTTTCTCTCCTATCAAATTAGAGTAATAGTATTTCCCTTATGGTGTTTTAGTGAGGATTAAATACTATGACATATATGGGGTGCCTGGGTGGCTCAGTCAGTTAAGCATCTGACTTCAGCTCAGGTCATGATTTCGCCATTCGTGGGTTCGGGCCCTAGGTCAGGCTCTGTGCTGACAGCTCGGAGCATGGATCCTTCATGGATGCTTCATGAGGCATCTAAAATAATCAAAATTGTTGCCTGCATGGGCATGAATTATATGCCTACATGGATGCTTCAAGATTCTGTGTCTCCCTCTCTCTCTGCCCCTCCCCTGCTAACACTCTATCGCTCTCCGTCCCTCAAAAATAAACATTAAATTTTTTTTTAATTAAATAAGTGCTACGATATATGGTGAGATTATTTTCAGAAGAATTAACTGATGTGTACCCCCAAATTTTCTCTCTCTCTCTCTCTCTCTCCCTCACACACACACACACACATTGCCTTTTACCTTCTCCATGTTTTAATGATCTGCTAATCCTGAGGCCTTTTAATCCCAAGTGAAAGCTGAACCAGAAAAAAGAAAAAGTCACATTCCCAGCTTTTAACGCAGACAAAGCAAATCGCAACAAAACAAAACAACCCTCATTCTCCCAGGAAAATGTGAGAATACTTGTTCTGTCAGATCTCTTAGTCCTGCCCTGAAACTTCCCTGTACACTATACTGCAGAAGGGGAGCAGACTTGGGGGCATGTACAACCAAAGAAGGTCCACTGGTCCACTAGGAACCCAGTCTCAGGGGACAAAAATTTCCCCTCTCAAAGTGTAGAGGCCAGGCAAGAACTGAGAAAATTACTTGCCCCTTGAGCAATACTAGCTTTTCTCTTTCTCCGCCACGGGAGATTATGCCTCAGCCCGTGCCCCTCCGAGTGGGCATTTAGCATTGCCTGACAGTTTTGATTGTCACAACCCGGTGGTGGTAGAGGGAGGGTCCTTCGAATATCAAGCGGGCACAAGCCGGGGATGCTGTTCAATATCCTCCATGCACAGGACAGCCTGCTTCCTCCACAACAAAGCATTATTGGATCCAGCGTGGTAATAGTGCCACGCTGAGAAATCCTGCTCTCAACCAGTACTTTGCAACCTTAGTTGTATGTCATGATCGTGTCGGGGAGCTTTAACAAAATGTATAGGCCCTGTCCTCTGGAGTTCTGATGTGATGGTTTTCAGGTGGCCCCACGGTTTCGTTTTTTGTTTGTTCTTCCAATTTCGTGTGGATGTGTGATAAAATCCACAAGACGATAAAATTTGCCATCTTGACTGTTTTAAGTCTACGGTTCAGTGGTAGGAAGTCCATTCACAGAGTTGTGCCGCCATAATTCCCATCCATTTCCAGAACTCTTTTCGCCTTGTTCAACTGAAACGGTGCCTATTAAGCAGTAATTCCCCATTTCCCTCTCCCTCCACCCCCTGGTAACCACCCTTCTCCTTACTGTCCCTATAATTTTGACTATTTTAGATGCCTCATGTACGTGGAACCATACAGCATCTGTCTTTTTATGTCTGACTTATTACTTTTGGCATAATGTCCGCCATGTTCATCTACGTTGCAGCCTGTCTCAGAGGTACCTTCCTTTTAAAGTTCGTTGTATAGACATACATTTGGTGTGTCCATTCATCCATAGACAGAGGGGTCACAGGAGTTGGGACCAGGAAGAGCGAGGGTAGTGCCGAGAGAAAAAAATTAATTCTCACCCTCCTCTTCTTTGCTCTAGTGTGCAGGACAGGGTCAGAATGACACCTGGAGATACCTCTGAGGGGGACCTGCTCATCAAGTGAGCGAAATCAACTTTTTTTAGGGCCACAGCCATTTTTCTTCTGTGGGCTTAACAATGCCCTGAAAAGTTGACTTGCGTTGCCTTGTCTGGTATTATTTTACTCCCACGGTGTAGCTCACCCCGGTTCCAGGTCTGACTCTTACTGGAAGAAGTTGGAGGCACTGCTAGAATCTAAACATCACATTCAGACATCCCAGCCAGATGCCTCACAGGTAAGTGTTGTCATAGCGTGAAAGATTCAACACTTTGCTAGAGCAATGATTCCTAAGCTAATATATTATAACCATCCAGGCAAGCCTGATGAAGTTATGGACCCTCTCCTCAGAAAACCACTCAGGTGCCCCCCACACATCTAATACTGCCTTTTCAAGACAGCCTATCCTCTCGGGTCCACCAACAATCACATCTTGATTAGAGCTCACACATGATTCTTTGTCCCTGTATCCTGTAATATTTATTTCATGAGGCCATGAATAAACTTTAGCCCTTCTCTAGCTTAACTTTCTAAATTACTCTCCTGAATTTTTTGACCGTTGGGCGAAATAAGATAGAGGAGAATAGTTCAGGCTGACTTTCAGACAGAGTACTTTGTTTTAATGGTTATGGATTGGTAAATTGTAATACATTTTTCTTCTCTAATCTCTATGCATTGGACATGTCCAAAATACAAATAGCTATTGCTGGTGTGAGTGCCCAGTTCATATTGTTTCCAGTGGGGCATGAATTCTGTAGGTGAAAATAACCTGTTCCTCTTTCTGTATATCTTGACTATTACTTTAAAAAGCCCTGAGAGGGAGAGAGCCAAAGCATAAGAGACTCTTAAAAACTGAGAACAAACTGAGGGTTGATAGGGGGTGGGAGGGAGGGGAGGGTGGGTGATGGGCATTGAGGACGGCACCTGTTGGGATGAGCACTGGGTGTTGTATGAAAACCAATTTGACAGGGGCGCCTGGGTGGCTCAGTCAGTTGAGCGTCTGACTCTTGATTTCAGCTCGGGTCATGATCTTGCAGTTTGTGGGTTCGAGCCCCGTGTCGGGCTCTGTGCTGACAGCACGGGTCCTGCTTGGGATTCTCTCCCTCCATCTCTCTCTCTCTCTCTCTCTGTTCCTCGGCTTGCTTTCTCTCTCTCTTCCAATCTCAAAATAAATAAACATTTAGAAAAAAAAAAAAAGAAAACCAATTTGACAATAAATTTCATATTAAAAAAATAAATAAATAAAAAGCCCTGGAGGTAGATTATAATCCTTTCCTTCTTTGGTACTCTGCGTTATTTTGCTTGCAAATCCAAGCCTCACTCCCAGAACATAAATGAAGTTTACTGCAAATGAGACTGTTATAAAACTTTTGAAGAAGACAATCTTCATGTGAAGGTAATCCTTTAAGAAAAAAATTTTTTAAAGCTAATCATACCCTCATATGGAAAATGGATAAAATTGAGAAGCACTCATGGGTTATAGAGTTTATCACTTGTGGCTCACATGGCCCAGTCCTATCATAGCCAGAAGTAATCACATTGCTTTATAGCCACTCTGCTGCCCGTATGGTCTCAGTCCAGCTTCTAATTCAAGTGCCTGGTGATACAAAAGCTATTGTCCGCCACCATAGGCTCAGGAGGAAGCAGCCATGGGAGCCCCGGCCATTCGCCCTTTCTTCCAGTGAGTACTCCCGGGTAGGGTTTGGGCTCATTAGTTGTAACAGACTATGGCCCTGGCCACACGGTCCCCATGTGAGAACAAACGGAAGAAACTTGTTTCTCCAGGGCTTCCAATCTAGCATTCACCTTCAGAGCCAGCCCCATTCAAAGACTCTGAAAGAAAAGTGACTCATCTGTCATTAGTACAAGTCTGTGATCCAGGTAAGAGTAAGGACTCCCCACAGCGTGGAAAATTTGGCCATCTCTGAAGTCTGTCATTACTTGCCTTTTATAAGCTAACTTCCTCACATTGGTCAATTCAAACTTCACAGGAGACCCAGACAAAGACAGTTAAAAGGGCAGGCAGAGAAGAAAGGCATACCTGAAAGGCGATATTTCTGATGGGTCAGAACATTTATAGTAAACATTCCAGATACAGAGAAACCAGTCTAGTCATGAAATATCAGGGGCAGAATAAGGTTGGTTATGTTTTGGTATAAAATAAATGTCACATATGACTTACTAAGATGAGAGCCGATGGACCTATGTTTGTGAGTCCATACTCCGCAAACACTCTTCTAGGGCTTGAATTCTAAGGCTCTCGTCTCTGGTTGTAGGATCTTAGGCAAATTAACTTCTCTGTGACGAGTTTTCACATCTGTAAACTGGGGTGTACGTAATATCTGTGTAATTTGACTTGTTGAAATTTAAGCAAAATAATGTATGTAAAGTATTAGAGACCATAGACAGTGTTTCAAAGGATCACTCATTCAACACGTATTTACTGAATGCCAGTGATAGGGCAGGTGTTGTGCAAATCATACACCCCACCCCCCGCAAAAAAAAAAAAAAAAGCTCATGGAGATCGCACTTTATACTGAGTACTCAATAAATATTCACATTTTATAGCATACAGTCAATAAACAGTTCTACAAAGAATCTAATCGATTTGCGTCATCATGGATGGAACATGGTTTCCAGGAGGCTGAAATCCTGTTTGTCCAGGCACACTGTTCAGAGGAGGTGACCACCTCAGGATAAGTTTCCTGATGTCTAATGAATCCCTGCTCTTTCTTGACGTTAATTCTAAAGTTTATTTATTTGTTTTGAGAAAGCGCGAGAGAGAGAGAGAGAGAGAGAGAGGGAGAGAGAGAGAGAGAGAGAGAGAGAGAGAGAGAGGAGCGTCAGAGAGAGGAGAGAGAGAGAATCCCAAGCAGGCTCCACACTGTCAGTGTAGAACCTGACTCAGGCTCGATCTCACGAACTGTGAGATCATGACCCCAGCCGAAATCAAGAGTCCAGCGCTTAACCAACTGCGACTCCCAAGCTTAAAATAATATCGCTTCAAATATTCATTCCCCGTGGCCAAGGACCTGATGGACTGAGATTGTGTCTAGAACCTTACAGTCTTCAGCGCCGCTCGCCGTGGCCCCACAGCACAGAGACTGTCTCGGCAGGGCAGGAAGGCCCCGCCAGTGAGATGATCCGTCCTGATCACTGCTGTTGTGGCGGCTACAAGTTTTTGGCTTCAGTGTGGCACTCGAGCCCGTCTGTCTTGATAGCTACAGCCCCTCTTGACCTTTAGTGTGTCTTTGCCCCTACTTAGTGTGTGGAAGCCGTGAATAAAGGCATTGTTGGTGTTTCTGCTCCCGGACTTGGAGCATGCTGGCTGGTGCGGGCTGAGCCCATTGTCTGCCTCCAACAAATCACAGCGATAAGAGGTGTGAGTTAGAGACCTGACACCTGAGACATCTCCTTCCCACATCCCGTGGGTAATGAACCAACCAAAGTTGCTGACCCCTCTTCCAGTAAGTTCCAATTCACTACTGTTAATCTTTTTCACATTTAAGATTGCATGCACGGCTATGCAAATTAGCAGAGGCTTATAAACTCAGGATTTGAAGGAAATTGAGCTCCTCTAAAATGAATTGATGGACAAGTAAGAATTTAACCAAAAATTTCCAATATACTCCACAGTCCTGGAGAAATAGTTCTGCCTACCACCAGGGAGAGATTTCAAAAAGCACACAAAAGAATGTATATACACCATTAAAATGTCTTTGTATGAAACTTTATAAGCTCTATGTAGGGTTATATATAGCAACATTACATTATATCCATATACACACATACATTACACATACCTGTTTGAGTCTCTGAATTAATATACAACTTTGTGGCATGAGCATAATTTACAGCAATATGACTCTTTAAAAATAAAACCATAGAGTTAGCTTTAAAGGATATGTCCATGAACTTTTAAATGAGATAATAACAAAATAAAATCTGTAGATTTGTATAAATGATGTGTAAATCAAATGAGTATCATTTTGGTTGAGGTTCAGAAATTATTTTCATGTTCCAAAATGATGTCAGAAAATATTCAACTTTGGGGCGCCTGGGTGGCTCAGTTGGTTAAGTGTCCAGCTTCGCTCAGGTCATGATCTCACGGTTCGTGGGTTCGAGCCCCATGTCAGGCTCTGTGCTGACAGCTCAGAGCTTGGATCCTGCTTCAGATTCTGTGTCTCCTCTCTCTGCCCCTTCCCCGCTCATGCTCTGTCTCTCAAAAATGAATAAATGTTAAAAAAAAAATTTTAAAGAAAATATTTAACTTTGCCATTAAAATAGATTTTTGTCATTGTCATCAGTTGGCTGAATGATTTAAATTTTAAAAATATATATGTCATTTAGATTTGATTTAGTCTGAGGCTCTGAAAATTCCTGTGTCTTCTTTTGGCTCCATTAAAGTTGCTGCCAAAATTCCACGAATTTCGTCACAGTTAAAAGATTCAAGTTTCATTCCATTAAATATTTTATAACAGTGAGTGGCAAAGTGGACTTCCTTGAGTTTTCATGTGAGATAGCAGAGGATAACCATAAAGAGAAGACAAAAGTGATATAATTCACAGACCGGGTCAGAAGCCCCCAGTCGAGTCGTACATTTGCAAGATTTACGTCTCCAAAGTTGGAAACTGCAAGAATTAAAAAATAATGTAGGAATATCTCTGAAAAGGCAGAAAAGTGCTTTTCAAGTTTGAATCGCCCCTTCTCTGAATATTTTTTCTTATTAAAAGAAAACAGGTGCTATAACTTTAGTTGTAACTTTAGTTATATACTCTCTTGAAACAGTATTACAATTGCCTCTATGGGTCATCTGTTTGCTGTCGGATATTCTGAAAGGGTTCAAATCTATTTTATATATTTTTCTTCTAGTTGCTAAAATAAGTCTTAGAATATTGTAAATTTTTTTTGGTATTAATTGGTTTCAAAGCCTCTTGAAATAAAAGTGACCCAGCAGCAGAGTTAAAATATTGCAGCCTTACAGCAAAAGTAAACATAAATACTTCCTTCAGGAAAAATAGGATTTTCAACCAGATACAGAGACACTAATGTTGTTTACTTTTTATGCATTTTCCTCTTAATTTTCAAAGCAAGGTCATAGTGATAGAATCATTAAAATAAAGGTTAAAAAGAGCCAAGAAAGACAATTGAACTAATGTTTGTCCCAGGCAGCCCCAGTTAAGGGAGAATTTCTCCAAGACATAAGGAATGCTAAAAAATATTTCTTAAGCAAAATTTCCATTCTCTGTGTTCATTCCAATTGCTTAAATTGACTTATAACAATCCACAGTCACTGGTGTTCTAAAGGCCTTGTTGACAATGGAACATGGATTTGTCGATCAAAATTATTTTACAAAATCTGGGGGAATGTCCTCTTAGTAAGCTGCTTTATCCTATCACCATCATCCCAACCATTGAAAAGGTTTACAACAATTTATATAGAAATAGTTTCAAGGTGCTTAAGAGTAGTGATTGTTCTCTGGGTCTACAAATTGGCCCTATCTGTCTGACTTAGCATTAGGAAAATTAAAAAGACACAGTATCTGTTCTCTGGGATATTTATCGAAGGCCTATACAATGTATGTACAGGTGGTATACACCGGGGCAGAAGTTCCATCGCTGGGATATGACTCTCTAGGGAGAGCATGACACAGGAATGTTTAGAGATCGTTCAGTCCTTACCTTCTCACTTTACTGGTAAAGCGAAAGAGACTGGGGAAGTGGAATCACTTATCTGAAACCACACGGGTAGAAAGCACCTGACGTAGCCCAGCGTTCTTCCCCACCCCCTAGAACACCCACTTATGCTAACACATGCAGCTATCAAATTTGCATTGACTGGTGTATCAGAGAGAAAAGAGGTTGTGTCTGGTCTCCCCACAGTAGCTCTTTCCTCAGATGCCCAGAGCTACTGCTTGACTTCTGCCCTATCTGTCCAACCCGGCATTAGGAAAACACAAAGTATCTGGAGCTCTCCCCAGCCTTTACTGAATCAGCACTTGTGAACGACATAGGCACTAGAAGCCTTTCACAATAATCCCCAAAGTTCTTTATGGCCCTGTGTCCATTTTGTACTCCTCACCGGAAGTGGATACCAATGCCTGGCTTAAAAATAATTGTGGGGGAAACAAGTGGCTGTGTTTGGCTATTGGGGGAGGGAGGGAGAAGCAAAAAAGGGGCAGGGAGAATCTTTTGGAGGTGGCAGAAATGGTCTGTATCTTCCTTGTGGTGGTGGCTTCTCAGGTGGACATAACCGTCAAAACTCATGGAATTGCACATTTAGACAGACTCCGTTTTTGTACATGTATACTTTATGCATAAAGTTAAGTTTAAGAAAACTGTGCTAGGGATCCTCTGAGAAAAGCTTCTGACTTATTATTTCTCTTGTTATGTAATGAGTAAAATAGACTCTATTATTGTTTGTAAGATTATCCTAAGGTAGGGGGCACCCAGGGAGCTCAGTTGGTTAAATGCCTGAGTCTTGGTTTCAGCTCAGGTCATGATCTCTCGGTTTGTGGCATCGAGCCCCAAGTCTGGCTTTGCACCGACATGGCAGAGCCTGCTTGGAATTCTCTCTCTCCCTCTCTCTCTGCCCCTCCTCCACTCATACTCTCTCTTTCTCTCTCCCTCCCTCTCTCAAAATAAATAAAAAGAACTTTAAAAAAAGATTATCGTAGGTAGTTTTAAGAGAGGAAAACCACCTATCTCCGTGACATGGGAAATGAATGATTTCTGAGTATCAGTACATTTAAAACTGTAAGACGGTGTGAGAAAGGTGAATTTAATTCAAGACTCTTCCCTTTCCTACCCTGGAAAGGACTGGAAACTTATCTCCATTGATGTGAGAAGGAAGGAGCCCTATCTTTTTACCTCTTTGCTGACCAGAGTGTCCACCTCAGTCTATAGGAACAAAAAAGAAATAACTTTTAAGAGCTTACTACTTTCCTTTACTTATTTTCCATTTGACCTGGTAGCTAAAAATACACAGCTATCCAGTAGTCTCCCTTTCTCCCTCACACCAGATAATTAATCTACAGTCCTGGTCAACTATCTCAAGTTCGTCAATTAACGTCTATCTTTAGGCATGCCATTTCACATCCCTCTCCAGCGTCTCCGGGGACAACGTCTAAATGTAGTGCCCTATTTTCATGCAACCTGATGCTCCTAAACCTGATACTATCTCTTGAATCTTGGATTGGGCTGGTGTGGACGGCACAGAGTCAAAGCAGCGCAAAGACTGAAATATTTCTCTTGAAATGCCATGGAAATTGTATGGTGCTGCTCCTGTGATACAAAAGGAGAGAATTACAGGTTTTTAAGACATTAAATGGAATGGGTGGACTTGCACATGGGGAAGAGTAAGTCAGACCAATTAGGCCTTTTGCTCAGTCTGTTGGGTCCTTAAATAACAGAATTTCCTCTGGGACAGATGCTGCCCACACGCAGAAACAGTGCTGGAATGGGCTGGACCAGCAAGAGGGTCTCACTCACCTGGCATATACTGACCAGGGCAACCATCCCTTCTGCCCCCCCCGCCCCCCGCCAAGACGTCTTTCCTTCTGTCCTTGCTCACCTGTTGTCTTTCTCTGTAGAAGCTGTCCTATTTATAAGTATGACACATGAGAATCCAGGACAGTAAGTAATTAAATGATCAGAAATTAGGCAAACAAGCTAGATTTTTCTCTCTCTGAAACCCTTCCTCTGGGATTATCACTGATTCTTTGTGCGGTGGTTTAGTTTTCCCTTTGATCTTGTATATTTCCATAAAATAAGGTAATATTGTATGTAATTCCCCCATACGTATATTTCAGCTGTGTACATAAAGAAGGAAAGTAAGTAGGGATGTGCCTGAGAGTGGAATGGAGATCGGGAAGGGGACAAATGTTACAGACTGTGGCAAACGTCCTAACACAGCACTGTGTTGTGTGTGCCGGTGTTTAAGAGAGGCAGAATGGGGTTGAGAACTCTGAAGTCAGATGCACGTGGCTACGCATCAAACTCTGCTACCTATCTGACCTTGGGCACACATGTTGCCTTTACTCAAACTGTTTCCTCATCCTTAGGGGAGAATATTACCTCCCTCGTGAAGTTATTAAGACAATACAATATATGTAAAGCTCATAGTCAATAAGGAATGATGTAAAAGCCTCATTAATAGGAAACTTGCTGGGTTGACATTTCGGTCCTTGACTTCTAGAGATGCCACCCACTTTTAAATTCCATGATCCTGCTAGCTTGAATAAAAGCATATTCTTTTATTATGGGAATAAACATATCGCACTGTGGACATGAGCAAATGCCCCTTTGGGAACTGTAGAGCATTGCTCAGGGAAGGAGTGAAGCCTGGAGGAAATAGCATGTCTTTGGACTCGAAGGACCTGGTCAAGGCCAAACTCTGTGCCATTAGTGGTATGACTGTGAAATGATGTTTTGTTTTGTTTTTAATAATAAAATCGTGTGTTCCTAACCCCCTCTGAAAAAAAAAAACTCAGAAAAACAAAACAAAACAAAAAAAACAACAGTTTTGATGTACAGATCTGGTTTTAAGAGACCACTAATACCGAACAAAATAAGAACAGGTGCTAACATTTCAGCGACATCTCAGTTGACAACAAATTAGAATCAGACTCTCACATCTGGAAGTGTAAAGAGGGATGAAAATGTTATAGGAGGAACTTACGGATTGAACCTGGAGAAGGAAAAAAGTAGAAAAAACGCTCATCACTGAGAAAGAAAAACCATGCGCCAGGCATTTGTAATAAGAGGTTGGGTTCAAGTCAATAAGGATTCTTCAGAGGCACAATTAAGGTGTGTCACTGATTCAGGACAGCAGTGAGGCCCGGGGACCTGGGTCCCACGCACCACTGCGAAAATTCACTAACGGGAGACATGATTTTTGAATATCCCCTCGGAAAAAAATCTCAAACTGGCCAAGTGTTTGAAATTTTTAATTTTTGCTTCCCAGTTGAAAACCAAACCCCGTAATATTTAGTAGCTGCAAATGGATCCCAGGGGACACCAAATGAATGCACGATGGAGAGACATGGAGGAAAGACCCAGAAAACAGTCTGTCAGGGTACTCAGCGTGGCTGCCTTCAGTAAGCTTGTGTGCCCAGAGTGGTAGTTTTATATTAACTACGTGTAATAGAATCACATTTTTCTGCTAAGGGGGCTAGAGTGGTGCCATTTGGTGAATGTTCACTGTATGCCCTGAATTTAGAGAGGAATATATATTGAGTGGCTGAGTGGTCAGGCAACATACCCCAGGTCACAGAACTAGCTGGTGCTTGGAGTTTGAATCCATGCTTCTGCCTCCAAACGCTGGCTCTTCGTGTCTCTCTGCCCAGCTCCTCACGGCTCTGCTTGTCTTCTTTAACCAGCAGGGTTTGGGGGAAAGGATGTAAAAGGAGATATGGGGGAATGCAATATAAAACAAGTGACCTTGCCAATGGACTTCAAGAGCTGACTGAGTGCCTATCCCAGGCTAGCTGAAAACAATTTAAAACCTTTCGGAGGGGCGCCTGGGTGGCTCAGTCGGTTAAATGTCCTGCTTTGGCTCAGGTCATGATCTCACGATTTGTGAGTTCGAGTCTGCTTCAGATTTTGAGTGTCCCTCTCTCTGCCCCTCCCCCACTCGCGCTCTGTCTCTCAAAAATAAATAGAAACATTAAAAAAAAAAATAAAGCCTGTTGGAGATTTGAACACATTATCGTTTTTAATATTAATTAAAACATTGCAATTCTTTTTTATAGACTTAAGAGAGCTTATTTCAACTGAGTAAATAACTAACTTTGATAAAGTGTGAGTGTTTACCCTTGGGGATGGATGTTAAAGACATACTGTTGAGCGAAAAAAAAAAAGCAAATTGTAGAATGCTACATACTATTTTTTTTGCCATTTGTTTAAATGTTTGAAACATAAAGTGGTGCCATATATTCTACCTATGGATAAATGCACATTTAGTAAAATTATGAAACCATGGATCATGTTGAAATTCATAGAAGGCCAGCTGCTCTAACAGATAAGCCCTGAAATTTTGATGGCTTTAACACAATCAATGCTTATTTATTCTAGTTAATGTCACAATCTACTGCTGTTATTCCTAGTTCCTCATGGCCATTCAAGAACCCTGGCCATTTCCATCTTGTGGCCCTTGGTCCCTTCATCTTCAGGTGACAGGTAGGGAAAAGGACCATGTGCAAGGCATATCTTCAAGTCACGACCTGGGCCTCAAGGTGACATAATCACTGACACCCAGGTTCCAGTGTCCAGAATGCAGTCACGTGCTCACACCTAACTGCATGGAAGTCTGGGGACTGTATTTAACCTCAGGTCCAAGAAGAAAACGTCACCGATTTTGGAGACTTGCCACAGATGGGGAGGGTACACAGTAACTTGTGAGTACTTGCTCCGTGTGGTCAGGAAAAGAGGAAAAGCAAATATCCATAACTTAGCATTTATATTACTGGATGAAGAATACATGAGTATCATGTTTCTCTCCTTGCTTTTGTTTACGTTTAACTGTTTGTACAGGTTTGACAAGAATGAAAAGGGTGCATGCACATGGAATCTTTTCTTTGCATGTTACCTATGTGTGGTCTTTAACTGACACAGAGTCGCCAGGCTAAGGCTCACAGCCAACTTTTCCATTTCTAAAGGACAGTAGTTTAAAAAAAAAAAAAAAAAAAAAGGAAAACGTATGACAGAGATTGTATATGGTCCACAAAGCCTGAATTATTTACCATCCGGCCTTGTTGTGGAAAAAGAAGAGGTTATCGGGGCACCTGGCTGGCTCCACTGGTAGAGCGTGTGACTCTTGATCTCGGGGTCGTGAGTTTGAGCCCCATGTTAGGTGTAGAGATTACTTAAAAATAAAATCTTAAAAAAAATAAGAGGTTGTCAACATTGCTAAAACAAAAGAAAATATGATTTAGTGTCAAAACATGCATTGAAACTCACATTATGCCAGGCATACGTAAATATGTTGTTTTTATTTTTTAGTGTTTATTTACTTTTGAGAGAGAGAGAGGCAGAAAGAGAGGGGAACAGAGGATCCAAAGCAGGCTCTGTGCTGACAGCACAGAGCCCAATGTGGGGCTCGAACTCACGAATAGTGAGAACATAACCTGAGCCAAAGTCGGACATTTAACCTACTGATCCACCAAGGCGCCCCATAAATGTTTTTTTTTTAATTTGCTTCTTATAAAGCTCTTTCAAGTAGGTAAACAGGAAATCGAGGTGCAGAAACGTTAAACAACTTGCATAAGACCACACAGCTATTAAAATAAAATTTATGGAATTCAAACCCTGGCAGTCTGGTTCCAGAGCTCTTGTTCTTCACTACTATACTATTGATTTCTTTTAATGTCTTATTTTATTTTTGAGACAGAGAAAGACAGAGCATGAACAGGGGAGGGCCAGAGAGAGAGGGAGACACAGAATCCGAAGCAGGCTCCAGTCTCCGAGCTGTCAGCACAGAGCCCGACGCGGGGCTTGAACCCACAGATCGTGAAATCACAACCTGAGCTGAAGTTGGACGTTTAACCAACTAAGCCACCCGGGCGCCCCACTACCATACTATTTTTAATTTCTAATTTACATTTTGGTTTCTCATATTTCAAAGCATTTTCTAAAAAAATATTTTCTGAATCTCTAAAAATTTTTTTAAGTGTTTGTTGACTTTTTGGGAGAGAGAGAGAGCAGGGCAGGGGCAGAGAGAGGGAGATAGAAGATCAGAAGCAGGCTCTGCACTGGCAGTGGAGAGCCCGATACGGAGCTCGAACTCAGTGAGATCATGGCCTGAGCTGAAGTCAGAGGCTTAACTGATTGAGTCACCCAGGTGCCCCCAAAGTATTTTCTGAATTTTGATAAGGAACTGATAAAATTACATTTACGTTCAAGTCATATGTTTACATTCAAATCTTATTTGACATTTACTTATGCTTATATGCACACACATACACACACACACACACAGTTGCATTTATCAGCAAATGAGGCTTGTAGAAGGCAGTGATGTTATCTATGAACTTTGCTTCAGGATAGTACAGGCAGTGATATGAAATGGTTGCTATTTAGATTGGGGGTCAGGTCTGCTGGTTTGGGGACCACTGCTGTGGTGTGAGAGAAGGGGAGGGTTGAGCCTGCCACTATAAGAGACACTAAGGATTAAGGGACATGGGGCAGGAGGGGAACACGGAAACAAGGAAGTCCATGCAGCAGAGATTTGCAAGGCACGAGGTGTCTTAGTTGATTCTCTCTCAACAGCCTGAGGTGGAGATTCTTGGGCTTGTGATTTATTGAAGGATTGTTTTTAGAGAAAACCTATAAGAAGTGAGGGGCAAAGGACCAGCAGGGGAAGCAACAAAGGGTAGATGAGGGGATAGTTAGCATCTGGCCTCAACCTGACCCCATGTGACACTCTGGAGCATGACCAGCCCCCACAGCATCAGCCAGTGGTCACCTGTGCGTTCCCATCAGCTCAGGGCTGTTCTCTGGAGCGAACTTTGCTCTGAGCCCTTAGCAGTCAGTGTGGAGAATCCATAGTGGAAGGGTGTATAGCCTGAGGAAGGGGGTCCCAAGGGGCCATCAATAGGCTTACCTTGGTGTCTGCGGCAGCCCCAGTGACTGGTACGATAGAGACCAGTTCCTTGGGAAAATCAAACACAGGGTCAGGTTGAGGACCAGCACAACCAGAGCAGTTTGTGCAGAGGTATTGGGAGGGAAACCTGATTGAATCAGGTTGAAGACTGGAGCTGGGACCAGCAAGTTTAGACCACTCTTTTTAAAAACTGGGAATGAAAAGGGAATCTGAAAATAGAGTATCAGCTAGAGGGACGTGTGTCGATAAACCTGTTAGCTTCTGAACATGTCCTAACCCACAGCTTCTTCTGAGCAGTTACATATCTGTAGGGTGCCGCCTCTTGTCTCTCTTCTGGCCCCACCTAATTCAATCTGGAATGGGTGGGTGTCTAATCTATACAAGCTGTCATTAGCCTGGCAAAAGGGTCTTCCTGATGGCACAGGTAGTGACTGGCCGAACTGATTTTATCTTTACTCTTAGGGATCTTGAATGTGAGGCCGACTTTCTAGAAGAAAAGACAGGGCAGCTGAATCATGAGCTGGCATCAGGGCTGCTTCTGGACCATCTGCGCTGTCTTGAATCATTAGAGTACCTGCTGTTCGCCAATGAGCCACAACCTTCCAGTGCTCCTGGCTGGCGCACTGCTGGGATTATTTCCTCTGTCTATGGCGCCTTATACTAAATCCTCATTAACTAAGATATCCAAAGGATACCCAAAGGACCGTCTCAAAGAGCCTAACCCAAGGCAGGTGTTATGAGGGGACCAAGAAGGGCTTTGTGCATCCGATTTAAAATGTCACCAGTTGTAAAGCGCATCCCCATTTTATGTTCCAAGAAAGAAAAAAAAATCTTTCTTAAGAACTGTAAGAGTCCTTCATTGTAAGAAACATTCTGATTTCAGAGATGTTAAATGTGAAAAATGTATGTCTTAGAATTGATGAAATACAGCATATTCAGAAAGTGAGAGCTGGGATGTTTATAGATTGAGTAGAGGGAACTGTTCGACAGACAGTTGATAAAGATGAAGATACATCAGGAGGGAGAGTGGGATAAATAATAAAGCAAGGTCTCTGCAGAGGCAGGAGGGAGCTGGCTCAAGGACACAGGGGAAAGTCTCCATCCTTAGGAAACGTATGATGGGATGTGCAGACGTGTGTGGGAATACACTTGCACGGGAGAGTAGGGACATTTAGAAAGCTTGGGCCTTGGGCCTCTCTTTCCTCAGGAGTTAGGAGCAATTTTATATTTCATTTTGGAATTATTTCAGCATGTTTTTTATGAGTTCTTTTATAAGCTCAGACTTGTGCGTCTGAGCGTTAACTACATTTTGCCAGTGATTTTAAGAGATGGCTGAGAGCACAAAGGTGCAGAATTTAGTGTTTCATAAAGGACGGACAAGCTCCAATACAAGGGTGCTGCCTATATGATCACACTGTACTTCGGCAGAATTGCAAACAGTAAATTTCATATGATATTACCAAATGACGTGATCTCAGATTATGATGTTTTACAAAACATTGTGAGCTCAGAAGTAAGATGTGAGAAAAGCCTTTGTACTTGTAAGGTGTTGATTACATCTACAAAGGCCAGGAAGTTCAGCTGAACCCATCACTTGATTTATGGATGAGAAAATGAGGCCAGCAGGTGACACAACTTGTCCAGAGTCACAGAGAGGGTGGAACCAGGATTTCAGGGCTTCTCCTCTGGGCAAGGGGGCTTTGCTCCAGGCCACTCTTCACTCACCTGGAAGTTTTATAAATTCTGTCTTTGGATGAAGTATTGTCATTCATTTCTTAAAAAATAATTTTGCTTATTTATTTATTTTTTACATTTTAGTTTGTGCATATACAATGCGACATTGGTTTCAGGAGTAGAATTCAGTGATTCATCACTTACATACAATGCCTAGTGCTCATGACAACAAGTGCCCTCCATAATACCCATCACCCATCTAGCCCATCCCCCACCCACCTCCCTCCATCAACCCCTTAGTTTGTTCTCTATCATTCAGAGTCTCTTGTGGTTTGTCTCCCTTTTTTCTCTTTTCCCATCCCTTCCTATATATTCATCTGTATTGTCTTAAATTCCATATATGAGTGAAATCATGTGATATTTGTCTTTCTCTGACTTATTTCATTTAGCATAATATATTCTAGCTCCATCCATGTCCTTGCAAATGGCA
Organism: Panthera uncia; assembly: GCF_023721935.1. Classification (NCBI taxonomy): domain Eukaryota; kingdom Metazoa; phylum Chordata; class Mammalia; order Carnivora; family Felidae; genus Panthera; species Panthera uncia. The sequence continues at coordinate 56,791,454 of NW_026057586.1, read as the reverse complement.
AGATTTCATTATTTTGATGGCTGAGAATATTCCATTGTATATATACATATACACACCATATCTTCATTATCCATTAATTGGTCAATGGACATTTGGTCTCTCTCCATAGTTTGGCCATTGTTGATAGTGCTGCTATAAACATTGGGGTGCATGTACCCCTTAAACTCTGTATTTTATATCTTTTGGGTAAATACCTGATAGTATAATTGCTAGATAATAGGGTGGTTCTATTTTTAGTTGTTGTTTTTTTTTTTTAATGTTTATTTATTTTTGAGACAGAGACAGAGCATGAACAGGGGAGGGGCAGAGAGAGAGGGAGACACAGAATCTGAAATGGGCACCAGGCTCTGAGCTGTCAGCACAGAGCCCAACGCGGGGCTCAAACTCACAGACCGTGAGATCATGACCTGAGCCGAAGTCGGACGCTTAACCGACTGAGCCACCCAGGCGCCCCTATTTTTAGTTTTTTTAAGGAACTTTCATACCGTTCTCCAGAGTGGCTGCATCAGTTTGCATTCCCTCCAGCAGTGCAAGAGGGTTTCCCTTTCTCCACACCCTGACACCCGTTATTTCTTGTGTGGTTAATTTTAGCCATTCTGTGAAATGAGAATGTGTGTTCACAGGTGTGAAATGCTGTCTCATTATGGTTTTGATTTGTATTTCCCTGATGATGAGTGATGTTGAGCATCTTTTCATGTTTGTTAGCCATCTGGATGTCTTCTTTGGAAAAGTGTCTGTTCATGTCTTCTGCCCATTTCTTAACTGGGTTCTTTTTTTTGGGGGGGGGTTGCTGAGTTCGATAAGTTCTTTATAGATATTGGATACTATCCCTTTATCAGATATGTTGTTTGCAAATATCTTCTCTCATTCTGTAGGCTGCATTTTAATTTCGTAGACTGCTTCCTTCAGTGTGCTTTTTATCTTGATGAAGTCCCAATAGTTCATGTTTGCTTTTGTCTCCCTTGCTTTTGGTGATGTGTCTAATAAGAAGTTGCTCCAGCCGAGGTCAAAGAGGTTGCTGCCTGTGTTCTCCTCTAGGATTTTGATGGTTTCCTTTCTCACATTAAGTATTTCATCCATTTTGAATTTATTTTTGTGGATGGTGTAAGAAAGTGGTCCAGGTTCATTCTTCTGCATGTCACCATCCAGTTTTCCCAACACCATTTGTTGAAGAGTCTGTCTTTCTTCCATTGGATATTCTTTCCTGCTTTGTCAAATATGAGTTGACAATATAGTCTGTTACTTCCGTTACTTCTGTGGATCCATTTCTGGGTTTTTAGTTCTGTTCCACTGATCTATGTGTCTGTTTTTGTGCTAGTACACACTGTCTTAATGACTACAGTTTTGTAATATAGCTTGAACACCAGAATCACGATGCCTCCCCTTTTGCTTTTCTTTTTCCAGATTGTTCTGGTTATTATGGGTCTTTTGTGGTTCCATACAAATTTTAGGCTTGTTTGATCTAGCTCTGCAAAGAATGCTGGTATTCATTTATTTTTGAATAGAGTTATGTGTGTTCATGGCTTACTTTTCATAAAGATAGCCATTTTACTAATATTTGGCTCAAAGTAAAGAGATTCTTGAGTTGGGGAGTTTGACATTCAGTGCATCATGACTTGGTACATGACATTGATTTATCCTTGGTGGACATCAGCTCACCAAGGACAGAGATTGCAAGTGTGCTCTGCATTCTGTGCAGCTGGGTCTTAACTCAGGGCCATACCTGAGTTTGGATTTCACCTTTGTGCAACTTTACAGATGAATGCACATTCAGATGTCGCACGATCTCAGAGAAAACCATCCTCCCAGCAGCTGTTGAGGATCTCACAAACTGAGATTGAGACAGAGTTTCCAGCCATGTTCTCTAGTGGCCATACCCAAGCTTCAGGTTACCATGTGTCATGGCATTGACCTCTCTCTCTGTCTTCTTGCTAATGTCTCAGGCTGGAAGCAGTTCTACCCGCCAACCTCTTCAACTGCCTGTCCGGTTGCAGAACGGCCCAGTATTTAGCAGATACCTGCTGCATACAGGGGCCGAGGTGGGCATGGGCTTCCCATAGGGCACCAAAACAAACTGATCTCTGCCATCATACATTTCACGGTCCAGAGGGAGGGAAATAAAGCTGATGCACAAACACATGGAAATTCGTACATCACAAAGAGCTGAAAACGATGTTCTGACATGGAATAGGAGGGGAACATGATAGGGAAAAATCTGTTATAAGATGGCCAACAGGACTGATAGGGAAACTCAGTCCCTGCCTGAAGACTCCCCTTCCGGGTTCTTCTTCCCACCCTGCTTGTCGCGCAACAAATGAGGAATGCGGAAGTAACAGACTATAAATTGTTCCTTCTGTTTATGCTCTGGTCTCAGCCCTCTGGAGAATGATCTCCTCTGAGCACACCGGTGTAAAATAAGCCTCCTGCCTTCCAAGATCTCCGAGTGCCGCTTGGTTCTTCTGCCGGGTGATCCAGACCAGTTTCCGTAACAAACTGACTTAAATGGCTTGGTGGTTGGAAAGGCACCTGTGAGGATTTAACACTTAGGATGATATCTGAAAACCCTTTAAGCTCCAGCAACGTCCACATCTTCATCATTTCCAGCAAAAACCTTGGCTTTTCCTGCTTGGGACCTTTTCTTTATGGTGTTTCCTTCAAGAACCTCCTTATTCAGCCACACCACCCCCTCCAAGTGTTTTCCTTCTTCATCCTGACCTGTTCCTACTGTACTCTGATGCTCAACTTTAATGCCGCCTCTCCTTTCAACACCTGGGTTTGGTACCTCCCTCTGTGAGACCATTGCACCTTGTGCAAACTGCTGTCACAGCACCTGGCACATGGTGCTGACCTGGCATGTTCAGCCTCCATCTCCACAACTATATTCTTCAAAAACAGGGAACAATTTACCCTTGTAGGCCCAGCCTCTAGACTAGCATACAGCACATAAAAGGCACATTGCTAATCTTCTTGAGAATCCATAATTTATTTATCCAAACGGTCTGAAGTATACTGGAAAGTTATGTTCTCAGTTGTTGAAACACACAAGTATAGGAGGACATACATTTTGGGTGGAAATTAGCATTGACAAGACATTTGGAACTTGTTTTAACACTTGTCTGTGTTAAAGATTTCAAGCCTCAGGAGACATTTCTGAGTTTGGAAAATCAGACTGTAAGGCGAGGGGATGAACGATGCAGGAAGGCAGGCGCTCGACATGCGGTCACATGGTCCGGGCTCAGTATCAAGCTCTTGTCCTTTCCAGCTGTGGGCCTCTGGCAAGTGACTCCACTCCTTGGTGCCTCATACTGAACATCTGTAACAGGGGAAACATATCATCACCTACCTTATCCAGCTGTCTGGGGATTAAAGGAGGCAACATATGTAGTCGTCGTTTATCATGGGGATATGTATTGTGTATGGAAGCACTATTACAATGGCTGTGAAAATAAGTTTTTTCAAAAGCCATGAACCCCTCAACTCTCTTTGTTTTATAGCCTCCAAGATGCAGAGGCTAACAAGTATTTGTTTTTTGTCATCTGGCTTGAATTTTGGTAGCCATTAAGCAAATATGCAGGTACGTCAATGGAGCCTGGGTTCCATGTTTTATGGGGAAACATTAGAGATATAAAGGGCCAGTCATTCATTTGGATGCCGTTCCTTTGTAAATTGTAACATAAATCTAAGAACTGTGTTCAATAACCAGAAAGTACTATTTAAAGTCTCAGAGTGCAGAGACAGCCAGAGGAACTTCAGAGATTATCTAAAAAAAAGGGATTTCAAACTGGGTTCCTTGGAACCCTGGTTCTGTGCCCATAACCCAGAGATCATGGGTCTTTGTGGCTTCAGTGTCATTGCTGTGGTCCCATATAAGTTCTTCCATCCTTCTGTGTGCCACCAGCACCTCAGGTTCCAGAAAAGACTATTTCTTGTCTGTTGGGAATGGCCTCTTCTTGTCTTGAAGCCCTCATGACTATGTATGCCTATGCATTTCCTTGACATTCCAATGAACTTATCTGAAGTTTTGGCTTGGATATGAACTACAAAATACTGATTGCCTCCTTAACTTATTACCCCCATCTGTATTGTTCAACCTCTGCCTAGCCCTCTCCAGCAGAGTCCCTTTATGTTCTTGTGTTATGCAGGGTGGTCTCAGCTAGATAAACACTCTGGAGGTTTGGAGAACCTTTAGAACTCCATTTGTGAAAGTTCCATGGCTGAACTAGAATCTAAGCTGAAAATGACCAGGGCATGGTGTGGGTATAGGTACGTCTCCAACTGCGATGGCTCAGTGTGAGGGTGGCTCCAGTTCAGCCATGCCATGCCCAGTGTCCAGTAGGCCACAGGAAGACACTGGAATGTCATTCAATTCATCAAGTTGGAATTTGGCTACCTTTATTTTTCTAACATTATATACAGTTAGGTTGTGAGTTCTGGTAAATGTTAAGCATGTGGTAATTAATGGCAAATATTTTTCTCAGAGATTCTCAACAGATCATTTGTGATTAATCAGTTGATTCTGAAGGTTAAACAAATAAAACACCAGTTTTTCATTGATAAGACTCTCAGCACATGCGCGCGCGCGCACACACACACACACACACACACACACCTCATGTGCACACACTGACATTTCACATCTTTGGCCTGAACCAGGATAATTTCCTCCCAAGTTTGCCACTTCAAATGTTTCTTGAAAACATAATTCATTTCTACCTTCTCCATGCCCCATTTCCAAATTCCCCATCTCTCCTCTTATCAAAGATCAAATACATATAGATCTGAAAATAGTTCTTTGCCAAAGTAGCTTTTACTTACAAGGTGCACATTCCTTGGTGACCAAGGGGATTAGAGGCACCAACTGGATTCAAATGTTTGAATGATTAAAATACCAGGATCCATTTTAATCCAGCTGCTTTTGCTGTGCCATAAACTCGCAACCGTAAACTCACAATCCTGAGATTAGTTTGCTAACGCATTAGACTCAGAAATAAAAGTGAGTAAATTGGTCTTCTAACTTTAATCTCCCATGCTGAGGAAAATTCAGAAAGTCTACCTGAGAGCTTTTTTTGAGAAATAGCCTCATAAATTCTAGCAAATTTAGCAAATAGGAGACGTCCTCCCCTGTTGTAGGACATCTAGAGAATAAAACAAAATGGCGACACTTGTGCTTATTTTGAAGCTTGTAAGGACAGCCTCAGAACTCCAGGGGGCTGGCAGGTCTGTCAGCCGTGGTCTCTACGGAACAAAAAGTCCCCCACTCTCCCTCTCTGCTTCCCCCTTCAGCCTGGTCTCTGACGTAGCCTCTCCAAACCCATGGGGCCACTTACAAGTCAAGCCTTCTCAGACTTCTAATCATCTTTAAGGTTTCTGTAAAACTTTCACGAGTTTGTGGCTGCTTTCAGGAAGTGGACTTTCAAAATAAGTCAAAAAATAATCTTCTCTGGAGCTTTTAAGTAGCTTTGAAATCAAATATAAATTCTCAGCTTTGAACAAATTATCTGTGGCAAAAATGACAAATACAAAGCTCTCCACCATTATCCATTTGTTCTGGAGAATTTCTGAAGCATCATCAACCATTTTTACCTTACATAATATCCTTTCAGTATAATTTAACCTCTCATACAGTGAATCCAAAACAAAGATGGTAACAGTAATCAAAAACTAGAAGTCGACTCAAGGTATAAAGTAGTATTTTTTTTTTCAACGTTTTTTTTTTTTATTTATTTTTGGGACAGAGAGAGACAGAGCATGAACGGGGGAGGGGCAGAGAGAGAGGGAGACACAGAATCGGAAACAGGCTCCAGGCTCCGAGCCATCAGCCCAGAGCCTGACGCGGGGCTCGAACTCACAGACCGCGAGATCGTGACCTGGCTGAAGTCGGACGCTTAACCGACTGCGCCACCCAGGCGCCCCTAAAGTAGTATTTTTAATCCATCACATAGTTGCCGTCTACCTTGCCTACGTAACTTACAAATTCTCATTAGGATCCTGTAAGATAGTGTAAAATCATAGTGAGTTGTGAAAAGGGATGTAAATGTAAGGGACTAATTGCATGTTCTAGTTCTGATTGTTTTATCATTATTATTATTATTATTATTATTATTATTATTATTGGTAAGAGTTTGGTGTGAGTGTGTAATCAGCCAGAGAATCTTTTGGAAGACATGACAGATAACTACCTAGAGATGAAGAGGAAAACGTCAACCATTTCCTTCGTGCCTTCCCCAGCTTTCCTGGAGCCTGTCAGACAGCACCATGCTTCTAGGAGTTCCATCTGATTATTATAGTGCTTTATTTACACCTTACCAGGCAGGAAGGCTTCTGGCAAACATTGTTCAGCAATTCATGCAACAAATGTTCCTGAGTAGCTGCTTGTGTGCTAGGGCCAGATCTATGTGAACAAAGCAAAAATCTCTGGCGTTATGAAATTTATAATCCAGTGGAGACAGACTATAATCAACACAGATTGAAAATGGATTAGTCAGTTAGAAAATGATACGTAGGTGTCACAAAAAAAAATACAGAACAGGTTGAAGAGGTGTGGGAAAGTGGGGAGTGACCAGGATAAGCCTCACTGAGCTGGTGACATTTAAGCAGAGACTAGAAAGACTTGAGGGGGAACCACACAGTTTCCAGGCAGAGGCACAGCCAGTGCAAAGGGCCTGAGGTGAGCACCTGCGCAGCCTGCTCGAGGAGCAGTGACAAGGCCAATTTGGCTGGAACAAAATGAGTAAGCAGGTGAGTGTAAGGAGATGTAAGGTCACAGAGGCTGAGCTGGATGAACTGGGGTTGGTTACCAGGTCTTGAGGGCCTTATAGGCCATTTTAAGGACTCAATTTTTTTTTTCCATCTTGGTGAGCTAAGATGCTTCAGAGTATAGAGAAAGGGAGCAGTGTGATCTGATTTGTCCTTTAAAAGAATCCTCTTGATCATAGTGCTGAAAATAAATATGGAAGCATGTGTGTAACTTTAGGAAACACAGTGATCCGCCAGAAGGGTATCACAATAATTCAGGTGATATATCATAGTACCTGGACCAGTGTGGAAGAGGAGGAAGTGGTAGGACGTGGTACGATTCTGTTTATAATTGGAAGGTAGAAGTAACATGACTTCCTTTCAGATTGGATGCTGCATGTTGCACAGGGAGTAGTCAGGGACCACACCAAGCTGGTGTGACAGTACTTTCCCTCCATGAGTCTTCTGGGGAAGTATGATAGGGATCGAAACACCTTGAGGTTATTTTGTTAAAGTGCCTTTAGAAAATTGTATCACGTTACACTCCCATCAACTGTTTTAATTTGTATCTGCTTCGTTAGTACTGCCTTTGAACTTTTTTCATGTGTTTATTGGATATATATTGTTTTTCTTTACTGTATAACCAAACATTCTCCCATTAATACAGATGTCAACTAGGCAATACACTATATTCCCACATATCCTGGCTAACCACTACCTCTTATTTTCAGACATTTTATGCTTAACTTCATGCGTTTTTTTTTTCGGCTAATATAAGGAACCATCTTGTTCAATAATGTCATCCTGTTTGGAAGTATACGGGAATTATACATATTGAATTTAGAGATTAAGTTAGGGAGAATTGACATCATTCCTTTTAATATCTTATTTTTCAATATTTTTTTGCAAATCAGCACCTGACAAGGCTTCTTATTCTTCCCAATTTTTGTTCATATGTTGATCCCATGTTTTCAATATGTAAAAGTGTGTCATCAAAAAATAACAACAGTTTGCTTCCTTCTTTCCATTGTTAATACTTCTTATTTCATTTTTTTGTCAGCATGTTTATTTATTTTTTATTTTTTTAAATGTTTATTTATTTTTGAGACAGAGAGAGACAGAGCATGAACGGGGGAGGGGCAGAGAGAGAGAGACACACAGAATCCGAAGCAGGCTCCAGGCTCTGAGCTGTCAGCACAGAGCCCGACGTGGGGCTCGAACCCACAGACCGTGAGATCATGACCTGAGCCGAAGTCGGACGCTCAACTGACTGAGCCACCCAGGTGCCCCTTTGTCAGCATGTTTAAATTAATGTCAAAAGAAATCTGCAAATCCTGAATTGATTCTCACTGTAATTCAAAGGGTGTTTTTTTTTTTTTTACCATTATGCGTGCTGTTTCTAATTTTTATATGTGTACATGTAACCACAATGTTTCAGAAAAGGAAGAATTTAGGAGCTGGCTTCTTGGCATCTGTTAACAGGTCATTTCTGTCTTTTGTCTCTGACATGATGAATTGTACTAATGGTTTCTATTATACTGAACACCTTTGCATTTGGCACTTTAGGAATGAACCCCATTTGGCTGATTGTTAGTTTTAAAATATAATTATAATCTTTCAATTAATGCTTTAAAGAGTAGTCACTTAGCAAATCAGGGCAACAACACATGATTGCAGTCTTGCTTCCAGTGGTTCCCATTTGTTAAATTAATAATGAAAACAGGGGCGCCTGGGTGGCTCAGTCGGTTAAGCGTCCAACTTCGGCTCAGGTCATGATCTCACAGTTCGTGAGTTCGAGCCCCGTGTCGGGCTCTGTGCTGACAGCTCAGAGCCTGGAGCCTGCTTCACATTCTGTGTCTCCCTCTCTCTCTGCCCCTTCCCTGCTCATTCTGTGTCTCTCTCTGTCTCAAAAATAAACATTAAAAAAAAATTAATAATGAAAACTAACTACAGACAAAACTCTGTGTTAGGAAGTTCATAATATCATGGACTTACATCTTTGGATAATTCTAAAAACATAAGACACGATTGGCAGCAAGAGCTCCATATTTCAGCTTTCCGGCATAAACTAAAAAAGGAGATGAAATCTATTCGGGGCTTTAGATGGAGTCACAAATAATTACTAAGTTTCTGCTAAGAGGACGAAAGCAAAGGCACGTTCCAGCCTTAATTCCTATTGAAAAAGGCCAGCGACCAGGAGCTGCTTGGCATGCCTTCCTTTCCCAAAGAGATATGATTAACTGGAAAATTCAACATATGAACTAGTAAGTTGTTTGGCATTAAGTTGCTTTATCCTTCAACCTCAAAAGAAGAAAAAAAATCTCTAGAGGACACATTTTTGTAGGGGACAAACCAAATTTACTCTGTCTCATGTGTGGTTAATTAGATCAACGTTGGGGCTCTAGTTTTGATTAGAGGAAGAAAAGGCAAGGTCTGGGAAAAGGATCTATAGTGGGGCACAGAGATGGTTAGGGTAGTGTAAACGTTGTATGGTGGATGCATGGCATGCATTTGTCCAAACCCATAGACTGAATGTGCGACTCCAGGAGCGAACCCTGACGTGAAGTGATAATGGGTCCATGTATGTTCATCATGTGGAACACGTGCACCACTCTGGTGGGGGATGTTGATAATGAGAGAGGCTGCGTATGTGGGGAGGGGACGGGGTGGGAAGTTATATGAGAAATTGCTGCACCTTCTTTTTTTTAACTTTAAAAAAAAATGTTTATTTTTGAGAGAGAGAGACAGAGCATGAGCAGGGGAGGGACAGAGAGAGAGGGAGACACAGAATCCGACGCAGGCTCCAGGCTCTGAGCTGTCACCACAGAGCCCGATGCGGGCCTCGATCCCACAAACCGTGAGATCATGACCTGAGCTGAAGTCGGAGCTTAAACGACTGAGCCACCCAGGCGCCCCGAGAAATTGCTGTACCTTCTGCTCAATTTTGCTCTGAACCTAAAACTGTGGGGTTTTGTTTTTGTCTTAATAAAACAAACCACGACAAGCAGGCTGGAGAGGAGAGCATCTCCCTTCATGCCTGTCATGTTCTGGCTTCCTTCGTCTCACTCTCAGCCTCTTTTGGCCCCGATGTCTCCCTGAGTGTCTCAAACCTACACACGCAGCTTTCCTAAGATTCCTAATCCTGCTTTCCTAAGGTTCTCTAACTTTAAACCTCCCTTTTCCCAGAAGCACTTATTTTGTGTGAACTTGTGTACCGCCTTCGGGACTGCCTCTCTAGTCTTCATGGAAGAAACCAGGGACAATCTTTCATGGAGAAACACACAGACCAATTGGAGAGGGACGCGGATGAAGGAGACCTCAGGTTCTATTAAAAACTGCATTTTAATATTTATAAGGCCAGAAAATGAATTCAATTTTTCAACCCTGAGTCCTAAACCCTGATCAAGACAAAGAGGAGATGTTGCACCTGCTATCTCAAGGCCTCTGGCCTCATGCATATATTCAGGTCCACAGTTTATAGCAAATCTTCCTAGAAAGGGGGCTACCGATCCTATTATCAAAGTGCAATAGCAAATTTTGTTTACCAGGTACTAAAAAAATTATTTCCCCTCCAGAATATGTATTTTTTATCTTCCAATTCTAAATAATTCTTGCAAAGGCTCTTGTTGGAGGATTTCCTCAGCATTTTTCACGTACAGTAAATCATTCCATCTCTCTGCTGCCTGACATTTTCTAATAAGAACTTCCCTTAGGCCTCAAGATGACTCTCCTGGTGAGAAGTCGTGACACGTCTATTCATCTTCTGTCTTTCCAGAATCTCAGGGACACCAGGTTTGCTGTAAAGGGGTACAAGTCTTGTACTTTCTGTCTCCACCAGAGTGACACAATGAAAGGGCTGAGAAATGCCATGAGCACAGTCCTAGTGGATGGATCTCAGAGCTTTTCATGGTGAAAGGGACAAACCTCTCTAAGCCTGAGGGGCCCAGGTGGGGAGGGTTTCCACAGGGGACACGCGGGCATGTGCAGCTCCTCTTTGTAGTACAAAAAAGGGATTTTATATGGAGTTTGGGTGATGGTGTGATTCCCTGAACACCATTTCTAGGGATGATTTGTTCTTTATTTTACTCTGCTCCCTCTCTCTCTCCTTCCCTCCCTCATTACCTTCACTCCTACTCTCCCTTCTTCCCCTTCTCCCTCCTTCTTTTCGTGGGATGCTTCCCCAGAGCCTTCCGCATGCCAGGCACCATGCCTCTTTGGATACAATGGTGAGCGAAGCTACCGTGTCTCTGTTCTCTTGGAGCTTACAGTCTAATGAAGGAATAGAAATTGACCAAATGACTACACAAATCAGTGTGTAATCACAAACATAATAACTGCCGAGAAAAAAAAAAGAGAGAGAGAGAGAGAGAGAGAGCTAAGACCTAAACTGGGAAATCAGGAGAGATTCCACTGCAATGTTGCTGTTTGAACTAAGACCATGAGAACGAGGAGGAGAAGCAAGTAAGTGGGTAAAGAAGGGAGTAAGGAAGTGTACCCTGAGAGCCCAGCATGTGTGAAGGACAGAGGTAGGAGCAACATTAGCAGAGAAGAGCCTGGTGACGTAGGCAGGGACCAGATTGTGCAGAGCTAAAACCAAATGAAGGAATTTAGTCCAGAGCGAGGGCAGCAAGAAACTACTGAATGGTTCTTTCTGGTGGTTGCTGCGTGTACGCATGTTGCAGGGGGCGTTGAAAGGAGCGGGTGTGCATTTTTAGAGATGGTTTTTGTCGGCGTTTGGGGAATGGACTAGGGAAGAGCAAGCATGCTCATAACAGGTCATAAACAGGGGTGCACGGTAGGGTGCTACTCCCTCGTAGCCGTGGAAATGGGGAGGAGATGCTGGATTGAGTGGCATTTAGAATGTAAGGTCCATGGTCCTCCATAACAGCTTAGATCTGGAGGAACATAAGAAAAGGAGCTCTTCAAAGAGAACTCCTACGTTTCTGGCCTGCCCTGGAGGATGGGTGCTCATGCTGTTCACTGAGAGAGGTGACCGCAAGAAGACAGAGGTTGCAGTAGTGGTGATAGATTTCGTCATTCATTCAGTTTTAGACAGAATGAATTTGAGACACTTTTGAGAATCCAAAGAGAGACACAGAATAGATCAGATTGCTAGGTCTGGGGCAAAGAAGAGAGGTCTTGCCCGAAGACCTATAGAGCTGTGGGTCATTGGTGGATAGTTGCTACTAATGTCAAAGTTATTGATGAGATGGCCCCAGAGTAGAGACTGGATATACAGTGAAGGGGAAAGCCCAGCCTTGAGGAACTCCTACATTAATAGCTGGGTGATGGGCAGTGAGTGGGCGAAAAGGACTGAGAAAAAGGTATGGCCTCATGGAAGCCGGAAAAGGAGGGGGTGGCCCAGACTGGAAAATACAGGAGACAGGCCATGCAAAATGAGGACTGAAAACATCCAGTGGATTTATGACCACAGAGCTCACTGTGGATGTCAGCAAGCTTTGTAGCCTTCAGCTTACCCCAAAGCACAAAAGCACTCATTGCTCCATGGGCCACTGAGAAGAGCAGGTCTGGAGTACAGACGGAGAGACTTAAGGTAATTTTCTAACAGATGGGGTTTATTTCACAATGACTTCTTGAAACAAAGCAAAATAAATGAAGAATAAAAAAATAACACATTGCAATGATTGAAATCTGAGGAGATGCAAATGCAGATATGTGTTTTTTTAATCTACTTTTTATTTTGGTTTTATACTAACACGCTATTTTTTTTTTCCTAACAAAGGTATTAAGAGGCCTCAAAAAGCCAGGGATCTTATTGAAAATTGCAGCAGAATACATTCAGTAGTGGCTATAAAACAACTAGCCAACCAACCAAACAAAAATAAATAGAAAACAAAAAAAAAATTTCAAGTGTGCAGGCTTAGAAAAGATTCTGGTCAATGACTAGTGTCTTCAGCCAAAATAATCCAGGTTGATATCAAATAATTCAATGACAGTATTCTTTTAACAATGCACAAAAGCATGTTCCTAGTGACTTACTTGAGGTTCCTGCCCAAAGATATTTTTCTCCTAAAAGCAATTGAGATCCTATTTCTCCTACTTTCTGACAGATGGGATTTCAGTGAACATCCTTCTTTCATCCATTATGCTTGGCCCTAGGAATGCTATTTAATCAATACCTTCAAAAGTGTAATCAACGATTGCTCAATATTCCTTTGCCCCAAATGACCCCTTTGTACCAGTTCTAAAACTGTTCTTCCCATGAAGTCATTGAAATTCCCAATTTTCATGGCCATATCTTTAAATGACCCTTGAGAGAGACTTTGCTATTCTAGAGGTCTGATCAGTAACAGGGGAATTCCTTTAGAACAGAGATTAGCAAACTATGGCCCATGGGCCGACCCAGTCTTCCACCTGCTTTCGTATGACTTTCCCCCTAGGAGTTTTTTTTGTTGCAGTTTTTGAATGTTCAAAAAGAAATCAAATGAGAAATAACATTTTATGACCTGTGAACACTGTATGAAATTCAAATTCCAGTGAGTATGAATGAATAAAGTTATATTGGAAAACAGCCATACTCATTCATTTATGTATTGTCTATGACTGCTTTCATGCTACAACAGCAGAGTTGAATAGTTGTAACCCACCCAGCCCAAAATATTAACTGCAGGCCCCTTACTGGATCAGTTTGATGAACCTACCTAAAAATGATCACCTGAGGACTCTGACTACCCCGACTCTGGAAACGTTGGCATGAGGACTAAAGACCATAACGCTGTTTCTCATTTGTCCGGAGTTCTACCATGCAAAGTGTTCCCTTTGGTGAACTCACCCAAAGCGGTTTAGGAGGGGTGGGCATAATTAACTCCATTTTACAGGTAGAGAAATTAGGGTCTTGAAATACTGACCAAGTTCAGCTGGTAACAACCACATAAATAGATACTCATTGTTTCCGTTTTAAAGATGGGAAGATGCAGACTCAAAGAGGTCACACAAGATCACGCACTGTGTCAGAACAGGACTTGGAACTTGGATCTTCTGAGATCTAATAAATACCTAATTTCCTCATATCACTATTGACTGCTCCCTGGACAGAGCAGCTGGTGGCTTTTGGAGCTGTCATTTTTATACAGAGGGTTATCTTTGGCATTAATACTGACACCACCCTGAAGAGAAAGCCCTTTGTTCTTGGTCCTAATCTGATGTAGGTCAGGAAGCAGTGGAGTGCTTTGAGGTGTCTTCGTATCCCCTCTGCAGACCTTGGCTATCCCTCGTTTCCTTCACTGTTCCAAGATGGCAGCTGATACGTTGCAGAGGAGGACAGAGTACAAAATTGTGCACAGCACTGAAGTTGTGGCTAAGGGAGAGGAGACCTCTGGCAAAACTTTTTTCTTTCAAAGCTTCTTTGACCAAAAAGGAAATGATAAAAGACAGGAACGTGGAACAAGAAGAAAGAAGAGTAGAAAACATAAACATGAGGGTAAATATTACAAATTATACTTCTCTCAAATTCTCTAAATTATGTTAGAGGACTGAAGCAAAAAATTATAATAGTGTCTCATGTTGTTCTCAATATACATAGAGGACATGTTAAAGTATCCTAGGCAGGAGAGGAAATTAACATGAGATGAAACAGACTTTAGAGCAAAGAAAACTTTAAGGGACAGAGAGTGCACACATACATGCAAAATTGGAGACATCTGAATAAGGTCTGTGGGTTGTACCAATGTTAATTTCCTGGCTTTGATATTGTTGCTATCACTATGTTTCTATTGATGTCAACATTGGGGTAAAGGACCTCTCTGTACTATTTTTGCAACTTCCTGTGAATCTAGAATTCTTTCAAAACAAAAAGCTACAGAAACACTGAACAGAAACATAATAAAATACAAATTCTCTTCTCCCTAATACTCAGCTCTCACTCTGACTTAGATTTTTTTACTTTATCATCTTTTTGCGTGTGTGTGTACATGTGAGCATATTTGCAAAAAGGACTTATGATGATCACACTTCTTTTTTTTTACTGGTTTTGAATTTAACAATATGTCATGAATAGGTTTCCTTGTTTGAAAATATTTTTCCTGTTATATCCTTTAATGTCTAATTGGTATTAAATAGATGAAAATAACCCAGTTGTTTTCGAACTCTTTTAAATAGCACAACACTTCTTTCTTAAACTCTGGGATTAAGAGGGGAAGATATCCTTGGGAGATAAATGTGGAGCTGCTCTTTTGAAAATGACAAGCGGGAGACCCAGGGACAATTTGTGTGCTCTCCCCAGCTGCGTCCTGTAATGGCCCCTGACACATCTGTAGCAGACCTTAAGTCTCAGGGAAGGTAGGTGACAAAGTGTGTCATTTTTTAAAAGCAGTAACAAAAATGCTGTATCAGATACACTTAGTGCTACACTTTTAATTGTGAACTCCATTGCTATCCTTTACCAGATGTGGTAATCACCTTGGCCTCGTATTTCACTTTATAAGGAAACGAGAAACATAAACGTTTGAGATATAGTCGCTATGGTGATAAACAGAGTCGGGGGAATGAGTTAGTTGACCTTGTTCGTGTCTTCCAGAACTTTTCATGCAAAATTCCTACTTTTCTAAGTAAGCCGTGTCGTTACAGACTCAAACCATCCATCTTGACAGCTGAGCGTTACGTAGCAATATATTTTCATCTAAAGAAATTAGTTATTGGCATAACACTCGTAGCAATGCGGAGTTTTTCTTATTGAAATTGAAAATATGTCAAGACCTCCAGAATCTTTCTGGTAGTAATTAACCTAAGCATGCCCTGTATGGTTTTTGCTAGTACAGATAATTTGTAAACATGGCACAATTTCTTTAAAAGTTTGAGCATTTAATAAAATAGTGAACTATGATCTATACATCCAGCTACATAAAATGCCTCTTACAAAGGCACGTACTAAAAATTATATTTAGACTGCAGCTTCCCAAGAAAACAATTAATGCTCCATATCTAGCAACACATACTTCTGCTGTAACCGAATGGAAAGGCAATGTTCTCTCAGCGAGACACGCCTTTGGCAATTCATCCCATTTACAGAAGTCTCAGGTGCCAAATTTGCTGCTAATCAGGTTTTCTATCTCAGCTGACAGTCCTGGTGGAGTGCCACGCTTGTATTTTATTGTGCTATTTAACCTCGTGATTCAGAACTTGAGAAAAGGTGGGATCGTCTCTATTGGGCGCACAGTGTGAAAGGACAACCAGGCTTGCAATGCCGCCCGTTTTCTGGGGAAAACTGTCATTGATATAAACTTTAAAAATCACTCCAAGACAACTCTAGCAATCATGCAAAGGCCAGCCTGTAATCACTTCAAGGACCACCTCTCCTACAGCTTATGGGAGCCCGCAAGCGCCCATCTCATGCCATTCTTCGTGCAAAGCTCTATTACTGGGCTGTCTGGACGAACACGAAGTTCCAGGGGGTCTCAGAATTTCAGTATGGATGCAAAGGCATCTCGACCTCGTTAATGTTTCTTGTGACTTTCCATTAATTGCGTTCCATTTCAAGGACTGTTGCAAATTCTTCTGAAAAGCAGCCCGATGAAGCAATTAACAAGACTGAACCATTAACACATTCCTGTGAGATCTTGATTAGCGAAAGCAAGCGAACTACGAAAAAAGGCTGGAGGAAGAGAAAAACGTCCGTGTGCTGGGGCTTTGCTGGATTTCCAGGTGCCTTTGTCATTTCTCATGTGGAAACAACACGTTTTTCTTTGGAGCTGGGGGACAGGCATTGTACCCGCCTGTACGAAGTCCAAGTTTATTCATGTGGTGTTTGAAGTTTCCCTCTTAATGCCCTGGCACCTTTGTTTCCTCATAAGACAGGCAGATAATGGAGCAACTCCTCATTTGTGAGATCAGGGTTCTTTTTTTTTTTTTTTTAATTTTTTTTTTTTTAACGTTTATTTATTTTTGAGACAGAGAGAGACAGAGCATGAACGGGGGAGGGTCACAGAGAGAAGGAGACACAGAATCTGAAACAGGCTCCAGGCTCTGAGCCGTCAGCACAAAGCCCGACGCGGGGCTCGAACCCACGAACCGTGAGATCGTGACCTGAGCCGAAGTCGGACGCTTAACCAACTGAGCCACCCAGGCGCCCCAATCAGGGTTCTTAATATGGAGTTTGATGCATAAGCAAGACTCATGACAAAGTGAAAAAGGGTCTGTGTGTTCTTAGTGAAATCAAAAAATGGATGGAGATGATGTGCCCAGTAACTTGGATCACCCTAAGAAACCCTGACCACTCAAGCTGGGATTTGCATACCAAGGCCAGGCTATATAATAATATGAATTTGAGTCACACTGTTGTCTCCCCCTTCCGAGCTCCCCATGATCTACAATATATGGTCATCAATTTACAACCGGCACATCACGTATTCTGAGCAGTTCCCACTGGCTGCAACACAACGCACATACTTATTAGTGACATAAATCAAGAGTTTCTGTGCCTGAATAAAAATTGATCTGTAATCCGCACCCGGAAAAGGAGAACCAGGAAACAATGTTGGCTATCCCCATTGGAAAACACTAACAACTCCCTTCCCTGCTGCACACTGTGGATTCTGTTTCCAAGGGAAGAAAGGGGAGACAGTAAAGTCTACCCGTGGTTTAAATCAGGACCTCAGAGGACTCCAGATGCGGGAACCTTCTTTTTCTAAACTCGGATACATTTTTGTCATGGAGAAGGATGCCTGGAAAAAGAAGAGTTGTGACCAGCAGAAAGAGAGCAGAGGGGCCTTCTGTATAAATAAAACCTGTGTCTGCCAGATCTCTGCTGGTGATAGGGCTAACTGTGATTTGTCTCTGCACGAGACAGGCATGATCCAGGTGAGAAACTTTGGCTTGAAAATGGCTGCCTCCTGGGCAGCAAATGGGTTAATTAAAGGTTAAATGACTTGTAAGACCCAGGTGAGTCAATTAGAATTTGAATGTCAAATATTCACACGAGGGAAGGGAAGAAATGCTCACCGAGCATCTGAAAAGCAGGTAAGTTCTTGGAAGTGGTGGGGGGATTCATTGGATGAGGAAAGCTGTTGCCCGTGTCACTGCCCGTAGACCCTTGGTTGGGTGAGTTAGATGGAGAACCCCACTGATGAGGCCCACCTTCCCCCAAAGATCTCTGGGAAAATCAGCAGGTAGCACCATGGCCCACGGTGCCCAGGGCATGTGGTCAGATGCACCTGCAGCACTGGACAGGCAGCTCTCAAAGATTATCTTTACAGGCAGTGGGAGCACATTAGGATTTCTCATAGGCTCTGAATCCCATCATCTCCATGAATTCTACCCCACCTACTTAGAGGATCCCATTACAAACACGGGGAAAAAAGAAAAAAAAATGGGTGTCTTTGGGCACTGTTTGACAGCTGATGAGTAAATTGCCTTTATTTATAAGAGGAAAGCAGAGGACATGTCATTGTGACTGGCACATAACAACTGCAAGGTCAAAAGCATAAGCTGCCTGAATAAAGTCATCCCCGTCCCAGGAACGTAATTCCCAAGACTGCGATCTGTCAGGGATTTGAGAGGTTAAGCATGTTAAGTACAGAGGGTATGTGTGCATGTGTATCTTCCTCCTAAACCACTTCTTAGGAACTCCCTGGGAGGCTGTTAAGCTTTTCCTGATGTAGTCAAGTGCTGAATCCACGGTTTTTTATTTTTTGGGGTTTTTTTCTCCCATCTTACCTTTAGAATATTCTGGGAAGTAACTAACTTTTGGCTTATGGCAAGAAGCATTAAAATGTTTATGGTTATCACATCCAGATCTTTCTCTTCCCACATACACTTGTTCACAAGATGTATGAGCAGTTTAATCAGGATTATACTTGTCTAGTTTATGTTGCTGTATTTCTAGGTCTGCATTTCTTCCTTTCAATTTCTTTCTTTTACAGTGCCATGCCAACAATAAAGAAAGGAGATGGGATATCTGTCTCACTCCAAATGAATCCCATGCAGTTAAGGAAGACCATCAAATCAGCATCAGGGAAAAGAACAAGCTTCCAGCTAATCACGGTGACACTGAGAAAGCAGAAGCCACAAGAAGCATACCGCATCTTCATAGTGGCCGCCAGCTGGCCTGTGGGCCCCTCCTTACCCTGTCCCTACCGCTAAACTGTCCACACTCCCATCCAAGGCTGGACCCTCCTCTTGGGCCTCTCTTGTCTATGTGGGGGCAAAGTGCCAGGATCTTCCTTCTCCTGTTCCTTTAATCACACGCAGTTTTCCTTCACATATGAAGGAAAGAAAGAAAGAAAGAAAGAAAGAAAGAAAGAAAGAAAGAAAGAAGAGAGAAAGAATGAAAGAAAAAAAGA